>NW_027478385.1:5454545-5757575 GCF_051014685.1 Ptiloglossa arizonensis
ACTCGCCCGATTACAAAGGTGCGTGTATTTTCCCCGTAGGCCATTGTAGTTATTGGTTTCGGGTATCTGACTTGCGAAAATTTTAATGGTTCCTCAAGCATTCCTTAACTTCAAACTCCCATATCTCGCGAACGGATTGACGAACTTGAGAAATTCCTGTTGCATCTGAAAGTAGAAACTCGCCCGATTACAAAGATATGTGTGTTTTTCCCCTAGGCCATTGTAGTTATTGGTTTCGAGTATCAGACTTGCGAAAATTTTGATGGTTCCTCAACTATTCCTTAAATTCAAACTCCCATATCTCGCGAACGGATTGACGAACTCCAGAAATTCCTGTTGCATCTGAAAGTAGAAACTAGCCCGATTATAATGGTGTTTGTACTTTTACCCTAGGCCAATCCAGTGATTCGTTTCTAGCATCAGAATTGTGAAAATTTTGATGGTTTCTCAACCATTCCTTAACTTCAAACTCCCATATCTCGCGAACGGATTGACGAACTCGAGAAATTCCTGTGCATCTGAAAGTGGAAACTCGCCCGATTACAAAGGTATGTGCATTTTCCCCTAGGCCTTTGTAGTTATTGGTTTCGAGTATCAGAATTGCGAGAATTTTGATGGAATCTCAACCATTCCTTAACTTCAAACTCCCATATCTCGCGAACGGAATGAGGCACTCGAGAAATTCCTATTGCATCTGAAAGTGGAAACTCGCCCGATTACAAAGGTATGTGCATTTTCCCCCTAGGCCTTTGTAGTTATTGGTTTCGAGTATCAGACCTGCGAAAATTTTAATGGTTTCTCAAGCATTCCTTAAGTTCAAACTCCCATATCTCGCGAACGGATTGACGAACTCGAGAAATTCCTGTTGCATCTGAAAGTAGAGACTCGCCCGATTAGTATGGTGTGTGTACTTTTCCCCTAGGCCATTCCAGTTATTCGTTTCTAGCATCAGAATTGCGAAAATTTCGATGGTTTCTCAACCATTCCTTAACTACACACTCCCATATCTCCCGAACGGATTGACGAACTCGAGAAATTCCTGTGCATCTGAAAGTGGAAACTCGCCCGATTACAAAGGTATGTGCATTTTCCCCTAGGCCTTTGTAGTTATTGGTTTCGAGTATCAGACCTGCGAAAATTTTGATGGTTTCTCAAGCATTCCTTAATTTCAAACTCCTATATCTCGCGAACGGATTGATGAACTCGAGAAGTTCCTGTTGCATCTGAAAGCAGAAACTCGCCCGATTACAACGGTATGTGTATTTTCCCCTAGGCCATTGTAATTATTGGTTTCTGGCATCAGAACTGCGAAAATTTTGATGGTTTCTCAACCATTCCTTAACTTCGAACTCCCATATCTCGCGAACGGGATGACGAACTCGAGAAATTCCTGTTGCATCTGAAACTGGAAACTCGCCCGATTACAAAGATATGTGTGTTTTTCCCCTAGGCCATTGTAATTATTGGTTTCTAGCATCAGAACTGCGAAAATTTTGATGGTTTCTCAACCATTCCTTAACTTCGAACTCCCATATCTCGCGAACGGGTTGACGAACTCGAGAAATTCCTGTTGCATCTGAAACTGGAAACTCGCCCGATTACAAAGATATGTGTGTTTTTCCCCTAGGCCTTTGTAGTTATTGGTTTCGAGTATCAGAATTGCGAGAATTTTGATGGTATCTCAACCATTCCTTAACTTCAAACTCCCATATCTCGCGAACGGAATGAGGCACTCGAGAAGTTCCTATTGCATCTGAAAGTGGAAACTCGCCCGATTACAAAGGTATGTGCATTTTTCCCCTAGGCCTTTGTAGTTATTGGTTTCGAGTATCAGACCTGCGAAAATTTTGATGGTTTCTCAAGCATTCCTTAAGTTCAAACTCCCATATCTCGCGAACGGATTGACGAACTCGAGAAATTCCTGTTGCATCTGGAAGTAGAGACTCGCCCGATTAGAATGGGGTGTGTACTTTTCCCCTAGGCCATTCCAGTTATTCGTTTCTAGCATCAGAATTGCGAAAATTTCGATGGTTTCTCAACCATTCCTTAACTACACACTCCCATATCTCGCGAACGGATTGACGAACTCGAGAAATTCCTGTGGCATCTGAAAGTGGAAACTCGCCCGATTACAAAGGTATGTGCATTTTTCCCCTAGGCCTTTGTAGTTATTGGTTTCGAGAATCAGAATTGCGAGAATTTTGATGGTTTCTCAACCATTCCTTAACTTCAAACTCCCATATCTCGCGAACGGATTGACGAACTCGAGAAATTCCTCTTGCATGTGGAAGTAGAAACTCGCCCGATTACAACGGTATGTGTATTTTTCCCCTAGGCCTTTATAGTTATTGGTTTCGAGTATCAGAATTGCGAGAATTTTGATGGTATCTCAACCATTCCTTAACTTCAAACTCCCATATCTCGCGAACGGAATGACGCACTCGAGAAATTCCTGTTGCATCTGAAAGTGGAAACTCGCCCCATTACAAAGGTATGTGCATTTTTCCCCTAGGCCTTTGTAGTTATTGGTTTCGAGTATCAGACCTGCGAAAATTTTGATGGTTTCTCAAGCATTCCTTAATTTCAAACTCCTATATCTCGCGAACGGATTGATGAACTCGAGAAGTTCCTGTTGCATCTGAAAGCAGAAACTCGCCCGATTACAACGGTATGTGTATTTTCCCCTAGGCCATTGTAATTATTGGTTTCTAGCATCAGAACTGCGAAAATTTTGATGGTTTCTCAACCATTCCTTAACTTCGAACTCCCATATCTCGCGAACGGGATGACGAACTCGAGAAATTCCTGTTGCATCTGAAACTGGAAACTCGCCCGATTACAAAGATATGTGTGTTTTTCCCCTAGGCCATTGTAATTATTGGTTTCTAGCATCAGAACTGCGAAAATTTTGATGGTTTCTCAAGCATTCCTTAAGTTCAAACTCCCATATCTCGCGAACGGATTGACGAACTTGAGAAATTCCTGTTGCATCTGAAAGTGGAAACTCGCCCGATTACAAAGGTATGTGCATTTTTCCTCTAGGCCATTCCAGTTATTCGTTTCTAGCATCAGAATTGCGAAAATTTTGATGGTTTTTCAAGCATTCCTTAAGTTCAAACTCTCATATCTCGCGAACGGATTGACGAACTCGAGAAATTCCTGTTGCATCTGAAAGTAGAAACTCGCCCGATTACAAAGATATGTGTGTTTTTCTCCTAGGCCTTTGTAGTTATTGGTTTCGTGTATCAGACTTGCGAAAATTTTGATGGTTTCTCAACCATTCCTTAACTTCAAACTCCCATATCTCGCGAACGGATTGAACTCCAGAAATTCCTGTTGCATCTGAAAGTAGAAACTCGCCCGATTAGAATGGTGTGTGTACTTTTCCCCTAGGCCATTCCAGTTGTTCGTTTCTAGCATCAGAATTGCGAAAATTTTGATGGTTTCTCAACCATTCCTTAACTTCAAACTCCCATATCTCGCGAACGGATTGACGAACTCGAGAAATTCCTGTGCATCTGAAAGTGGAAACTCGCCCGATTACAAAGGTATGTGCATTTTCCCCTAGGCCTTTGTAGTTATTGGTTTCGAGTATCAGAATTGCGAGAATTTTGATGGTATCTCAACCATTCCTTAACTTCAAACTCCCATATCTCGCGAACGGAATGAGGCACTCGAGAAATTCCTATTGCATCTGAAAGTGGAAACTCGCCCGATTACAAAGGTATGTGCATTTTCCCCTAGGCCTTTGTAGTTATTGGTTTCGAGTATCAGAATTGCGAGAATTTTGATGGTATCTCAACCAATCCTTAACTTCAAACTCCCATATCTCGCGAACGGAATGACGCACTCGAGAAATTCCTGTTGCATCTGAAAGTGGAAACTCGCCCGATTACAAAGGTGCGTGTATTTTCCCCGTAGGCCATTGTAGTTATTGGTTTCGGGTGTCTGACTTGCGAAAATTTTAATGGTTCCTCAAGCATTCCTTAAATTCAAACTCCCATATCTCGCGAACGGAATGACGCACTCGAGCAATTCCTGTTGCATCTGAAAGTGGAAACTCGCCCGATTACAAAGGTATGTGCATTTTCCCCTAGGCCTTTGTAGTTATTGGTTTCGAGTATCAGAATTGCGAGAATTTTGATGGTATCTCAACCATTCCTTAACTTCAAACTCCCATATCTCGCGAACGGAATGAGGCACTCGAGAAATTCCTATTGCATCTGAAAGTGGAAACTCGCCCGATTACAAAGGTATGTGCATTTTCCCCTAGGCCTTTGTAGTTATTGGTTTCGAGTATCAGAATTGCGAGAATTTTGATGGTATCTCAACCAATCCTTAACTTCAAACTCCCATATCTCGCGAACGGAATGACGCACTCGAGAAATTCCTGTTGCATCTGAAAGTGGAAACTCGCCCGATTACAAAGGTGCGTGTATTTTCCCCGTAGGCCATTGTAGTTATTGGTTTCGGGTATCTGACTTGCGAAAATTTTAATGGTTCCTCAAGCATTCCTTAACTTCAAACTCCCATATCTCGCGAACGGAATGACGCACTCGAGCAATTCCTGTTGCATCTGAAAGTGGAAACTCGCCCGATTACAAAGGTATGTGCATTTTTCCCCTAGGCCTTTGTAGTTATTGGTTTCGAGTATCAGACCTGCGAAAATTTTGATGGTTTCTCAAGCATTCCTTAAGTTCAAACTCCCATATCTCGCGAACGGATTGACGAACTTGAGAAATTCCTGTTGCATCTGAAAGTAGAAACTCGCCCGATTACAAAGATATGTGTGTTTTTCCCCTAGGCCATTGTAGTTATTGGTTTCGAGTATCAGACTTGCGAAAATTTTGATGGTTCCTCAACTATTCCTTAAATTCAAACTCCCATATCTCGCGAACGGATTGACGAACTCCAGAAATTCCTGTTGCATCTGAAAGTAGAAACTAGCCCGATTACAATGGTGTTTGTACTTTTACCCAAGGCCAATCCAGTGATTCGTTTCTAGCATCAGAATTGTGAAAATTTTGATGGTTTCTCAACCATTCCTTAACTTCAAACTCCCATATCTCGCGAACGGATTGACGAACTCAAGAAATTCCTGTGCATCTGAAAGTGGAAACTCGCCCGATTACAAAGGTGCGTGTATTTTCCCCGTAGGCCATTGTAGTTATTGGTTTCGGGTATCTGACTTGCGAAAATTTTAATGGTTCCTCAAGCATTCCTTAACTTCAAACTCCCATATCTCGCGAACGGATTGACGAACTCGAGAAATTCCTGTTGCATCTGAAAGCAGAAACTCGAACGATTACAATGGTGTGTGTACTTCTCCCCTAGGCCATTCCAGTTATTCGTTTCTAGCATCAGAATTGCGAAAATTTTGATGGTTTTTCAAGCATTCCTTAAGTTCAAACTCTCATATCTCGCGAACGGCTTGACGAACTCGAGAAATTCCTGTTGCATCTGAAAGTAGAAACTCGCCCGATTACAAAGATATGTGTGTTTTTCTCCTAGGCCTTTGTAGTTATTGGTTTCGTGTATCAGACTTGCGAAAATTTTGATGGTTTCTCAAACATTCCTTAACTTCAAACTCCCATATCTCGCGAACGGATTGACGAACTCCAGAAATTCCTGTTGCATCTGAAAGCAGAAACTCGCACGTTTACAATGGTGTTTGTACTTCTCCCCTAGGCCATTCCAGTTGTTCGTTTCTAGCATCAGAATTGCGAAAATTTTGATGGTTTCTCAACCATTCCTTCACTTCAAACTCCCATATCTCGCGAACGGATTGACGAACTCGAGAAATTCCTGTTGCATCTGAAAGTGCAAACTCGCCCGATTACAAAGGTATGTGCATTTTTCCCCTAGGCATTTGTAGTTATTGGTTTCGAGTATCAGACTTGCGAAAATTTTGAGGGTTTCTCAACCATTCCTTAACTTCAAACTCCCATATCTCGCGAACGGATTGTCGAACTCGAGAAATTCCTGTTGCATCTGAATGCAGAAACTCGCACGATTACAATGGTGTGTGTACTTTTCCCCTAGGCCATTCCAGTTATTGGTTTCCAGTATCAGACTTGCGAAGATTTTGATGGTTTCTCAACCATTCCTTAACTTCAAACTCCCATATCTCGCGAACGGATTGACGAACTCGAGAAATTCCTCTTGCATGTGGAAGTAGAAACTCGCCCGATTACAACGGTATGTGTATTTTTCCCCTAGGCCTTTATAGTTATTGGTTTCGAGTATCAGAATTGCGAGAATTTTGATGGTATCTCAACCATTCCTTAACTTCAAACTCCCATATCTCGCGAACGGAATGACGCACTCGAGAAATTCCTGTTGCATCTGAAAGTGGAAACTCGCCCCATTACAAAGGTATGTGCATTTTTCCCCTAGGCCTTTGTAGTTATTGGTTTCGAGTATCAGACTTGCGAAAATTTTGATGGTTTCTCAAGCATTCCTTAAGTTCAAACTCCCATATCTCGCGAACGGATTGACGAACTTGAGAAATTCCTGTTGCATCTGAAAGTAGAAACTCGCCCGATTACAAAGATATGTGTGTTTTTCCCCTAGGCCATTGTAGTTATTGGTTTCGAGTATCAGACTTGCGAAAATTTTTATGGTTTCTCAACCATGCCTTAACTTCAAACTCCCATATCTCGCGAACGGATTGACGAACTCCAGAAATTCCTGTTGCATCTGAAAGTAGAAACTCGCCCGATTAGAATGGTGTGTGTACTTTTCCCCTAGGTCATTCCAGTTATACATTTCTCGCATCAGAATCGCGAAAATTTCGATGGTTTCTCAACCATTCCTTAACTTCAAACTCCCATATCTCGCGAACCGATTGACGAACTCGAGAAATTCCTGTTGCATCTGAAAGTAGAAACTCGCCCGATTACAAAGATATGTGTGTTTTTCCCCTAGGCCTTTGTAGGTATTGGTTTCGTGTATCAGACTTGCGAAAATTTTGATGGTTTCTCAACCATTCCTTAACTTCAAACTCCCATATCTCGCGAACGGATTGACAAACTCAAGAAATTCCTGTTGCATCTGAAAGTAGAAACTCGCCCGATTACAAAGGTATGTGCATTTTTCCCCTAGGCATTTGTAGTTATTGGTTTCGAGTATCAGAATTGCGAAAATTTTGATGGTTTCTCAACCATTCCTTAACTTCAAACTCCCATGTCTCGCGAACGGAATGACGAACTCGAGAAATTCCTGTTGCATCTGAAAGTGGAAACTCGCCCGATTACAAAGGTGTGTGTATTTTTCCCCTAGGCCTTTGTAGTTATTGGTTTCGAGTATCAGAATTGCGAGAATTTTGATGGTATCTCAACCATTCCTTAAATTCAAACTCCCATATCTCGCGAACGGATTGACAAACTCGAGAAATTCCTGTTGCATCCGAAAGTGGAAACTCGCCCGATTACAAAGGTATGTGCATTTTTCCCCTAGGCATTTGTAGTTATTGGTTTCGAGTATCAGACTTGCGAAAATTTTGAGGGTTTCTCAACCATTCCTTAACTTCAAACTCCCATATCTCGCGAACGGATTGTCGAACTCGAGAAATTCCTGTTGCATCTGAATGCAGAAACTCGCACGATTACAATGGTGTGTGTACTTTTCCCATAGGCCATTCCAGTTATTGGTTTCGAGTACCAGAATTGCGAAAATTTTGATGGTTTCTCATCCATTCCTTGACTTGAAACTCCCATGTCTCGCGAACGGAATGACGAACTCGAGAAATTCCTGTTGCATCTGAAAGTGGAAACTCGCCCGATAACAAAGGTGTGTGTATTTTTCCCCTAGGCCTTTGTAGTTATTGGTTTCGAGTATCAGAATTGCGAGAATTTTGATGGTTTCTCATCCATTCCTTAACTTCAAACTCCCATATCTCGCGAACGGAATGACGCATTCTAGAAATTCCTGTTGCATCTGAAAGTTGAAACTCGCCCGATTACAAAGGTATGTGCATTTTTCCCCTAGGCCTTTGTATAATAGTTATTGGTTTCGAGTATCAGACCTGCGAAAATTTTGATGGTTTCTCAAGCATTCCTTAATTTCAAACTCCCATATCTCGCGAACGGATTGACGAACTCGAGAAATTCCTGTTGCATCTGAAAGCAGAAACTCGCCCGATTACAACGGTATGTGTATTTTCCCCTAGGCCATTGTAATTATTGGTTTCTAGCATCAGAATTGCGAAAATTTTAATGGTTTCTCAACCATTCCTTAACTTCGAACTCCCATATCTCGCGAACGGGATGACGAACTCGAGAAATTCCTGTTACATCTGAAACTGGAAACTCGCCCGATTACAAAGATATGTGTGTTTTTCCCCTAGGCCTTTGTAGTTATTGGTTTCGAGTATCAGACTTGCGAAAATTTTGACGGTTCCTCAACCATTCGTTAACTTCAAACCCCATATCTCGCGAACGGATCGGCGAAGTCCAGAAATTCCTGTTTCATCTGAAAGTAGAAACTCGCCCGATTAGAGTGGTGTGTGTACTTTTCCCCTAGGCCATTCCAGTTGTTCGTTTCTAGCATCAGAATTGCGAAAATTTTGATAGTTTCTCAACCATTCCTTAACTTCAAACTCCCATATCTCGCGAACGGATTGACGAACTCGAGAAATTCCCGTGCATCTGAAAGTGGAAACTCGCCCGATTACAAAGGTATGTGCATTTTCCCCTAGGCCTTTGTAGTTATTGGTTTCGTGTATCAGACTTGCGAAAACTTTGATGGTTTCTCAACCATGCCTTAACTTCAAACTCCCATATCTCGCGAACGGATTGACGAACTCGAGAAATTCCTGTTGCATATGAAAGCAGAAACTCGCCCGATTACAACGGTATGTGTATTTTCCCCTAGGCCATTGTAATTATTGGTTTCTAGCATCAGAATTGCGAAAATTTTAATGGTTTCTCAACCATTCCTTAACTTCGAACTCCCATATCTCGCGAATGGGATGACGAACTCGAGAAATTCCTGTTACATCTGAAACTGGAAACTCGCCCGATTACAAAGATATGTGTGTTTTTCCCCTAGGCCTTTGTAGTTATTGGTTTCGAGTATCAGACTTGCGAAAATTTTGACGGTTTCTCAACCATTCCTTAACTTCAAACTCCCATATCTCGCGAACGGATTGACGGACTCGAGAAATTCCTGTTGCATCTGGAAGCAGAAACTCGCCCGATTACAAAGATATGTGTGTTTTTCTCCTAGGCCTTTGTAGTTATTGGTTTCGAGTATCAGACTTGCGAAAATTTTGATGGTTCCTCAACCATTCGTTAATTTCAAACTCCCATATCTCGCGAACGGATTGACGAACTCCAGAAATTCCTGTTGCATCTGAAAGTAGAAACTCGCCCGATTAGAATGGTGTGTGTACTTTTCCCCTAGGCCATTCCAGTTGTTCGTTTCTAGCATCAGAATTGCGAAAATTTTGATAGTTTCTCAACCATTCCTTAACTTCAAACTCCCATATCTCGCGAACGGATTGACGAACTCGAGAAATTCCTGTGCACCTGAAAGTGGAAACTCGCCCGATTACAAAGGTGTGTGTATTTTTCCCCTAGGCCTTTGTAGTTATTGGTTTCGAGTATCAGAATTGCGAGAATTTTGATGGTATCTCAACCATTCCTTAAATTCAAACTCCCATATCTCGCGAACGGATTGACAAACTCGAGAAATTCCTGTTGCATCCGAAAGTGGAAACTCGCCCGATTACAAAGTTGTGTGTATTTTTCCCCTAGGCCTTTGTAGTTATTGGTTTCGAGTATCAGAATTGCGAGAATTTTGATGGTATCTCAACCATTCCTTAACTTCAAACTCCCATATCTTGCGAACGGAATGACGCATTCTAGAAATTCCTGTTGCATCTGAAAGTGGAAACTCGCACGATTACAAAGGTATGTGCATTTTTCCCCTAGGCCTTTGTATAATAGTTATTGGTTTCGAGTATCAGACCTGCGAAAATTTTAATGGTTTCTCAAGCATTCCTTAATTTCAAACTCCCATATCTCGCGAACGGATTGACGAACTCGAGAAATTCCTGTTGCATCTGAAAGCAGAAACTCGCCCGATTACAACGGTATGTGTATTTTCCCCTAGGCCATTATTATTATTGGTTTGTAGCATCAGAATTGCGAAAATTTTGATGGTTTCTCAACCATTCCTTAACTTCGAACTCCCATATCTCGCAAACGGGATGACGAACTCGAGAAATTCCTGTTGCATCTGAAACTGGAAACTCGCCCGATTACAAAGATATGTGTGTTTTTCCCTTAGGCCTTTGTAGTTATTGGTTTCGAGTACCAGACTTGCGAAAATTTTGACGGTTTCTCAACCATTCCTTAACTTCAAACTCCCATATCTCGCGAACGGATTGATGAACTCGAGAAATTCCTGTTGCATCTGAAAGCAGAAACTCGCCCGATTACAAAGATATGTGTGTTTTTCCCCTAGGCCTTTGTAGTTATTGGTTTCGAGTATCAGACTTGCGAAAATTTTGATGGTTTCTCAACCATTCGTTAACTTCAAACTCCCATATCTCGCGAACGGATTGACGAACTCGAGAAATTCCTGTTGCATCTGAAAGTGAAAACTCGCCCGATTACAAAGGTATGTGTATTTTCCCCCTAGGCCATTGTAGTTATTGGTTTCGAGTATCAGACTTGCGAAAATTTTGATAGTTTCTCAACCATTCCTTAACTTCAAACTCGCATTTCTAGCGAACGGATTGACGAAATCGAGAAATTCCTGTTGCATCTGAAAGTAGAAACTCGCCCGATTACAATGGTGTGTGTACTTTTCCCCTAGGCCATTCCAGTTATTCGTTTCTAGCGTCAGAGTTGCGAAAATTTTGATGGTTTCTCAAGCATTCCTTAAGTTCAAACTCCCATATCTCGCGAACGGATTGACGAACTCGAGAAATTCCTGTTGCATCTGAAAGTAGAAACTCGCCCGATTACAAAGGTATGTGCATTTTTCCCCTAGGCATTGGTAGTTATTGGTTTCGAGTATCAGACTTGCGAAAATTTTGAGGGTTTCTCAACCATTCCTTAACTTCAAACTCCCATATCTCGCGAACGGATTGTCGAACTCGAGAAATTCCTGTTGCATCTGAATGCAGAAACTCGCACGATTACAATGGTATGTGTATTTTCCCCTAGGCCATTGTAATTATTGGTTTCTGGCATCAGAATTGCGAAAATTTTGATGGTTTCTCAACCATTCCTTAACTTCGAACTCCCATATCTCGCGAACGGGATGACGAACTCGAGGAATTCCTGTTGCATCTGAAACTGGAAACTCGCCCGATTACAAAGATATGTGTGTTTTTCCCCTAGGCCTTTGTAGTTATTGGTTTCGAGTATCAGACTTGCGAAAATTTTGATGGTTTCTCAACCATTCGTTAACTTCAAACTCCCATATCTCGCGAACGGATTGACGAACTCGAGAAATTCCTGTTGCATCTGAAAGTGGAAACTCGCCCGATTACAAAGGTATGTGTATTTTCCCCCTAGGCCATTGTAGTTATTGGTTTCGAGTATCAGACTTGCGAAAATTTTGATAGTTTCTCAACCATTCCTTAACTTCAAACTCGCATTTCTCGCGAACGGATTGACGAAATCGAGAAATTCCTGTTGCATCTGAAAGTAGAAACTCGCCCGATTACAATGGTGTGTGTACTTTTCCCCTAGGCCATTCCAGTTATTCGTTTCTAGCATCATAGTTGCGAAAATTTTGATGGTTTCTCAAGCATTCCTTAAGTTCAAACTCCCATATCTCGCGAACGGATTGACGAACTGGAGAAATTCCTGTTGCATCTGAAAGTAGAAACTCGCCCGATTACAAAGGTATGTGCATTTTTCCCCTAGGCATTGGTAGTTATTGGTTTCGAGTATCAGACTTGCGAAAATTTTGAGGGATTCTCAACCATTCCTTAACTTCAAACTCCCATATCTCGCGAACGGATTGTCGAACTCGAGAAATTCCTGTTGCATCTGAATGCAGAAACTCGCACGATTACAATGGTATGTGTACTTTTCCCCTATGCCATTCCAGTTATTTGTTTCGAGTATCAGAATTGCGAAAATTTTTATGGTTTCTCATCCATTCCTTAACTTCAAACTCCCATGTCTCGCGAACGGAATGACGAACTCGAGAAATTCCTGTTGCATCTGAAAGTGGAATCTCGCCCGATTACAAAGATATGTGGATTTTTCCCCTAGGCATTTGTAGTTATTGGTTTCGAGTATCAGACTTGCGAAAATTTTGAGGGTTTCTCAACCATTCCTTAACTTCAAACTCCCATATCTCGCGAACGGATTATCGAACTCGAGAAATTCCTGTTGCATCTGAATGCAGAAACTCGCACGATTACAATGGTGTGTGTACTTTTCCCATAGGCCATTCCAGTTATTGGTTTCGAGTATCAGAATTGCGAAAATTTTTATGGTTTCTCATCCATTCCTTAACTTCAAACTCCCATGTCTCGCGAACGGAATGACGAACTCGAGAAATTCCTGTTGCATCTGAAAGTGGAATCTCGCCCGATTACAAAGATATGTGCATTTTTCCCCTAGGCCTTTGTAGTTATTGGTTTCGAGTATCAGACCTGCGAAAATTTTGATGGTTTCTCAAGCATTCCTTAATTTCAAACTCCCATATCTCGCGAACGGATTGACGAACTCGAGAAATTCCTGTTGCATCTGAATGCAGAAACTCGCCCGATTACAACGGTATGTGTATTTTCCCCTAGGCCATTGTAATTATTGGTTTCGAGTATCAGAATTGCGAAAATTTTAATGGTTTCTCAACCATTCCTTAACTTCGAACTCCCATATCTCGCGAACGGGATGACGAACTCGAGAAATTCCTGTTACATCTGAAACTGGAAACTCGCCCGATTACAAAGATATGTGTGTTTTTCCCCTAGGCCTTTGTAGTTATTGGTTTCGAGTATCAGACTTGCGAAAATTTTGACGGTTCCTCAACCATTCGTTAACTTCAAACCCCATATCTCGCGAACGGATCGGCGAAGTCCAGAAATTCCTGTTTCATCTGAAAGTAGAAACTCGCCCGATTAGAGTGGTGTGTGTACTTTTCCCCTAGGCCATTCCAGTTGTTCGTTTCTAGCATCAGAATTGCGAAAATTTTGATAGTTTCTCAACCATTCCTTAACTTCAAACTCCCATATCTCGCGAACGGATTGACGAACTCGAGAAATTCCCGTGCATCTGAAAGTGGAAACTCGCCCGATTACAAAGGTATGTGCATTTTCCCCTAGGCCTTTGTAGTTGTTGGTTTCGTGTATCAGACTTGCGAAAACTTTGATGGTTTCTCAACCATGCCTTAACTTCAAACTCCCATATCTCGCGAACGGATTGACGAACTCGAGAAATTCCTGTTGCATATGAAAGCAGAAACTCGCCCGATTACAACGGTATGTGTATTTTCCCCTAGGCCATTGTAATTATTGGTTTCTAGCATCAGAATTGCGAAAATTTTAATGGTTTCTCAACCATTCCTTAACTTCGAACTCCCATATCTCGCGAATGGGATGACGAACTCGAGAAATTCCTGTTACATCTGAAACTGGAAACTCGCCCGATTACAAAGATATGTGTGTTTTTCCCCTAGGCCTTTGTAGTTATTGGTTTCGAGTATCAGACTTGCGAAAATTTTGACGGTTTCTCAACCATTCCTTAACTTCAAACTCCCATATCTCGCGAACGGATTGACGGACTCGAGAAATTCCTGTTGCATCTGGAAGCAGAAACTCGCCCGATTACAAAGATATGTGTGTTTTTCTCCTAGGCCTTTGTAGTTATTGGTTTCGAGTATCAGACTTGCGAAAATTTTGATGGTTCCTCAACCATTCGTTAATTTCAAACTCCCATATCTCGCGAACGGATTGACGAACTCCAGAAATTCCTGTTGCATCTGAAAGTAGAAACTCGCCCGATTAGAATGGTGTGTGTACTTTTCCCCTAGGCCATTCCAGTTGTTCGTTTCTAGCATCAGAATTGCGAAAATTTTGATAGTTTCTCAACCATTCCTTAACTTCAAACTCCCATATCTCGCGAACGGATTGACGAACTCGAGAAATTCCTGTGCACCTGAAAGTGGAAACTCGCCCGATTACAAAGGTGTGTGTATTTTTCCCCTAGGCCTTTGTAGTTATTGGTTTCGAGTATCAGAATTGCGAGAATTTTGATGGTATCTCAACCATTCCTTAAATTCAAACTCCCATATCTCGCGAACGGATTGACAAACTCGAGAAATTCCTGTTGCATCCGAAAGTGGAAACTCGCCCGATTACAAAGTTGTGTGTATTTTTCCCCTAGGCCTTTGTAGTTATTGGTTTCGAGTATCAGAATTGCGAGAATTTTGATGGTATCTCAACCATTCCTTAACTTCAAACTCCCATATCTTGCGAACGGAATGACGCATTCTAGAAATTCCTGTTGCATCTGAAAGTGGAAACTCGCACGATTACAAAGGTATGTGCATTTTTCCCCTAGGCCTTTGTATAATAGTTATTGGTTTCGAGTATCAGACCTGCGAAAATTTTAATGGTTTCTCAAGCATTCCTTAATTTCAAACTCCCATATCTCGCGAACGGATTGACGAACTCGAGAAATTCCTGTTGCATCTGAAAGCAGAAACTCGCCCGATTACAACGGTATGTGTATTTTCCCCTAGGCCATTATTATTATTGGTTTGTAGCATCAGAATTGCGAAAATTTTGATGGTTTCTCAACCATTCCTTAACTTCGAACTCCCATATCTCGCAAACGGGATGACGAACTCGAGAAATTCCTGTTGCATCTGAAACTGGAAACTCGCCCGATTACAAAGATATGTGTGTTTTTCCCTTAGGCCTTTGTAGTTATTGGTTTCGAGTACCAGACTTGCGAAAATTTTGACGGTTTCTCAACCATTCCTTAACTTCAAACTCCCATATCTCGCGAACGGATTGATGAACTCGAGAAATTCCTGTTGCATCTGAAAGCAGAAACTCGCCCGATTACAAAGATATGTGTGTTTTTCCCCTAGGCCTTTGTAGTTATTGGTTTCGAGTATCAGACTTGCGAAAATTTTGATGGTTTCTCAACCATTCGTTAACTTCAAACTCCCATATCTCGCGAACGGATTGACGAACTCGAGAAATTCCTGTTGCATCTGAAAGTGAAAACTCGCCCGATTACAAAGGTATGTGTATTTTCCCCCTAGGCCATTGTAGTTATTGGTTTCGAGTATCAGACTTGCGAAAATTTTGATAGTTTCTCAACCATTCCTTAACTTCAAACTCGCATTTCTAGCGAACGGATTGACGAAATCGAGAAATTCCTGTTGCATCTGAAAGTAGAAACTCGCCCGATTACAATGGTGTGTGTACTTTTCCCCTAGGCCATTCCAGTTATTCGTTTCTAGCGTCAGAGTTGCGAAAATTTTGATGGTTTCTCAAGCATTCCTTAAGTTCAAACTCCCATATCTCGCGAACGGATTGACGAACTCGAGAAATTCCTGTTGCATCTGAAAGTAGAAACTCGCCCGATTACAAAGGTATGTGCATTTTTCCCCTAGGCATTGGTAGTTATTGGTTTCGAGTATCAGACTTGCGAAAATTTTGAGGGTTTCTCAACCATTCCTTAACTTCAAACTCCCATATCTCGCGAACGGATTGTCGAACTCGAGAAATTCCTGTTGCATCTGAATGCAGAAACTCGCACGATTACAATGGTATGTGTATTTTCCCCTAGGCCATTGTAATTATTGGTTTCTGGCATCAGAATTGCGAAAATTTTGATGGTTTCTCAACCATTCCTTAACTTCGAACTCCCATATCTCGCGAACGGGATGACGAACTCGAGGAATTCCTGTTGCATCTGAAACTGGAAACTCGCCCGATTACAAAGATATGTGTGTTTTTCCCCTAGGCCTTTGTAGTTATTGGTTTCGAGTATCAGACTTGCGAAAATTTTGATGGTTTCTCAACCATTCGTTAACTTCAAACTCCCATATCTCGCGAACGGATTGACGAACTCGAGAAATTCCTGTTGCATCTGAAAGTGGAAACTCGCCCGATTACAAAGGTATGTGTATTTTCCCCCTAGGCCATTGTAGTTATTGGTTTCGAGTATCAGACTTGCGAAAATTTTGATAGTTTCTCAACCATTCCTTAACTTCAAACTCGCATTTCTCGCGAACGGATTGACGAAATCGAGAAATTCCTGTTGCATCTGAAAGTAGAAACTCGCCCGATTACAATGGTGTGTGTACTTTTCCCCTAGGCCATTCCAGTTATTCGTTTCTAGCATCATAGTTGCGAAAATTTTGATGGTTTCTCAAGCATTCCTTAAGTTCAAACTCCCATATCTCGCGAACGGATTGACGAACTGGAGAAATTCCTGTTGCATCTGAAAGTAGAAACTCGCCCGATTACAAAGGTATGTGCATTTTTCCCCTAGGCATTGGTAGTTATTGGTTTCGAGTATCAGACTTGCGAAAATTTTGAGGGTTTCTCAACCATTCCTTAACTTCAAACTCCCATATCTCGCGAACGGATTGTCGAACTCGAGAAATTCCTGTTGCATCTGAATGCAGAAACTCGCACGATTACAATGGTATGTGTATTTTCCCCTAGGCCATTGTAATTATTGGTTTCTGGCATCAGAATTGCGAAAATTTTGATGGTTTCTCAACCATTCCTTAACTTCGAACTCCCATATCTCGCGAACGGGATGACGAACTCGAGGAATTCCTGTTGCATCTGAAACTGGAAACTCGCCCGATTACAAAGATATGTGTGTTTTTCCCCTAGGCCTTTGTAGTTATTGGTTTCGAGTATCAGACTTGCGAAAATTTTGATGGTTTCTCAACCATTCGTTAACTTCAAACTCCCATATCTCGCGAACGGATTGACGAACTCGAGAAATTCCTGTTGCATCTGAAAGTGGAAACTCGCCCGATTACAAAGGTATGTGTATTTTCCCCCTAGGCCATTGTAGTTATTGGTTTCGAGTATCAGACTTGCGAAAATTTTGATAGTTTCTCAACCATTCCTTAACTTCAAACTCGCATTTCTCGCGAACGGATTGACGAAATCGAGAAATTCCTGTTGCATCTGAAAGTAGAAACTCGCCCGATTACAATGGTGTGTGTACTTTTCCCCTAGGCCATTCCAGTTATTCGTTTCTAGCATCATAGTTGCGAAAATTTTGATGGTTTCTCAAGCATTCCTTAAGTTCAAACTCCCATATCTCGCGAACGGATTGACGAACTGGAGAAATTCCTGTTGCATCTGAAAGTAGAAACTCGCCCGATTACAAAGGTATGTGCATTTTTCCCCTAGGCATTGGTAGTTATTGGTTTCGAGTATCAGACTTGCGAAAATTTTGAGGGATTCTCAACCATTCCTTAACTTCAAACTCCCATATCTCGCGAACGGATTGTCGAACTCGAGAAATTCCTGTTGCATCTGAATGCAGAAACTCGCACGATTACAATGGTATGTGTACTTTTCCCCTATGCCATTCCAGTTATTTGTTTCGAGTATCAGAATTGCGAAAATTTTTATGGTTTCTCATCCATTCCTTAACTTCAAACTCCCATGTCTCGCGAACGGAATGACGAACTCGAGAAATTCCTGTTGCATCTGAAAGTGGAATCTCGCCCGATTACAAAGATATGTGGATTTTTCCCCTAGGCATTTGTAGTTATTGGTTTCGAGTATCAGACTTGCGAAAATTTTGAGGGTTTCTCAACCATTCCTTAACTTCAAACTCCCATATCTCGCGAACGGATTGTCGAACTCGAGAAATTCCTGTTGCATCTGAATGCAGAAACTCGCACGATTACAATGGTGTGTGTACTTTTCCCATAGGCCATTCCAGTTATTGGTTTCGAGTATCAGAATTGCGAAAATTTTTATGGTTTCTCATCCATTCCTTAACTTCAAACTCCCATGTCTCGCGAACGGAATGACGAACTCGAGAAATTCCTGTTGCATCTGAAAGTGGAATCTCGCCCGATTACAAAGATATGTGCATTTTTCCCCTAGGCCTTTGTAGTTATTGGTTTCGAGTATCAGACCTGCGAAAATTTTGATGGTTTCTCAAGCATTCCTTAATTTCAAACTCCCATATCTCGCGAACGGATTGACGAACTCGAGAAATTCCTGTTGCATCTGAATGCAGAAACTCGCCCGATTACAACGGTATGTGTATTTTCCCCTAGGCCATTGTAATTATTGGTTTCTAGCATCAGAATTGCGAAAATTTTGATGGTTTCTCAACCATTCCTTAACTTCGAACTCCCATATCTCGCGAACGGGATGACGAACTCGAGAAATTCCTGTTGCATCTGAAACTGGAAACTCGCCCGATTACAAAGATATGTGTGTTTTTCCCCTAGGCCTTTGTAGTTATTGGTTTCGAGTACCAGACTTGCGAACATTTTGACGGTTTCTCAACCATTCCTTAACTTCAAACTCCCATATCTCGCGAACGGATTGATGAACTCGAGAAATTCCTGTTGCATCTGAAAGCAGAAACTCGCCCGATTACAAAGATATGTGTGTTTTTCCCCTAGGCCTTTGTAGTTATTGGTTTCGAGTATCAGACTTGCGAAAATTTTGATGGTTTCTCAACCATTCGTTAACTTCAAACTCCCATATCTCGCGAACGGATTGACGAACTCGAGAAATTCCTGTTGCATCTGAAAGTGAAAACTCGCCCGATTACAAAGGTATGTGTATTTTCCCCCTAGGCCATTGTAGTTATTGGTTTCGAGTATCAGACTTGCGAAAATTTTGATAGTTTCTCAACCATTCCTTAACTTCAAACTCGCATTTCTCGTGAACGGATTGACGAAATCGAGAAATTCCTGTTGCATCTGAAAGTAGAAACTCGCCCGATTACAATGGTGTGTGTACTTTTCCCCTAGGCCATTCCAGTTATTCGTTTCTAGCATCAGAGTTGCGAAAATTTTGATGGTTTCTCAAGCATTCCTTAAGTTCAATCTCCCATATCTCGCGAACGGATTGACGAACTCGAGAAATTCCTGTTGCATCTGAAAGTAGAAACTCGCCCGATTACAAAGGTATGTGCATTTTTCCCCTAGGCATTGGTAGTTATTGGTTTCGAGTATCAGACTTGCGAAAATTTTGAGGGTTTCTCAACCATTCCTTAACTTCAAACTCCCATATCTCGCGAACGGATTGTCGAACTCGAGAAATTCCTGTTGCATCTGAATGCAGAAACTCGCACGATTACAATGGTATGTGTATTTTCCCCTAGGCCATTGTAATTATTGGTTTCTGGCATCAGAATTGCGAAAATTTTGATGGTTTCTCAACCATTCCTTAACTTCGAACTCCCATATCTCGCGAACGGGATGACGAACTCGAGGAATTCCTGTTGCATCTGAAACTGGAAACTCGCCCGATTACAAAGATATGTGTGTTTTTCCCCTTGGCCTTTGTAGTTATTGGTTTCGAGTACCAGACTTGCGAAAATTTTGAGGGTTTCTCAACCATTCCTTAACTTCAAACTCCCATATCTCGCGGACGGATTGTCGAACTCGAGAAATTCCTGTTGCATCTGAATGCAGAAACTCGCACGATTACAATGGTATGTGTATTTTCCCCTAGGCCATTGTAATTATTGGTTTCTGGCATCAGAATTGCGAAAATTTTGATGGTTTCTCAACCATTCCTTAACTTCGAACTCCCATATCTCGCGAACGGGATGACGAACTCGAGGAATTCCTGTTGCATCTGAAACTGGAAACTCGCCCGATTACAAAGATATGTGTGTTTTTCCCCTAGGCCTTTGTAGTTATTGGTTTCGAGTACCAGACTTGCGAAAATTTTGACGGTTTCTCAACCATTCCTTAACTTCAAACTCCCATATCTCGCGAACGGATTGATGAACTCGAGAAATTCCTGTTGCATCTGAAAGCAGAAACTCGCCCGATTACAAAGATATGTGTGTTTTTCCCCTAGGCCTTTGTAGTTATTGGTTTCGAGTATCAGACTTGCGAAAATTTTGATGGTTTCTCAACCATTCGTTAACTTCAAACTCCCATATCTCGCGAACGGATTGACGAACTCGAGAAATTCCTGTTGCATCTGAAAGTGAAAACTCGCCCGATTACAAAGGTATGTGTATTTTCCCCCTAGGCCATTGTAGTTATTGGTTTCGAGTATCAGACTTGCGAAAATTTTGATAGTTTCTCAACCATTCCTTAACTTCAAACTCGCATTTCTCGCGAACGGATTGACGAAATCGAGAAATTCCTGTTGCATCTGAAAGTAGAAACTCGCCCGATTACAATGGTGTGTGTACTTTTCCCCTAGGCCATTCCAGTTATTCGTTTCTAGCGTCAGAGTTGCGAAAATTTTGATGGTTTCTCAAGCATTCCTTAAGTTCAAACTCCCATATCTCGCGAACGGATTGACGAACTCGAGAAATTCCTGTTGCATCTGAAAGTAGAAACTCGCCCGATTACAAAGGTATGTGCATTTTTCCCCTAGGCATTGGTAGTTATTGGTTTCGAGTATCAGACTTGCGAAAATTTTGAGGGTTTCTCAACCATTCCTTAACTTCAAACTCCCATATCTCGCGAACGGATTGTCGAACTCGAGAAATTCCTGTTGCATCTGAATGCAGAAACTCGCACGATTACAATGGTATGTGTATTTTCCCCTAGGCCATTGTAATTATTGGTTTCTGGCATCAGAATTGCGAAAATTTTGATGGTTTCTCAACCATTCCTTAACTTCGAACTCCCATATCTCGCGAACGGGATGCCGAACTCGAGGAATTCCTGTTGCATCTGAAACTGGAAACTCGCCCGATTACAAAGATATGTGTGTTTTTCCCCTAGGCCTTTGTAGTTATTGGTTTCGAGTATCAGACTTGCGAAAATTTTGATGGTTTCTCAACCATTCGTTAACTTCAAACTCCCATATCTCGCGAACGGATTGACGAACTCGAGAAATTCCTATTGCATCTGAAAGTGGAAACTCGCCCGATTACAAAGGTATGTGTATTTTCCCCCTAGGCCATTGTAGTTATTGGTTTCGAGTATCAGACTTGCGAAAATTTTGATAGTTTCTCAACCATTCCTTAACTTCAAACTCGCATTTCTCGCGAACGGATTGACGAAATCGAGAAATTCCTGTTGCATCTGAAAGTAGAAACTCGCCCGATTACAATGGTGTGTGTACTTTTCCCCTAGGCCATTCCAGTTATTCGTTTCTAGCATCATAGTTGCGAAAATTTTGATGGTTTCTCAAGCATTCCTTAAGTTCAAACTCCCATATCTCGCGAACGGATTGACGAACTGGAGAAATTCCTGTTGCATCTGAAAGTAGAAACTCGCCCGATTACAAAGGTATGTGCATTTTTCCCCTAGGCATTGGTAGTTATTGGTTTCGAGTATCAGACTTGCGAAAATTTTGAGGGTTTCTCAACCATTCCTTAACTTCAAACTCCCATATCTCGCGAACGGATTGTCGAACTCGAGAAATTCCTGTTGCATCTGAATGCAGAAACTCGCACGATTACAATGGTATGTGTACTTTTCCCCTATGCCATTCCAGTTATTTGTTTCGAGTATCAGAATTGCGAAAATTTTTATGGTTTCTCATCCATTCCTTAACTTCAAACTCCCATGTCTCGCGAACGGAATGACGAACTCGAGAAATTCCTGTTGCATCTGAAAGTGGAATCTCGCCCGATTACAAAGATATGTGCATTTTTCCCCTAGGCCTTTGTAGTTATTGGTTTCGAGTATCAGACCTGCGAAAATTTTGATGGTTTCTCAAGCATTCCTTAATTTCAAACTCCCATATCTCGCGAACGGATTGACGAACTCGAGAAATTCCTGTTGCATCTGAATGCAGAAACTCGCCCGATTACAACGGTATGTGTATTTTCCCCTAGGCCATTGTAATTATTGGTTTCTAGCATCAGAATTGCGAAAATTTTGATGGTTTCTCAACCATTCCTTAACTTCGAACTCCCATATCTCGCGAACGGGATGACGAACTCGAGAAATTCCTGTTGCATCTGAAACTGGAAACTCGCCCGATTACAAAGATATGTGTGTTTTTCCCCTAGGCCTTTGTAGTTATTGGTTTCGAGTACCAGACTTGCGAACATTTTGACGGTTTCTCAACCATTCCTTAACTTCAAACTCCCATATCTCGCGAACGGATTGATGAACTCGAGAAATTCCTGTTGCATCTGAAAGCAGAAACTCGCCCGATTACAAAGATATGTGTGTTTTTCCCCTAGGCCTTTGTAGTTATTGGTTTCGAGTATCAGACTTGCGAAAATTTTGATGGTTTCTCAACCATTCGTTAACTTCAAACTCCAATATCTCGCGAACGGATTGACGAACTCGAGAAATTCCTGTTGCATCTGAAAGTGAAAACTCGCCCGATTACAAAGGTATGTGTATTTTCCCCCTAGGCCATTGTAGTTATTGGTTTCGAGTATCAGACTTGCGAAAATTTTGATAGTTTCTCAACCATTCCTTAACTTCAAACTCGCATTTCTCGCGAACGGATTGACGAAATCGAGAAATTCCTGTTGCATCTGAAAGTAGAAACTCGCCCGATTACAATGGTGTGTGTACTTTTCCCCTAGGCCATTCCAGTTATTCGTTTCTAGCATCAGAGTTGCGAAAATTTTGAGGGTTTCTCAACCATTCCTTAACTTCAAACTCCCATATCTCGCGAACGGATTGTCGAACTCGAGAAATTCCTGTTGCATCTGAATGCAGAAACTCGCACGATTACAATGGTATGTGTATTTTCCCCTAGGCCATTGTAATTATTGGTTTCTGGCATCAGAATTGCGAAAATTTTGATGGTTTCTCAACCATTCCTTAACTTCGAACTCCCATATCTCGCGAACGGGATGACGAACTCGAGGAATTCCTGTTGCATCTGAAACTGGAAACTCGCCCGATTACAAAGATATGTGTGTTTTTCCCCTAGGCCTTTGTAGTTATTGGTTTCGAGTATCAGACTTGCGAAAATTTTGATGGTTTCTCAACCATTCGTTAACTTCAAACTCCCATATCTCGCGAACGGATTGACGAACTCGAGAAATTCCTATTGCATCTGAAAGTGGAAACTCGCCCGATTACAAAGGTATGTGTATTTTCCCCCTAGGCCATTGTAGTTATTGGTTTCGAGTATCAGACTTGCGAAAATTTTGATAGTTTCTCAACCATTCCTTAACTTCAAACTCGCATTTCTCGCGAACGGATTGACGAAATCGAGAAATTCCTGTTGCATCTGAAAGTAGAAACTCGCCCGATTACAATGGTGTGTGTACTTTTCCCCTAGGCCATTCCAGTTATTCGTTTCTAGCATCATAGTTGCGAAAATTTTGATGGTTTCTCAAGCATTCCTTAAGTTCAAACTCCCATATCTCGCGAACGGATTGACGAACTGGAGAAATTCCTGTTGCATCTGAAAGTAGAAACTCGCCCGATTACAAAGGTATGTGCATTTTTCCCCTAGGCATTGGTAGTTATTGGTTTCGAGTATCAGACTTGCGAAAATTTTGAGGGTTTCTCAACCATTCCTTAACTTCAAACTCCCATATCTCGCGAACGGATTGTCGAACTCGAGAAATTCCTGTTGCATCTGAATGCAGAAACTCGCACGATTACAATGGTATGTGTACTTTTCCCCTATGCCATTCCAGTTATTTGTTTCGAGTATCAGAATTGCGAAAATTTTTATGGTTTCTCATCCATTCCTTAACTTCAAACTCCCATGTCTCGCGAACGGAATGACGAACTCGAGAAATTCCTGTTGCATCTGAAAGTGGAATCTCGCCCGATTACAAAGATATGTGCATTTTTCCCCTAGGCCTTTGTAGTTATTGGTTTCGAGTATCAGACCTGCGAAAATTTTGATGGTTTCTCAAGCATTCCTTAATTTCAAACTCCCATATCTCGCGAACGGATTGACGAACTCGAGAAATTCCTGTTGCATCTGAATGCAGAAACTCGCCCGATTACAACGGTATGTGTATTTTCCCCTAGGCCATTGTAATTATTGGTTTCTAGCATCAGAATTGCGAAAATTTTGATGGTTTCTCAACCATTCCTTAACTTCGAACTCCCATATCTCGCGAACGGGATGACGAACTCGAGAAATTCCTGTTGCATCTGAAACTGGAAACTCGCCCGATTACAAAGATATGTGTGTTTTTCCCCTAGGCCTTTGTAGTTATTGGTTTCGAGTACCAGACTTGCGAACATTTTGACGGTTTCTCAACCATTCCTTAACTTCAAACTCCCATATCTCGCGAACGGATTGATGAACTCGAGAAATTCCTGTTGCATCTGAAAGCAGAAACTCGCCCGATTACAAAGATATGTGTGTTTTTCCCCTAGGCCTTTGTAGTTATTGGTTTCGAGTATCAGACTTGCGAAAATTTTGATGGTTTCTCAACCATTCGTTAACTTCAAACTCCAATATCTCGCGAACGGATTGACGAACTCGAGAAATTCCTGTTGCATCTGAAAGTGAAAACTCGCCCGATTACAAAGGTATGTGTATTTTCCCCCTAGGCCATTGTAGTTATTGGTTTCGAGTATCAGACTTGCGAAAATTTTGATAGTTTCTCAACCATTCCTTAACTTCAAACTCGCATTTCTCGCGAACGGATTGACGAAATCGAGAAATTCCTGTTGCATCTGAAAGTAGAAACTCGCCCGATTACAATGGTGTGTGTACTTTTCCCCTAGGCCATTCCAGTTATTCGTTTCTAGCATCAGAGTTGCGAAAATTTTGATGGTTTCTCAAGCATTCCTTAAGTTCAATCTCCCATATCTCGCGAACGGATTGACGAACTCGAGAAATTCCTGTTGCATCTGAAAGTAGAAACTCGCCCGATTACAAAGGTATGTGCATTTTTCCCCTAGGCATTGGTAGTTATTGGTTTCGAGTATCAGACTTGCGAAAATTTTGAGGGTTTCTCAACCATTCGTTAACTTCAAACTCCCATATCTCGCGAACGGATTGACGAACTCGAGAAATTCCTGTTGCATCTGAAAGTGAAAACTCGCCCGATTACAAAGGTATGTGTATTTTCCCCCTAGGCCATTGTACTTATTGGTTTCGAGTATCAGACTTGCGAAAATTTTGATGGTTTCTCAACCATTCGTTAACTTCAAACTCCCATATCTCGCGAACGGATTGACGAACTCGAGAAATTCCTGTTGCATCTGAAAGTGAAAACTCGCCCGATTACAAAGGTATGTGTATTTTCCCCCTAGGCCATTGTACTTATTGGTTTCGAGTATCAGACTTGCGAAAATTTTGATAGTTTCTAAACCATTCCTTAACTTCAAACTCGCATTTCTCGCGAACGGATTGACGAAATCGAGAAATTCCTGTTGCATCTGAAAGTAGAAACTCGCCCGATTACAAAGGTGTGTGTATTTTTCCCCTAGGCCTTTGTAGTTATTGGTTTCGAGTATCAGAATTGCGAGAATTTTGATGGTATCTCAACCATTCCTTAAATTCAAACTCCCATATCTCGCGAACGGATTGACAAACTCGAGAAATTCCTGTTGCATCCGAAAGTGGAAACTCGCCCGATTACAAAGGTGTGTGTATTTTTCCCCTAGGCCTTTGTAGTTATTGGTTTCGAGTATCAGAATTGCGAGAATTTTGATGGTATCTCAACCATTCCTTAAATTCAAACTCCCATATCTCGCGAACGGATTGACAAACTCGAGAAATTCCTGTTGCATCCGAAAGTGGAAACTCGCCCGATTAAAAAGGTATGTGCATTTTTCCCCTAGGAATTTGTAGTTATTGGTTTCGAGTATCAGACTTGCGAAAATTTTGAGGGTTTCTCAACCATTCCTTAACTTCAAACTCCCATATCTCGCGAACGGATTGATGAACTCGAGAAATTCCTGTTGCATCTGAAAGCAGAAACTCGCCCGATTACAAAGATATGTGTGTTTTTCCCCTAGGCCTTTGTAGTTATTGGTTTCGAGTATCAGACTTGCGAAAATTTTGATGGTTTCTCAACCATTCGTTAACTTCAAACTCCCATATCTCGCGAACGGATTGACGAACTCGAGAAATTCCTGTTGCATCTGAAAGTGGAAACTCGCCCGATTACAAAGGTATGTGTATTTTCCCCCTAGGCCATTGTAGTTATTGGTTTCGAGTATCAGACTTGCGAAAATTTTGATAGTTTCTCAACCATTCCTTAACTTCAAACTCGCATTTCTCGCGAACGGATTGACGAAATCGAGAAATTCCTGTTGCATCTGAAAGTAGAAACTCGCCCGATTACAATGGTGTGTGTACTTTTCCCCTAGGCCATTCCAGTTATTCGTTTCTAGCATCATAGTTGCGAAAATTTTGATGGTTTCTCAAGCATTCCTTAAGTTCAAACTCCCATATCTCGCGAACGGATTGACGAACTGGAGAAATTCCTGTTGCATCTGAAAGTGGAAACTCGCCCGATTACAAAGGTATGTGCATTTTTCCCCTAGGCATTTGTAGTTATTGGTTTCGAGTATCAGACTTGCGAAAATTTTGAGGGTTTCTCAACCATTCCTTAACTTCAAACTCCCATATCTCGCGAACGGATTGTCGAACTCGAGAAATTCCTGTTGCATCTGAATGCAGAAACTCGCACGATTACAATGGTATGTGTACTTTTCCCCTATGCCATTCCAGTTATTTGTTTCGAGTATCAGAATTGCGAAAATTTTGATGGCTTCTCAACCATTCCTTAACTTCAAACTCCCATGTCTCACGAACGGAATGACGAACTCGAGAAATTCCTGTTGCATCTGAAAGTGGAAACTCGCCCGATTACAAAGGTATGTGCATTTTTCCCCCAGGCATTTGTAGTTATTGGTTTCGAGTATCAGACTTGCGAAAATTTTGAGGGTTTCTCAACCATTCCTTAACTTCAAACTCCCATATCTCGCGAACGGATTGTCGAACTCGAGAAATTCCTGTTGCATCTGAATGCAGAAACTCGCACGATTACAATGGTGTGTGTACTTTTCCCATAGGCCATTCCAGTTATTGGTTTCGAGTATCAGAATTGCGAAAATTTTTATGGTTTCTCATCCATTCCTTAACTTCAAACTCCCATGTCTCGCGAACGGAATGACGAACTCGAGAAATTCCTGTTGCATCTGAAAGTGGAATCTCGCCCGATTACAAAGATATGTGCATTTTTCCCCTAGGCCTTTGTAGTTATTGGTTTCGGGTATCAGACCTGCGAAAATTTTGATGGTTTCTCAAGCATTCCTTAATTTCAAACTCCCATATCTCGCGAACGGATTGACGAACTCGAGAAATTCCTGTTGCATCTGAATGCAGAAACTCGCCCGATTACAACGGTATGTGTATTTTCCCCTAGGCCATTGTAATTATTGGTTTCTAGCATCAGAATTGCGAAAATTTTGATGGTTTCTCAACCATTCCTTAACTTCGAACTCCCATATCTCGCGAACGGGATGACGAACTCGAGAAATTCCTGTTGCATCTGAAACTGGAAACTCGCCCGATTACAAAGATATTTGTGTTTTTCCCCTAGGCCTTTGTAGTTATTGGTTTCGAGTATCAGACTTGAAAAAATTTTGACGGTTTCTCAACCATTCCTTAAGTTCAAACTCCCATATCTCGCGAACGGATTGACGAACTAGAGAAATTCCTGTTGCATCTGAAAGCAGAAACTCGCCCGATTACAAAGATATGTGCGTTTTTCCCCTAGGCCTTTGTAGTTATTGGTTTCGAGTATCAGACTTGCGAAAATTTTGATGGTTTCTCAACCATTCGTTAACTTCAAACTCCCATATCTCGCGAACGGATTGACGAACTCCAGAAATTCCTGTTGCATCTGAAAGTAGAAACTCGCCCGATTAGAATGGTGTGTGTACTTTTCCCCTAGGCCAATCCAGTTATTCGTTTCTAGCTCAGAGTTGCGAAAATTTTGATGGTTTCTCAAGCATTCCTTAAGTTCAAACTCCCATATCTCGCGAACGGATTGACGAACTCGAGAAATTCCTGTTGCATCTGAAAGTAGAAACTCGCCCGATTACAAAGATATGTGTGTTTTTCCCCTAGGCCTTTGTAGTTACTGGTTTCGTGTAACAGACTTGCGAAAATTTTGATGGTTTCTCAACCATTCCTTAACTTCAAACTCCCATATCTCGCGAACGGATTGACGAACTCGAGAAATTCCTGTTGCATCTGAAAGCAGAAACTCGCCCGATTACAACGGTATGTGTATTTTCCCCTAGGCCATTGTAATTATTGGTATCTGGCATCAGAATTGCGAAAATTTTGATGATTTCTCAACCATTCCTTAACTTCGAACTCCCATATCTCGCGAACGGGATGACGAACTCGAGGGATTCCTGTTGCATCTGAAACTGGAAACTCGCCCGATTACAAAGATATGTGTGTTTTTCCCCTAGGCCTTTGTAGTTATTGGTTTCGAGTATCAGACTTGCGAAAATTTTGACGGTTTCTCAACCATTCCTTAACTTCAAACTCGCATTTCTCGCGAACGGATTGACGAAATCGAGAAATTCCTGTTGCATCTGAAAGTAGAAACTCGCCCGATTACAATGGTGTGTGTACTTTTCCCCTAGGCCATTCCAGTTATTCGTTTCTAGCATCAGAGTTGCGAAAATTTTGATGGTTTCTCAAGCATTCCTTAAGTTCAAACTCCCATATCTCGCGAACGGATTGACGAACTCGAGAAATTCCTGTTGCATCTGATAGTAGAAACTCGCCCGATTACAAAGATATGTGTGTTTTTCCCCTAGGCCTTTGTAGTTATTGGTTTCGTGTATCAGACTTTGCGAAAATTTTGATGGTTTCTCAACCATTCCATAACTTCAAACTCCCATATCTCGCGAACTGATTGACGAACTCGAGAAATTCCTGTTGCATCTGAAAGCAGAAACTCGCCCGATTACAACGGTATGTGTATTTTCCCCTAGGCCATTGTAATTATTGGTTTCTGGCATCAGAATTGCGAAAATTTTGATGGTTTCTCAACCATTCCTTAACTTCGAACTCCCATATCTCGCGAACGGGATGACGAACTCGAGGAATTCCTGTTGCATCTGAAACTGGAAACTCGCCCGATTACAAAGATATGTGTGTTTTTCCCCTAGGCCTTTGTAGTTATTGGTTTCGAGTACCAGACTTGCGAAAATTTTGACGGTTTCTCAACCATTCCTTAACTTCGAACTCCCATATCTCGCGAACGGGATGACGAACTCGAGGAATTCCTGTTGCATCTGAAACTGGAAACTCGCCCGATTACAAAGATATGTGTGTTTTTCCCCTAGGCCTTTGTAGTTATTGGTTTCGAGTACCAGACTTGCGAACATTTTGACGGTTTCTCAACCATTCCTTAACTTCAAACTCCCATATCTCGCGAACGGATTGATGAACTCGAGAAATTCCTGTTGCATCTGAAAGCAGAAACTCGCCCGATTACAAAGATATGTGTGTTTTTCCCCTAGGCCTTTGTAGTTATTGGTTTCGAGTATCAGACTTGCGAAAATTTTGATGGTTTCTCAACCAGTCGTTAACTTCAAACTCCCATATCTCGCGAACGGAGTGACGAACTCGAGAAATTCCTGTTGCATCTGAAAGTGAAAACTCGCCCGATTACAAAGGTATGTGTATTTTCCCCCTAGGCCATTGTAGTTATTGGTTTCGAGTATCAGACTTGCGAAAATTTTGATAGTTTCTCAACCATTCCTTAACTTCAAACTCGCATTTCTCGCGAACGGAATGACGAAATCGAGAAATACCTGTTGCATCTGAAAGTAGAAACTCGCCCGATTACAATGGTGTGTGTACTTTTCCCCTAGGCCATTCCAGTTATTCGTTTCTAGCATCAGAGTTGCGAAAATTTTGATGGTTTCTCAAGCATTCCTTAAGTTCAAACTCCCATATCTCGCGAACGGATTGACGAACTCGAGAAATTCCTGTTGCATCTGAAAGTAGAAACTCGCCCGATTACAAAGGTATGTGCATTTTTCCCCTAGGCATTGGTAGTTATTGGTTTCGAGTATCAGACTTGCGAAAATTTTGAGGGTTTCTCAACCATTCCTTAACTTCAAACTCCCATATCTCGCGAACAGATTGTCGAACTCGAGAAATTCCTGTTGCATCTGAATGCAGAAACTCGCACGATTACAATGGTATGTGTATTTTCCCCTAGGCCATTGTAATTATTGGTTTCTGGCATCAGAATTGCGAAAATTTTGATGGTTTCTCAACCATTCCTTAACTTCGAACTCCCATATCTCGCGAACGGGATGACGAACTCGAGGAATTCCTGTTGCATCTGAAACTGGAAACTCGCCCGATTACAAAGATATGTGTGTTTTTCCCCTAGGCCTTTGTAGTTATTGGTTTCGAGTATCAGACTTGCGAAAATTTTGATAGTTTCTCAACCATTCCTTAACTTCAAACTCGCATTTCTCGCGAACGGATTGACGAAATCGAGAAATTCCTGTTGCATCTGAAAGTAGAAACTCGCCCGATTACAATGGTGTGTGTACTTTTCCCCTAGGCCATTCCAGTTATTCGTTTCTAGCATCAGAGTTGCGAAAATTTTGATGGTTTCTCAAGCATTCCTTAAGTTCAAACTCCCATATCTCGCGAACGGATTGACGAACTCGAGAAATTCCTGTTGCATCTGAAAGTAGAAACTCGCCCGATTACAAAGGTATGTGCATTTTTCCTCTAGGCATTGGTAGTTATTGGTTTCGAGTATCAGACTTGCGAAAATTTTGAGGGTTTCTCAACCATTCCTTAACTTCAAACTCCCATATCTCGCGAACGGATTGTCGAACTCGAGAAATTCCTGTTGCATCTGAATGCAGAAACTCGCACGATTACAATGGTATGTGTATTTTCCCCTAGGCCATTGTAATTATTGGTTTCTGGCATCAGAATTGCGAAAATTTTGATGGTTTCTCAACCATTCCTTAACTTCGAACTCCCATATCTCGCGAACGGGATGACGAACTCGAGGAATTCCTGTTGCATCTGAAACTGGAAACTCGCCCGATTACAAAGATATGTGTGTTTTTCCTCTAGGCCTTTGTAGTTATTGGTTTCGAGTACCAGACTTGCGAAAATTTTGACGGTTTCTCAACCATTCCTTAACTTCAAACTCCCATATCTCGCGAACGGATTGATGAACTCGAGAAATTCCTGTTGCATCTGAAAGCAGAAACTCGCCCGATTACAAAGATATGTGTGTTTTTCCCCTAGGCCTTTGTAGTTATTGGTTTCGAGTATCAGACTTGCGAAAATTTTGATGGTTTCTCAACCATTCGTTAACTTCAAACTCCCATATCTCGCGAACGGATTGACGAACTCGAGAAATTCCTGTTGCATCTGAAAGCAGAAACTCGCCCGATTACAAAGATATGTGTGTTTTTCCCCTAGGCCTTTGTAGTTATTGGTTTCGAGTATCAGACTTGCGAAAATTTTGATGGTTTCTCAACCATTCGTTAACTTCAAACTCCCATATCTCGCGAACGGATTGACGAACTCGAGAAATTCCTGTTGCATCTGAAAGTGAAAACTCGCCCGATTACAAAGGTATGTGTATTTTCCCCCTAGGCCATTGTACTTATTGGTTTCGAGTATCAGACTTGCGAAAATTTTGATAGTTTCTCAACCATTCCTTAACTTCAAACTCGCATTTCTCGCGAACGGATTGACGAAATCGAGAAATTCCTGTTGCATCTGAAAGTAGAAACTCGCCCGATTACAATGGTGTGTGTACTTTTCCCCTAGGCCATTCCAGTTATTCGTTTCTAGCATCAGAGTTGCGAAAATTTTGATGGTTTCTCAAGCATTCCTTAAGTTCAAACTCCCATATCTCGCGAACGGATTGACGAACTCGAGAAATTCCTGTTGCATCTGAAAGTAGAAACTCGCCCGATTACAAAGGTATGTGCATTTTTCCCCTAGGCATTGGTAGTTATTGGTTTCGAGTATCAGACTTGCGAAAATTTTGAGGGTTTCTCAACCATTCCTTAACTTCAAACTCCCATATCTCGCGAACGGATTGTCGAACTCGAGAAATTCCTGTTGCATCTGAATGCAGAAACTCGCACGATTACAATGGTATGTGTATTTTCCCCTAGGCCATTGTAATTATTGGTTTCTGGCATCAGAATTGCGAAAATTTTGATGGTTTCTCAACCATTCCTTAACTTCGAACTCCCATATCTCGCGAACGGGATGACGAACTCGAGGAATTCCTGTTGCATCTGAAACTGGAAACTCGCCCGATTACAAAGATATGTGTGTTTTTCCCCTAGGCCTTTGTAGTTATTGGTTTCGAGTACCAGACTTGCGAAAATTTTGACGGTTTCTCAACCATTCCTTAACTTCAAACTCCCATATCTCGCGAACGGATTGATGAACTCGAGAAATTCCTGTTGCATCTGAAAGCAGAAACTCGCCCGATTACAAAGATATGTGTGTTTTTCCCCTAGGCCTTTGTAGTTATTGGTTTCGAGTATCAGACTTGCGAAAATTTTGATGGTTTCTCAACCATTCGTTAACTTCAAACTCCCATATCTCGCGAACGGATTGACGAACTCGAGAAATTCCTGTTGCATCTGAAAGTGAAAACTCGCCCGATTACAAAGGTATGTGTATTTTCCCCCTAGGCCATTGTAGTTATTGGTTTCGAGTATCAGACTTGCGAAAATTTTGATAGTTTCTCAACCATTCCTTAACTTCAAACTCGCATTTCTCGCGAACGGATTGACGAAATCGAGAAATTCCTGTTGCATCTGAAAGTAGAAACTCGCCCGATTACAATGGTGTGTGTACTTTTCCCCTAGGCCATTCCAGTTATTCGTTTCTAGCGTCAGAGTTGCGAAAATTTTGATGGTTTCTCAAGCATTCCTTAAGTTCAAACTCCCATATCTCGCGAACGGATTGACGAACTCGAGAAATTCCTGTTGCATCTGAAACTGGAAACTCGCCCGATTACAAAGATATGTGTGTTTTTCCCCTAGGCATTGGTAGTTATTGGTTTCGAGTATCAGACTTGCGAAAATTTTGAGGGTTTCTCAACCATTCCTTAACTTCAAACTCCCATATCTCGCGAACGGATTGTCGAACTCGAGAAATTCCTGTTGCATCTGAATGCAGAAACTCGCACGATTACAATGGTATGTGTATTTTCCCCTAGGCCATTGTAATTATTGGTTTCTGGCATCAGAATTGCGAAAATTTTGATGGTTTCTCAACCATTCCTTAACTTCGAACTCCCATATCTCGCGAACGGGATGACGAACTCGAGGAATTCCTGTTGCATCTGAAACTGGAAACTCGCCCGATTACAAAGATATGTGTGTTTTTCCCCTAGGCCTTTGTAGTTATTGGTTTCGAGTACCAGACTTGCGAAAATTTTGACGGTTTCTCAACCATTCCTTAACTTCAAACTCCCATATCTCGCGAACGGATTGATGAACTCGAGAAATTCCTGTTGCATCTGAAAGCAGAAACTCGCCCGATTACAAAGATATGTGTGTTTTTCCCCTAGGCCTTTGTAGTTATTGGTTTCGAGTATCAGACTTGCGAAAATTTTGATGGTTTCTCAACCATTCGTTAACTTCAAACTCCCATATCTCGCGAACGGATTGACGAACTCGAGAAATTCCTGTTGCATCTGAAAGCAGAAACTCGCCCGATTACAAAGATATGTGTGTTTTTCCCCTAGGCCTTTGTAGTTATTGGTTTCGAGTATCAGACTTGCGAAAATTTTGATGGTTTCTCAACCATTCGTTAACTTCAAACTCCCATATCTCGCGAACGGATTGACGAACTCGAGAAATTCCTGTTGCATCTGAAAGTGAAAACTCGCCCGATTACAAAGGTATGTGTATTTTCCCCCTAGGCCATTGTACTTATTGGTTTCGAGTATCAGACTTGCGAAAATTTTGATAGTTTCTCAACCATTCCTTAACTTCAAACTCGCATTTCTCGCGAACGGATTGACGAAATCGAGAAATTCCTGTTGCATCTGAAAGTAGAAACTCGCCCGATTACAATGGTGTGTGTACTTTTCCCCTAGGCCATTCCAGTTATTCGTTTCTAGCATCAGAGTTGCGAAAATTTTGATGGTTTCTCAAGCATTCCTTAAGTTCAAACTCCCATATCTCGCGAACGGATTGACGAACTCGAGAAATTCCTGTTGCATCTGAAAGTAGAAACTCGCCCGATTACAAAGGTATGTGCATTTTTCCCCTAGGCATTGGTAGTTATTGGTTTCGAGTATCAGACTTGCGAAAATTTTGAGGGTTTCTCAACCATTCCTTAACTTCAAACTCCCATATCTCGCGAACGGATTGTCGAACTCGAGAAATTCCTGTTGCATCTGAATGCAGAAACTCGCACGATTACAATGGTATGTGTATTTTCCCCTAGGCCATTGTAATTATTGGTTTCTGGCATCAGAATTGCGAAAATTTTGATGGTTTCTCAACCATTCCTTAACTTCGAACTCCCATATCTCGCGAACGGGATGACGAACTCGAGGAATTCCTGTTGCATCTGAAACTGGAAACTCGCCCGATTACAAAGATATGTGTGTTTTTCCCCTAGGCCTTTGTAGTTATTGGTTTCGAGTACCAGACTTGCGAAAATTTTGACGGTTTCTCAACCATTCCTTAACTTCAAACTCCCATATCTCGCGAACGGATTGATGAACTCGAGAAATTCCTGTTGCATCTGAAAGCAGAAACTCGCCCGATTACAAAGATATGTGTGTTTTTCCCCTAGGCCTTTGTAGTTATTGGTTTCGAGTATCAGACTTGCGAAAATTTTGATGGTTTCTCAACCATTCGTTAACTTCAAACTCCCATATCTCGCGAACGGATTGACGAACTCGAGAAATTCCTGTTGCATCTGAAAGTGAAAACTCGCCCGATTACAAAGGTATGTGTATTTTCCCCCTAGGCCATTGTAGTTATTGGTTTCGAGTATCAGACTTGCGAAAATTTTGATAGTTTCTCAACCATTCCTTAACTTCAAACTCGCATTTCTCGCGAACGGATTGACGAAATCGAGAAATTCCTGTTGCATCTGAAAGTAGAAACTCGCCCGATTACAATGGTGTGTGTACTTTTCCCCTAGGCCATTCCAGTTATTCGTTTCTAGCGTCAGAGTTGCGAAAATTTTGATGGTTTCTCAAGCATTCCTTAAGTTCAAACTCCCATATCTCGCGAACGGATTGACGAACTCGAGAAATTCCTGTTGCATCTGAAACTGGAAACTCGCCCGATTACAAAGATATGTGTGTTTTTCCCCTAGGCCTTTGTAGTTATTGGTTTCGAGTATCAGACTTGCGAAAATTTTGATGGTTTCTCAACCATTCGTTAACTTCAAACTCCCATATCTCGCGAACGGATTGACGAACTCGAGAAATTCCTGTTGCATCTGAAAGTGGAAACTCGCCCGATTACAAAGGTATGTGTATTTTCCCCCTAGGCCATTGTAGTTATTGGTTTCGAGTATCATAGTTGCGAAAATTTTGATGGTTTCTCAAGCATTCCTTAAGTTCAAACTCCCATATCTCGCGAACGGATTGACGAACTGGAGAAAATCCTGTTGCATCTGAAAGTAGAAACTCGCCCGATTACAAAGGTATGTGCATTTTTCCCCTAGGCATTGGTAGTTATTGGTTTCGAGTATCAGACTTGCGAAAATTTTGAGGGTTTCTCAACCATTCCTTAACTTCAAACTCCCATATCTCGCGAACGGATTGTCGAACTCGAGAAATTCCTGTTGCATCTGAATGCAGAAACTCGCACGATTACAATGGTATGTGTACTTTTCCCCTATGCCATTCCAGTTATTTGTTTCGAGTATCAGAATTGCGAAAATTTTTATGGTTTCTCATCCATTCCTTAACTTCAAACTCCCATGTCTCGCGAACGGAATGACGAACTCGAGAAATTCCTGTTGCATCTGAAAGTGGAATCTCGCCCGATTACAAAGATATGTGCATTTTTCCCCTAGGCATTTGTAGTTATTGGTTTCGAGTATCAGACTTGCGAAAATTTTGAGGGTTTCTCAACCATTCCTTAACTTCAAACTCCCATATCTCGCGAACGGATTGTCGAACTCGAGAAATTCCTGTTGCATCTGAATGCAGAAACTCGCACGATTACAATGGTGTGTGTACTTTTCCCATAGGCCATTCCAGTTATTGGTTTCGAGTATCAGAATTGCGAAAATTTTTATGGTTTCTCATCCATTCCTTAACTTCAAACTCCCATGTCTCGCGAACGGAATGACGAACTCGAGAAATTCCTGTTGCATCTGAAAGTGGAATCTCGCCCGATTACAAAGATATGTGCATTTTTCCCCTAGGCCTTTGTAGTTATTGGTTTCGAGTATCAGACCTGCGAAAATTTTGATGGTTTCTCAAGCATTCCTTAATTTCAAACTCCCATATCTCGCGAACGGATTGACGAACTCGAGAAATTCCTGTTGCATCTGAATGCAGAAACTCGCCCGATTACAACGGTATGTGTATTTTCCCCTAGGCCATTGTAATTATTGGTTTCTAGCATCAGAATTGCGAAAATTTTGATGGTTTCTCAACCATTCCTTAACTTCGAACTCCCATATCTCGCGAACGGGATGACGAACTCGAGAAATTCCTGTTGCATCTGAAACTGGAAACTCGCCCGATTACAAAGATATGTGTGTTTTTCCCCTAGGCCTTTGTAGTTATTGGTTTCGAGTACCAGACTTGCGAACATTTTGACGGTTTCTCAACCATTCCTTAACTTCAAACTCCCATATCTCGCGAACGGATTGATGAACTCGAGAAATTCCTGTTGCATCTGAATGCAGAAACTCGCCCGATTACAAAGATATGTGTGTTTTTCCCCTAGGCCTTTGTAGTTATTGGTTTCGAGTATCAGACTTGCGAAAATTTTGATGGTTTCTCAACCATTCGTTAACTTCAAACTCCCATATCTCGCGAACGGATTGACGAACTCGAGAAATTCCTGTTGCATCTGAAAGTGAAAACTCGCCCGATTACAAAGGTATGTGTATTTTCCCCCTAGGCCATTGTAGTTATTGGTTTCGAGTATCAGACTTGCGAAAATTTTGATAGTTTCTCAACCATTCCTTAACTTCAAACTCGCATTTCTCGCGAACGGATTGACGAAATCGAGAAATTCCTGTTGCATCTGAAAGTAGAAACTCGCCCGATTACAATGGTGTGTGTACTTTTCCCCTAGGCCATTCCAGTTATTCGTTTCTAGCGTCAGAGTTGCGAAAATTTTGATGGTTTCTCAAGCATTCCTTAAGTTCAAACTCCCATATCTCGCGAACGGATTGACGAACTCGAGAAATTCCTGTTGCATCTGAAAGTAGAAACTCGCCCGATTACAAAGGTATGTGCATTTTTCCCCTAGGCATTGGTAGTTATTGGTTTCGAGTATCAGACTTGCGAAAATTTTGAGGGTTTCTCAACCATTCCTTAACTTCAAACTCCCATATCTCGCGAACGGATTGTCGAACTCGAGAAATTCCTGTTGCATCTGAATGCAGAAACTCGCACGATTACAATGGTATGTGTATTTTCCCCTAGGCCATTGTAATTATTGGTTTCTGGCATCAGAATTGCGAAAATTTTGATGGTTTCTCAACCATTCCTTAACTTCGAACTCCCATATCTCGCGAACGGGATGACGAACTCGAGGAATTCCTGTTGCATCTGAAACTGGAAACTCGCCCGATTACAAAGATATGTGTGTTTTTCCCCTAGGCCTTTGTAGTTATTGGTTTCGAGTATCAGACTTGCGAAAATTTTGATGGTTTCTCAACCATTCGTTAACTTCAAACTCCCATATCTCGCGAACGGATTGACGAACTCGAGAAATTCCTATTGCATCTGAAAGTGGAAACTCGCCCGATTACAAAGGTATGTGTATTTTCCCCCTAGGCCATTGTAGTTATTGGTTTCGAGTATCAGACTTGCGAAAATTTTGATAGTTTCTCAACCATTCCTTAACTTCAAACTCGCATTTCTCGCGAACGGATTGACGAAATCGAGAAATTCCTGTTGCATCTGAAAGTAGAATCTCGCCCGATTACAATGGTGTGTGTACTTTTCCCCTAGGCCATTCCAGTTATTCGTTTCTAGCATCATAGTTGCGAAAATTTTGATGGTTTCTCAAGCATTCCTTAAGTTCAAACTCCCATATCTCGCGAACGGATTGACGAACTGGAGAAATTCCTGTTGCATCTGAAAGTAGAAACTCGCCCGATTACAAAGGTATGTGCATTTTTCCCCTAGGCATTGGTAGTTATTGGTTTCGAGTATCAGACTTGCGAAAATTTTGAGGGTTTCTCAACCATTCCTTAACTTCAAACTCCCATATCTCGCGAACGGATTGTCGAACTCGAGAAATTCCTGTTGCATCTGAATGCAGAAACTCGCACGATTACAATGGTATGTGTACTTTTCCCCTATGCCATTCCAGTTATTTGTTTCGAGTATCAGAATTGCGAAAATTTTTATGGTTTCTCATCCATTCCTTAACTTCAAACTCCCATGTCTCGCGAACGGAATGACGAACTCGAGAAATTCCTGTTGCATCTGAAAGTGGAATCTCGCCCGATTACAAAGATATGTGCATTTTTCCCCTAGGCCTTTGTAGTTATTGGTTTCGAGTATCAGACCTGCGAAAATTTTGATGGTTTCTCAAGCATTCCTTAATTTCAAACTCCCATATCTCGCGAACGGATTGACGAACTCGAGAAATTCCTGTTGCATCTGAATGCAGAAACTCGCCCGATTACAACGGTATGTGTATTTTCCCCTAGGCCATTGTAATTATTGGTTTCTAGCATCAGAATTGCGAAAATTTTGATGGTTTCTCAACCATTCCTTAACTTCGAACTCCCATATCTCGCGAACGGGATGACGAACTCGAGAAATTCCTGTTGCATCTGAAACTGGAAACTCGCCCGATTACAAAGATATGTGTGTTTTTCCCCTAGGCCTTTGTAGTTATTGGTTTCGAGTACCAGACTTGCGAACATTTTGACGGTTTCTCAACCATTCCTTAACTTCAAACTCCCATATCTCGCGAACGGATTGATGAACTCGAGAAATTCCTGTTGCATCTGAAAGCAGAAACTCGCCCGATTACAAAGATATGTGTGTTTTTCCCCTAGGCCTTTGTAGTTATTGGTTTCGAGTATCAGACTTGCGAAAATTTTGATGGTTTCTCAACCATTCGTTAACTTCAAACTCCCATATCTCGCGAACGGATTGACGAACTCGAGAAATTCCTGTTGCATCTGAAAGTGAAAACTCGCCCGATTACAAAGGTATGTGTATTTTCCCCCTAGGCCATTGTAGTTATTGGTTTCGAGTATCAGACTTGCGAAAATTTTGATAGTTTCTCAACCATTCCTTAACTTCAAACTCGCATTTCTCGCGAACGGATTGACGAAATCGAGAAATTCCTGTTGCATCTGAAAGTAGAAACTCGCCCGATTACAATGGTGTGTGTACTTTTCCCCTAGGCCATTCCAGTTATTCGTTTCTAGCATCAGAGTTGCGAAAATTTTGATGGTTTCTCAAGCATTCCTTAAGTTCAATCTCCCATATCTCGCGAACGGATTGACGAACTCGAGAAATTCCTGTTGCATCTGAAAGTAGAAACTCGCCCGATTACAAAGGTATGTGCATTTTTCCCCAAGGCATTGGTAGTTATTGGTTTCGAGTATCAGACTTGCGAAAATTTTGAGGGTTTCTCAACCATTCGTTAACTTCAAACTCCCATATCTCGCGAACGGATTGACGAACTCGAGAAATTCCTGTTGCATCTGAAAGTGAAAACTCGCCCGATTACAAAGGTATGTGTATTTTCCCCCTAGGCCATTGTACTTATTGGTTTCGAGTATCAGACTTGCGAAAATTTTGATGGTTTCTCAACCATTCGTTAACTTCAAACTCCCATATCTCGCGAACGGATTGACGAACTCGAGAAATTCCTGTTGCATCTGAAAGTGAAAACTCGCCCGATTACAATGGTGTGTGTACTTTTCCCCTAGGCCATTCCAGTTATTCGTTTCTAGCATCAGAGTTGCGAAAATTTTGATGGTTTCTCAAGCATTCCTTAAGTTCAAACTCCCATATCTCGCGAACGGATTGACGAACTCGAGAAATTCCTGTTGCATCTGAAAGTAGAAACTCGCCCGATTACAAAGGTATGTGCATTTTTCCCCTAGGCATTGGTAGTTATTGGTTTCGAGTATCAGACTTGCGAAAATTTTGAGGGTTTCTCAACCATTCCTTAACTTCAAACTCCCATATCTCGCGAACGGATTGTCGAACTCGAGAAATTCCTGTTGCATCTGAATGCAGAAACTCGCACGATTACAATGGTATGTGTATTTTCCCCTAGGCCATTGTAATTATTGGTTTCTGGCATCAGAATTGCGAAAATTTTGATGGTTTCTCAACCATTCCTTAACTTCGAACTCCCATATCTCGCGAACGGGATGACGAACTCGAGGAATTCCTGTTGCATCTGAAACTGGAAACTCGCCCGATTACAAAGATATGTGTGTTTTTCCCCTAGGCCTTTGTAGTTATTGGTTTCGAGTACCAGACTTGCGAAAATTTTGACGGTTTCTCAACCATTCCTTAACTTCAAACTCCCATATCTCGCGAACGGATTGATGAACTCGAGAAATTCCTGTTGCATCTGAAAGCAGAAACTCGCCCGATTACAAAGATATGTGTGTTTTTCCCCTAGGCCTTTGTAGTTATTGGTTTCGAGTATCAGACTTGCGAAAATTTTGATGGTTTCTCAACCATTCGTTAACTTCAAACTCCCATATCTCGCGAACGGATTGACGAACTCGAGAAATTCCTGTTGCATCTGAAAGTGGAAACTCGCCCGATTACAAAGGTATGTGTATTTTCCCCCTAGGCCATTGTAGTTATTGGTTTCGAGTATCAGACTTGCGAAAATTTTGATAGTTTCTCAACCATTCCTTAACTTCAAACTCGCATTTCTCGCGAACGGATTGACGAAATCGAGAAATTCCTGTTGCATCTGAAAGTAGAAACTCGCCCGATTACAATGGTGTGTGTACTTTTCCCCTAGGCCATTCCAGTTATTCGTTTCTAGCATCAGAGTTGCGAAAATTTTGATGGTTTCTCAAGCATTCCTTAAGTTCAAACTCCCATATCTCGCGAACGGATTGACGAACTCGAGAAATTCCTGTTGCATCTGAAAGTAGAAACTCGCCCGATTACAAAGGTATGTGCATTTTTCCCCTAGGCATTTGTAGTTATTGGTTTCGAGTATCAGACTTGCGAAAATTTTGAGGGTTTCTCAACCATTCCTTAACTTCAAACTCCCATATCTCGCGAACGGATTGTCGAACTCGAGAAATTCCTGTTGCATCTGAATGCAGAAACTCGCACGATTACAATGGTATGTGTACTTTTCCCCTAGGCCATTCCAGTTATTTGTTTCGAGTATCAGAATTGCGAAAATTTTGATGGTTTCTCAACCATTCCTTAACTTCAAACTCCCATGTCTCGCGAACGGAATGACGAACTCGAGAAATTCCTGTTGCATCTGAAAGTGGAAACTCGCCCGATTACAAAGGTGTTTGTTTTTTTCCCCTAGGCCTTTGTAGTTATTGGTTTCGAGTATCAGAATTGCGAGAATTTTGATGGTATCTCAACCATTCCTTAAATTCAAACTCCCATATCTCGCGAACGGATTGACAAACTCGAGAAATTCCTGTTGCATCCGAAAGTGGAAACTCGCCCGATTAAAAAGGTATGTGCATTTTTCCCCTAGGAATTTGTAGTTATTGGTTTCGAGTATCAGACTTGCGAAAATTTTGAGGGTTTCTCAACCATTCCTTAACTTCAAACTCCCATATCTCGCGAACGGATTGATGAACTCGAGAAATTCCTGTTGCATCTGAAAGCAGAAACTCGCCCGATTACAAAGATATGTGTGTTTTTCCCCTAGGCCTTTGTAGTTATTGGTTTCGAGTATCAGACTTGCGAAAATTTTGATGGTTTCTCAACCATTCGTTAACTTCAAACTCCCATATCTCGCGAACGGATTGACGAACTCGAGAAATTCCTGTTGCATCTGAAAGTGAAAACTCGCCCGATTACAAAGGTATGTGTATTTTCCCCCTAGGCCATTGTAGTTATTGGTTTCGAGTATCAGAATTGCGAAAATTTTGATGGTTTCTCAACCATTCCTTAACTTCAAACTCCCATGTCTCGCGAACGGAATGACGAACTCGAGAAATTCCTGTTGCATCTGAAAGTGGAAACTCGCCCGATTACAAAGGTGTTTGTTTTTTTCCCCTAGGCCTTTGTACTTATTGGTTTCGAGTATCAGACTTGCGAAAATTTTGATGGTTTCTCAACCATTCGTTAACTTCAAACTCCCATATCTCGCGAACGGATTGACGAACTCGAGAAATTCCTGTTGCATCTGAAAGTGAAAACTCGCCCGATTACAATGGTGTGTGTACTTTTCCCCTAGGCCATTCCAGTTATTCGTTTCTAGCATCAGAGTTGCGAAAATTTTGATGGTTTCTCAAGCATTCCTTAAGTTCAAACTCCCATATCTCGCGAACGGATTGACGAACTCGAGAAATTCCTGTTGCATCTGAAAGTAGAAACTCGCCCGATTACAAAGGTATGTGCATTTTTCCCCTAGGCATTGGTAGTTATTGGTTTCGAGTATCAGACTTGCGAAAATTTTGAGGGTTTCTCAACCATTCCTTAACTTCAAACTCCCATATCTCGCGAACGGATTGTCGAACTCGAGAAATTCCTGTTGCATCTGAATGCAGAAACTCGCACGATTACAATGGTATGTGTATTTTCCCCTAGGCCATTGTAATTATTGGTTTCTGGCATCAGAATTGCGAAAATTTTGATGGTTTCTCAACCATTCCTTAACTTCGAACTCCCATATCTCGCGAACGGGATGACGAACTCGAGGAATTCCTGTTGCATCTGAAACTGGAAACTCGCCCGATTACAAAGATATGTGTGTTTTTCCCCTAGGCCTTTGTAGTTATTGGTTTCGAGTACCAGACTTGCGAAAATTTTGACGGTTTCTCAACCATTCCTTAACTTCAAACTCCCATATCTCGCGAACGGATTGATGAACTCGAGAAATTCCTGTTGCATCTGAAAGCAGAAACTCGCCCGATTACAAAGATATGTGTGTTTTTCCCCTAGGCCTTTGTAGTTATTGGTTTCGAGTATCAGACTTGCGAAAATTTTGATGGTTTCTCAACCATTCGTTAACTTCAAACTCCCATATCTCGCGAACGGATTGACGAACTCGAGAAATTCCTGTTGCATCTGAAAGTGGAAACTCGCCCGATTACAAAGGTATGTGTATTTTCCCCCTAGGCCATTGTAGTTATTGGTTTCGAGTATCAGACTTGCGAAAATTTTGATAGTTTCTCAACCATTCCTTAACTTCAAACTCGCATTTCTCGCGAACGGATTGACGAAATCGAGAAATTCCTGTTGCATCTGAAAGTAGAAACTCGCCCGATTACAATGGTGTGTGTACTTTTCCCCTAGGCCATTCCAGTTATTCGTTTCTAGCATCAGAGTTGCGAAAATTTTGATGGTTTCTCAAGCATTCCTTAAGTTCAAACTCCCATATCTCGCGAACGGATTGACGAACTCGAGAAATTCCTGTTGCATCTGAAAGTAGAAACTCGCCCGATTACAAAGGTATGTGCATTTTTCCCCTAGGCATTTGTAGTTATTGGTTTCGAGTATCAGACTTGCGAAAATTTTGAGGGTTTCTCAACCATTCCTTAACTTCAAACTCCCATATCTCGCGAACGGATTGTCGAACTCGAGAAATTCCTGTTGCATCTGAATGCAGAAACTCGCACGATTACAATGGTATGTGTACTTTTCCCCTAGGCCATTCCAGTTATTTGTTTCGAGTATCAGAATTGCGAAAATTTTGATGGTTTCTCAACCATTCCTTAACTTCAAACTCCCATGTCTCGCGAACGGAATGACGAACTCGAGAAATTCCTGTTGCATCTGAAAGTGGAAACTCGCCCGATTACAAAGGTGTTTGTTTTTTTCCCCTAGGCCTTTGTAGTTATTGGTTTCGAGTATCAGAATTGCGAGAATTTTGATGGTATCTCAACCATTCCTTAAATTCAAACTCCCATATCTCGCGAACGGATTGACAAACTCGAGAAATTCCTGTTGCATCCGAAAGTGGAAACTCGCCCGATTAAAAAGGTATGTGCATTTTTCCCCTAGGAATTTGTAGTTATTGGTTTCGAGTATCAGACTTGCGAAAATTTTGAGGGTTTCTCAACCATTCCTTAACTTCAAACTCCCATATCTCGCGAACGGATTGATGAACTCGAGAAATTCCTGTTGCATCTGAAAGCAGAAACTCGCCCGATTACAAAGATATGTGTGTTTTTCCCCTAGGCCTTTGTAGTTATTGGTTTCGAGTATCAGACTTGCGAAAATTTTGATGGTTTCTCAACCATTCGTTAACTTCAAACTCCCATATCTCGCGAACGGATTGACGAACTCGAGAAATTCCTGTTGCATCTGAAAGTGGAAACTCGCCCGATTACAAAGGTATGTGTATTTTCCCCCTAGGCCATTGTAGTAATTGGTTTCGAGTATCAGACTTGCGAAAATTTTGATAGTTTCTCAACCATTCCTTAACTTCAAACTCGCATTTCTCGCGAACGGATTGACGAAATCGAGAAATTCCTGTTGCATCTGAAAGTAGAAACTCGCCCGATTACAATGGTGTGTGTACTTTTCCCCTAGGCCATTCCAGTTATTCGTTTCTAGCATCATAGTTGCGAAAATTTTGATGGTTTCTCAAGCATTCCTTAAGTTCAAACTCCCATATCTCGCGAACGGATTGACGAACTGGAGAAATTCCTGTTGCATCTGAAAGTGGAAACTCGCCCGATTACAAAGGTATGTGCATTTTTCCCCTAGGCATTTGTAGTTATTGGTTTCGAGTATCAGACTTGCGAAAATTTTGAGGGTTTCTCAACCATTCCTTAACTTCAAACTCCCATATCTCGCGAACGGATTGTCGAACTCGAGAAATTCCTGTTGCATCTGAATGCAGAAACTCGCACGATTACAATGGTATGTGTACTTTTCCCCTATGCCATTCCAGTTATTTGTTTCGAGTATCAGAATTGCGAAAATTTTGATGGCTTCTCAACCATTCCTTAACTTCAAACTCCCATGTCTCACGAACGGAATGACGAACTCGAGAAATTCCTGTTGCATCTGAAAGTGGAAACTCGCCCGATTACAAAGGTATGTGCATTTTTCCCCTAGGCATTTGTAGTTATTGGTTTCGAGTATCAGACTTGCGAAAATTTTGAGGGTTTCTCAACCATTCCTTAACTTCAAACTCCCATATCTCGCGAACGGATTGTCGAACTCGAGAAATTCCTGTTGCATCTGAATGAAGAAACTCGCACGATTACAATGGTGTGTGTACTTTTCCCATAGGCCATTCCAGTTATTGGTTTCGAGTATCAGAATTGCGAAAATTTTTATGGTTTCTCATCCATTCCTTAACTTCAAACTCCCATGTCTCGCGAACGGAATGACGAACTCGAGAAATTCCTGTTGCATCTGAAAGTGGAATCTCGCCCGATTACAAAGATATGTGCATTTTTCCCCTAGGCCTTTGTAGTTATTGGTTTCGGGTATCAGACCTGCGAAAATTTTGATGGTTTCTCAAGCATTCCTTAATTTCAAACTCCCATATCTCGCGAACGGATTGACGAACTCGAGAAATTCCTGTTGCATCTGAATGCAGAAACTCGCCCGATTACAACGGTATGTGTATTTTCCCCTAGGCCATTGTAATTATTGGTTTCTAGCATCAGAATTGCGAAAATTTTGATGGTTTCTCAACCATTCCTTAACTTCGAACTCCCATATCTCGCGAACGGGATGACGAACTCGAGAAATTCCTGTTGCATCTGAAACTGGAAACTCGCCCGATTACAAAGATATTTGTGTTTTTCCCCTAGGCCTTTGTAGTTATTGGTTTCGAGTATCAGACTTGAAAAAATTTTGACGGTTTCTCAACCATTCCTTAAGTTCAAACTCCCATATCTCGCGAACGGATTGACGAACTGGAGAAATTCCTGTTGCATCTGAAAGCAGAAACTCGCCCGATTACAAAGATATGTGCGTTTTTCCCCTAGGCCTTTGTAGTTATTGGTTTCGAGTATCAGACTTGCGAAAATTTTGATGGTTTCTCAACCATTCGTTAACTTCAAACTCCCATATCTCGCGAACGGATTGACGAACTCCAGAAATTCCTGTTGCATCTGAAAGTAGAAACTCGCCCGATTAGAATGGTGTGTGTACTTTTCCCCTAGGCCAATCCAGTTATTCGTTTCTAGCTCAGAGTTGCGAAAATTTTGATGGTTTCTCAAGCATTCCTTAAGTTCAAACTCCCATATCTCGCGAACGGATTGACGAACTCGAGAAATTCCTGTTGCATCTGAAAGTAGAAACTCGCCCGATTACAAAGATATGTGTGTTTTTCCCCTAGGCCTTTGTAGTTACTGGTTTCGTGTAACAGACTTGCGAAAATTTTGATGGTTTCTCAACCATTCCTTAACTTCAAACTCCCATATCTCGCGAACGGATTGACGAACTCGAGAAATTCCTGTTGCATCTGAAAGCAGAAACTCGCCCGATTACAACGGTATGTGTATTTTCCCCTAGGCCATTGTAATTATTGGTATCTGGCATCAGAATTGCGAAAATTTTGATGATTTCTCAACCATTCCTTAACTTCGAACTCCCATATCTCGCGAACGGGATGACGAACTCGAGGGATTCCTGTTGCATCTGAAACTGGAAACTCGCCCGATTACAAAGATATGTGTGTTTTTCCCCTAGGCCTTTGTAGTTATTGGTTTCGAGTATCAGACTTGCGAAAATTTTGACGGTTTCTCAACCATTCCTTAACTTCGAACTCCCATATCTCGCGAACGGGATGACGAACTCGAGAAATTCCTGTTGCATCTGAAACTGGAAACTCGCCCGATTACAAAGATATTTGTGTTTTTCCCCTAGGCCTTTGTAGTTATTGGTTTCGAGTATCAGACTTGAAAAAATTTTGACGGTTTCTCAACCATTCCTTAAGTTCAAACTCCCATATCTCGCGAACGGATTGACGAACTAGAGAAATTCCTGTTGCATCTGAAAGCAGAAACTCGCCCGATTACAAAGATATGTGCGTTTTTCCCCTAGGCCTTTGTAGTTATTGGTTTCGAGTATCAGACTTGCGAAAATTTTGATGGTTTCTCAACCATTCGTTAACTTCAAACTCCCATATCTCGCGAACGGATTGACGAACTCCAGAAATTCCTGTTGCATCTGAAAGTAGAAACTCGCCCGATTAGAATGGTGTGTGTACTTTTCCCCTAGGCCAATCCAGTTATTCGTTTCTAGCTCAGAGTTGCGAAAATTTTGATGGTTTCTCAAGCATTCCTTAAGTTCAAACTCCCATATCTCGCGAACGGATTGACGAACTCGAGAAATTCCTGTTGCATCTGAAAGTAGAAACTCGCCCGATTACAAAGATATGTGTGTTTTTCCCCTAGGCCTTTGTAGTTACTGGTTTCGTGTAACAGACTTGCGAAAATTTTGATGGTTTCTCAACCATTCCTTAACTTCAAACTCCCATATCTCGCGAACGGATTGACGAACTCGAGAAATTCCTGTTGCATCTGAAAGCAGAAACTCGCCCGATTACAACGGTATGTGTATTTTCCCCTAGGCCATTGTAATTATTGGTATCTGGCATCAGAATTGCGAAAATTTTGATGATTTCTCAACCATTCCTTAACTTCGAACTCCCATATCTCGCGAACGGGATGACGAACTCGAGGGATTCCTGTTGCATCTGAAACTGGAAACTCGCCCGATTACAAAGATATGTGTGTTTTTCCCCTAGGCCTTTGTAGTTATTGGTTTCGAGTACCAGACTTGCGAAAATTTTGACGGTTTCTCAACCATTCCTTAACTTCGAACTCCCATATCTCGCGAACGGGATGACGAACTCGAGGAATTCCTGTTGCATCTGAAACTGGAAACTCGCCCGATTACAAAGATATGTGTGTTTTTCCCCTAGGCCTTTGTAGTTATTGGTTTCGAGTACCAGACTTGCGAACATTTTGACGGTTTCTCAACCATTCCTTAACTTCAAACTCCCATATCTCGCGAACGGATTGATGAACTCGAGAAATTCCTGTTGCATCTGAAAGCAGAAACTCGCCCGATTACAAAGATATGTGTGTTTTTCCCCTAGGCCTTTGTAGTTATTGGTTTCGAGTATCAGACTTGCGAAAATTTTGATGGTTTCTCAACCAGTCGTTAACTTCAAACTCCCATATCTCGCGAACGGATTGACGAACTCGAGAAATTCCTGTTGCATCTGAAAGTGAAAACTCGCCCGATTACAAAGGTATGTGTATTTTCCCCCTAGGCCATTGTAGTTATTGGTTTCGAGTATCAGACTTGCGAAAATTTTGATAGTTTCTCAACCATTCCTTAACTTCAAACTCGCATTTCTCGCGAACGGATTGACGAAATCGAGAAATACCTGTTGCATCTGAAAGTAGAAACTCGCCCGATTACAATGGTGTGTGTACTTTTCCCCTAGGCCATTCCAGTTATTCGTTTCTAGCATCAGAGTTGCGAAAATTTTGATGGTTTCTCAAGCATTCCTTAAGTTCAAACTCCCATATCTCGCGAACGGATTGACGAACTCGAGAAATTCCTGTTGCATCTGAAAGTAGATACTCGCCCGATTACAAAGGTATGTGCATTTTTCCCCTAGGCATTGGTAGTTATTGGTTTCGAGTATCAGACTTGCGAAAATTTTGAGGGTTTCTCAACCATTCCTTAACTTCAAACTCCCATATCTCGCGAACAGATTGTCGAACTCGAGAAATTCCTGTTGCATCTGAATGCAGAAACTCGCACGATTACAATGGTATGTGTATTTTCCCCTAGGCCATTGTAATTATTGGTTTCTGGCATCAGAATTGCGAAAATTTTGATGGTTTCTCAACCATTCCTTAACTTCGAACTCCCATATCTCGCGAACGGGATGACGAACTCGAGGAATTCCTGTTGCATCTGAAACTGGAAACTCGCCCGATTACAAAGATATGTGTGTTTTTCCCCTAGGCCTTTGTAGTTATTGGTTTCGAGTATCAGACTTGCGAAAATTTTGATAGTTTCTCAACCATTCCTTAACTTCAAACTCGCATTTCTCGCGAACGGATTGACGAAATCGAGAAATTCCTGTTGCATCTGAAAGTAGAAACTCGCCCGATTACAATGGTGTGTGTACTTTTCCCCTAGGCCATTCCAGTTATTCGTTTCTAGCATCAGAGTTGCGAAAATTTTGATGGTTTCTCAAGCATTCCTTAAGTTCAAACTCCCATATCTCGCGAACGGATTGACGAACTCGAGAAATTCCTGTTGCATCTGAAAGTAGAAACTCGCCCGATTACAAAGGTATGTGCATTTTTCCTCTAGGCATTGGTAGTTATTGGTTTCGAGTATCAGACTTGCGAAAATTTTGAGGGTTTCTCAACCATTCCTTAACTTCAAACTCCCATATCTCGCGAACGGATTGTCGAACTCGAGAAATTCCTGTTGCATCTGAATGCAGAAACTCGCACGATTACAATGGTATGTGTATTTTCCCCTAGGCCATTGTAATTATTGGTTTCTGGCATCAGAATTGCGAAAATTTTGATGGTTTCTCAACCATTCCTTAACTTCGAACTCCCATATCTCGCGAACGGGATGACGAACTCGAGGAATTCCTGTTGCATCTGAAACTGGAAACTCGCCCGATTACAAAGATATGTGTGTTTTTCCCCTAGGCCTTTGTAGTTATTGGTTTCGAGTACCAGACTTGCGAAAATTTTGACGGTTTCTCAACCATTCCTTAACTTCAAACTCCCATATCTCGCGAACGGATTGATGAACTCGAGAAATTCCTGTTGCATCTGAAAGCAGAAACTCGCCCGATTACAAAGATATGTGTGTTTTTCCCCTAGGCCTTTGTAGTTATTGGTTTCGAGTATCAGACTTGCGAAAATTTTGATGGTTTCTCAACCATTCGTTAACTTCAAACTCCCATATCTCGCGAACGGATTGACGAACTCGAGAAATTCCTGTTGTATCTGAAAGCAGAAACTCGCCCGATTACAAAGATATGTGTGTTTTTCCCCTAGGCCTTTGTAGTTATTGGTTTCGAGTATCAGACTTGCGAAAATTTTGATGGTTTCTCAACCATTCGTTAACTTCAAACTCCCATATCTCGCGAACGGATTGACGAACTCGAGAAATTCCTGTTGCATCTGAAAGTGGAATCTCGCCCGATTACAAAGATATGTGCATTTTTCCCCTAGGCCTTTGTAGTTATTGGTTTCGAGTATCAGACCTGCGAAAATTTTGATGGTTTCTCAAGCATTCCTTAATTTCAAACTCCCATATCTCGCGAACGGATTGACGAACTCGAGAAATTCCTGTTGCATCTGAATGCAGAAACTCGCCCGATTACAACGGTATGTGTATTTTCCCCTAGGCCATTGTAATTATTGGTTTCTAGCATCAGAATTGCGAAAATTTTGATGGTTTCTCAACCATTCCTTAACTTCGAACTCCCATATCTCGCGAACGGGATGACGAACTCGAGAAATTCCTGTTGCATCTGAAACTGGAAACTCGCCCGATTACAAAGATATGTGTGTTTTTCCCCTAGGCCTTTGTAGTTATTGGTTTCGAGTACCAGACTTGCGAACATTTTGACGGTTTCTCAACCATTCCTTAACTTCAAACTCCCATATCTCGCGAACGGATTGATGAACTCGAGAAATTCCTGTTGCATCTGAAAGCAGAAACTCGCCCGATTACAAAGATATGTGTGTTTTTCCCCTAGGCCTTTGTAGTTATTGGTTTCGAGTATCAGACTTGCGAAAATTTTGATGGTTTCTCAACCATTCGTTAACTTCAAACTCCCATATCTCGCGAACGGATTGACGAACTCGAGAAATTCCTGTTGCATCTGAAAGTGAAAACTCGCCCGATTACAAAGGTATGTGTATTTTCCCCCTAGGCCATTGTAGTTATTGGTTTCGAGTATCAGACTTGCGAAAATTTTGATAGTTTCTCAACCATTCCTTAACTTCAAACTCGCATTTCTCGCGAACGGATTGACGAAATCGAGAAATTCCTGTTGCATCTGAAAGTAGAAACTCGCCCGATTACAATGGTGTGTGTACTTTTCCCCTAGGCCATTCCAGTTATTCGTTTCTAGCATCAGAGTTGCGAAAATTTTGATGGTTTCTCAAGCATTCCTTAAGTTCAATCTCCCATATCTCGCGAACGGATTGACGAACTCGAGAAATTCCTGTTGCATCTGAAAGTAGAAACTCGCCCGATTACAAAGGTATGTGCATTTTTCCCCTAGGCATTGGTAGTTATTGGTTTCGAGTATCAGACTTGCGAAAATTTTGAGGGTTTCTCAACCATTCCTTAACTTCAAACTCCCATATCTCGCGAACGGATTGTCGAACTCGAGAAATTCCTGTTGCATCTGAATGCAGAAACTCGCACGATTACAATGGTATGTGTATTTTCCCCTAGGCCATTGTAATTATTGGTTTCTGGCATCAGAATTGCGAAAATTTTGATGGTTTCTCAACCATTCCTTAACTTCGAACTCCCATATCTCGCGAACGGGATGACGAACTCGAGGAATTCCTGTTGCATCTGAAACTGGAAACTCGCCCGATTACAAAGATATGTGTGTTTTTCCCCTTGGCCTTTGTAGTTATTGGTTTCGAGTATCAGACTTGCGAAAATTTTGACGGTTTCTCAACCATTCCTTAACTTCAAACTCCCATATCTCGCGAACGGATTGACGAATTCCAGAAATTCCTGTTGCATCTGAAAGTAGAAACTCGCCCGATTAGAATGGTGTGTGTACTTTTCCCCTAGGCCAATCCAGTTATTCGTTTCTAGCTCAGAGTTGCGAAAATTTTGATGGTTTCTCAAGCATTCCTTAAGTTCAGACTCCCATATCTCGCGAACGGATTGACGAACTCGAGAAATTCCTGTTGTATCTGAAAGTAGAAACTCGCCCGATTACAAAGATATGTGTGTTTTTCCCCTAGGCCTTTGTAGTTACTGGTTTCGTGTAACAGACTTGCGAAAATTTTGATGGTTTCTCAACCATTCCTTAACTTCAAACTCCCATATCTCGCGAACGGATTGACGAACTCGAGAAATTCCTGTTGCATCTGAAAGCAGAAACTCGCCCGATTACAACGGTATGTGTATTTTCCCCTAGGCCATTGTAATTATTGGTATCTGGCATCAGAATTGCGAAAATTTTGATGATTTCTCAACCATTCCTTAACTTCGAACTCCCATATCTCGCGAACGGGATGACGAACTCGAGGGATTCCTGTTGCATCTGAAACTGGAAACTCGCCCGATTACAAAGATATGTGTGTTTTTCCCCTAGGCCTTTGTAGTTATTGGTTTCGAGTATCAGACTTGCGAAAATTTTGACGGTTTCTCAACCATTCCTTAACTTCAAACTCGCATTTCTCGCGAACGGATTGACGAAATCGAGAAATTCCTGTTGCATCTGAAAGTAGAAACTCGCCCGATTACAATGGTGTGTGTACTTTTCCCCTAGGCCATTCCAGTTATTCGTTTCTAGCATCAGAGTTGCGAAAATTTTGATGGTTTCTCAAGCATTCCTTAAGTTCAAACTCCCATATCTCGCGAACGGATTGACGAACTCGAGAAATTCCTGTTGCATCTGAAAGCAGAAACTCGCACGATTACAAAGATATGTGTGTTTTTCCCCTAGGCCTTTGTAGTTATTGGTTTCGTGTATCAGACTTTGCGAAAATTTTGATGGTTTCTCAACCATTCCATAACTTCAAACTCCCATATCTCGCGAACTGATTGACGAACTCGAGAAATTCCTGTTGCATCTGAAAGCAGAAACTCGCCCGATTACAACGGTATGTGTATTTTCCCCTAGGCCATTGTAATTATTGGTTTCTGGCATCAGAATTGCGAAAATTTTGATGGTTTCTCAACCATTCCTTAACTTCGAACTCCCATATCTCGCGAACGGGATGACGAACTCGAGGAATTCCTGTTGCATCTGAAACTGGAAACTCGCCCGATTACAAAGATATGTGTGTTTTTCCCCTAGGCCTTTGTAGTTATTGGTTTCGAGTACCAGACTTGCGAACATTTTGACGGTTTCTCAACCATTCCTTAACTTCAAACTCCCATATCTCGCGAACGGATTGACGAAATCGAGAAATTCCTGTTGCATCTGAAAGTAGAAACTCGCCCGATTACAATGGTGTGTGTACTTTTCCCCTAGGCCATTCCAGTTATTCGTTTCTAGCATCAGAGTTGCGAAAATTTTGATGGTTTCTCAAGCATTCCTTAAGTTCAAACTCCCATATCTCGCGAACGGATTGACGAACTCGAGAAATTCCTGTTGCATCTGAAAGTAGAAACTCGCCCGATTACAAAGGTATGTGCATTTTTCCCCTAGGCATTGGTAGTTATTGGTTTCGAGTATCAGACTTGCGAAAATTTTGAGGGTTTCTCAACCATTCCTTAACTTCAAACTCCCATATCTCGCGAACGGATTGTCGAACTCGAGAAATTCCTGTTGCATCTGAATGCAGAAACTCGCACGATTACAATGGTATGTGTATTTTCCCCTAGGCCATTGTAATTATTGGTTTCTGGCATCAGAATTGCGAAAATTTTGATGGTTTCTCAACCATTCCTTAACTTCGAACTCCCATATCTCGCGAACGGGATGACGAACTCGAGGAATTCCTGTTGCATCTGAAACTGGAAACTCGCCCGATTACAAAGATGTGTGTGTTTTTCCCCTTGGCCTTTGTAGTTATTGGTTTCGAGTACCAGACTTGCGAAAATTTTGACGGTTTCTCAACCATTCCTTAACTTCAAACTCCCATATCTCGCGAACGGATTGACGAACTCCAGAAATTCCTGTTGCATCTGAAAGTAGAAACTCGCCCGATTAGAATGGTGTGTGTACTTTTCCCCTAGGCCAATCCAGTTATTCGTTTCTAGCTCAGAGTTGCGAAAATTTTGATGGTTTCTCAAGCATTCCTTAAGTTCAAACTCCCATATCTCGCGAACGGATTGACGAACTCGAGAAATTCCTGTTGTATCTGAAAGTAGAAACTCGCCCGATTACAAAGATATGTGTGTTTTTCCCCTAGGCCTTTGTAGTTACTGGTTTCGTGTAACAGACTTGCGAAAATTTTGATGGTTTCTCAACCATTCCTTAACTTCAAACTCCCATATCTCGCGAACGGATTGACGAACTCGAGAAATTCCTGTTGCATCTGAAAGCAGAAACTCGCCCGATTACAACGGTATGTGTATTTTCCCCTAGGCCATTGTAATTATTGGTATCTGGCATCAGAATTGCGAAAATTTTGATGATTTCTCAACCATTCCTTAACTTCGAACTCCCATATCTCGCGAACGGGATGACGAACTCGAGGGATTCGTGTTGCATCTGAAACTGGAAACTCGCCCGATTACAAAGATATGTGTGTTTTTCCCCTAGGCCTTTGTAGTTATTGGTTTCGAGTATCAGACTTGCGAAAATTTTGACGGTTTCTCAACCATTCCTTAACTTCAAACTCGCATTTCTCGCGAACGGATTGACGAAATCGAGAAATTCCTGTTGCATCTGAAAGTAGAAACTCGCCCGATTACAATGGTTTGTGTACTTTTCCCCTAGGCCATTCCAGTTATTCGTTTCTAGCATCAGAGTTGCGAAAATTTTGATGGTTTCTCAAGCATTCCTTAAGTTCAAACTCCCATATCTCGCGAACGGATTGACGAACTCGAGAAATTCCTGTTGCATCTGAAAGCAGAAACTCGCCCGATTACAAAGATATGTGTGTTTTTCCCCTAGGCCTTTGTAGTTATTGGTTTCGTGTATCAGACTTTGCGAAAATTTTGATGGTTTCTCAACCATTCCATAACTTCAAACTCCCATATCTCGCGAACTGATTGACGAACTCGAGAAATTCCTGTTGCATCTGAAAGCAGAAACTCGCCCGATTACAACGGTATGTGTATTTTCCCCTAGGCCATTGTAATTATTGGTTTCTGGCATCAGAATTGCGAAAATTTTGATGGTTTCTCAACCATTCCTTAAATTCGAACTCCCATATCTCGCGAACGGGATGACGAACTCGAGGAATTCCTGTTGCATCTGAAACTGGAAACTCGCCCGATTACAAAGATATGTGTGTTTTTCCCCTAGGCCTTTGTAGTTATTGGTTTCGAGTACCAGACTTGCGAACATTTTGACGGTTTCTCAACCATTCCTTAACTTCAAACTCCCATATCTCGCGAACGGATTGATGAACTCGAGAAATTCCTGTTGCATCTGAAAGCAGAAACTCGCCCGATTACAAAGATATGTGTGTTTTTCCCCTAGGCCTTTGTAGTTATTGGTTTCGAGTATCAGACTTGCGAAAATTTTGATGGTTTCTCAACCATTCGTTAACTTCAAACTCCCATATCTCGCGAACGGATTGACGAACTCGAGAAATTCCTGTTGCATCTGAAAGTGAAAACTCGCCCGATTACAAAGGTATGTGTATTTTCCCCCTAGGCCATTGTAGTTATTGGTTTCGAGTATCAGACTTGCGAAAATTTTGATAGTTTCTCAACCATTCCTTAACTTCAAACTCGCATTTCTCGCGAACGGATTGACGAAATCGAGAAATACCTGTTGCATCTGAAAGTAGAAACTCGCCCGATTACAATGGTGTGTGTACTTTTCCCCTAGGCCATTCCAGTTATTCGTTTCTAGCATCAGAGTTGCGAAAATTTTGATGGTTTCTCAAGCATTCCTTAAGTTCAAACTCCCATATCTCGCGAACGGAATGACGAACTCGAGAAATTCCTGTTGCATCTGAAAGTAGAAACTCGCCCGATTACAAAGGTATGTGCATTTTTCCCCTAGGCATTGGTAGTTATTGGTTTCGAGTATCAGACTTGCGAAAATTTTGAGGGTTTCTCAACCATTCCTTAACTTCAAACTCCCATATCTCGCGAACGGATTGTCGAACTCGAGAAATTCCTGTTGCATCTGAATGCAGAAACTCGCACGATTACAATGGTATGTGTACTTTTCCCCTAGGCCATTCCAGTTATTTGTTTCGAGTATCAGAATTGCGAAAATTTTGATGGTTTCTCAACCATTCCTTAACTTCAAACTCCCATGTCTCGCGAACGGAATGACGAACTCGAGAAATTCCTGTTGCATCTGAAAGTGGAAACTCGCCCGATTATAAAGGTGTGTGTATTTTTCCCCTAGGCCTTTGTAGTTATTGGTTTCGAGTATCAGAATTGCGAGAATTTTGATGGTATCTCAACCATTCCTTAAATTCAAACTCCCATATCTCGCGAACGGATTGACAAACTCGAGAAATTCCTGTTGCATCTGAAACTGGAAACTCGCCCGATTACAAAGATATGTGTGTTTTTCCCCTTGGCCTTTGTAGTTATTGGTTTCGAGTACCAGACTTGCGAAAATTTTGACGGTTTCTCAACCATTCCTTAACTTCAAACTCCCATATCTCGCGAACGGATTGATGAACTCGAGAAATTCCTGTTGCATCTGAAAGCAGAAACTCGCCCGATTACAAAGATATGTGTGTTTTTCCCCTAGGCCTTTGTAGTTATTGGTTTCGAGTATCAGACTTGCGAAAATTTTGATGGTTTCTCAACCATTCGTTAACTTCAAACTCCCATATCTCGCGAACGGATTGACGAACTCGAGAAATTCCTGTTGCATCTGAAAGTGGAAACTCGCCCGATTACAAAGGTATGTGTATTTTCCCCCTAGGCCATTGTAGTTATTGGTTTCGAGTATCAGACTTGCGAAAATTTTGATAGTTACTCCAACCATTCCTTAACTTCAAACTCGCATTTCTCGCGAACGGATTGACGAAATCGAGAAATTCCTGTTGCATCTGAAAGTAGAAACTCGCCCGATTACAATGGTGTGTGTACTTTTCCCCTAGGCCATTCCAGTTATTCGTTTCTAGCATCAGAGTTGCGAAAATTTTGATGGTTTCTCAAGCATTCCTTAAGTTCAAACTCCCATATCTCGCGAACGGATTGACGAACTCGAGAAATTCCTGTTGCATCTGAAAGTAGAAACTCGCCCGATTACAAAGGTATGTGCATTTTTCCCCTAGGCATTTGTAGTTATTGGTTTCGAATATCAGACTTGCGAAAATTTTGATAGTTACTCCAACCATTCCTTAACTTCAAACTCGCATTTCTCGCGAACGGATTGACGAAATCGAGAAATTCCTGTTGCATCTGAAAGTAGAAACTCGCCCGATTACAATGGTGTGTGTACTTTTCCCCTAGGCCAATCCAGTTATTCGTTTCTAGCTCAGAGTTGCGAAAATTTTGATGGTTTCTCAAGCATTCCTTAAGTTCAAACTCCCATATCTCGCGAACGGATTGACGAACTCGAGAAATTCCTGTTGTATCTGAAAGTAGAAACTCGCCCGATTACAAAGATATGTGTGTTTTTCCCCTAGGCCTTTGTAGTTACTGGTTTCGTGTAACAGACTTGCGAAAATTTTGATGGTTTCTCAACCATTCCTTAACTTCAAACTCCCATATCTCGCGAACGGATTGACGAACTCGAGAAATTCCTGTTGCATCTGAAAGCAGAAACTCGCCCGATTACAACGGTATGTGTATTTTCCCCTAGGCCATTGTAATTATTGGTATCTGGCATCAGAATTGCGAAAATTTTGATGATTTCTCAACCATTCCTTAACTTCGAACTCCCATATCTCGCGAACGGGATGACGAACTCGAGGGATTCCTGTTGCATCTGAAACTGGAAACTCGCCCGATTACAAAGATATGTGTGTTTTTCCCCTAGGCCTTTGTAGTTATTGGTTTCGAGTATCAGACTTGCGAAAATTTTGACGGTTTCTCAACCATTCCTTAACTTCGAACTCCCATATCTCGCGAACGGGATGACGAACTCGAGAAATTCCTGTTGCATCTGAAACTGGAAACTCGCCCGATTACAAAGATATTTGTGTTTTTCCCCTAGGCCTTTGTAGTTATTGGTTTCGAGTATCAGACTTGAAAAAATTTTGACGGTTTCTCAACCATTCCTTAAGTTCAAACTCCCATATCTCGCGAACGGATTGACGAACTAGAGAAATTCCTGTTGCATCTGAAAGCAGAAACTCGCCCGATTACAAAGATATGTGTGTTTTTCCCCTAGGCCTTTGTAGTTATTGGTTTCGTGTATCAGACTTTGCGAAAATTTTGATGGTTTCTCAACCATTCCATAACTTCAAACTCCCATATCTCGCGAACTGATTGACGAACTCGAGAAATTCCTGTTGCATCTGAAAGCAGAAACTCGCCCGATTACAACGGTATGTGTATTTTCCCCTAGGCCATTGTAATTATTGGTTTCTGGCATCAGAATTGCGAAAATTTTGATGGTTTCTCAACCATTCCTTAACTTCGAACTCCCATATCTCGCGAACGGGATGACGAACTCGAGGAATTCCTGTTGCATCTGAAACTGGAAACTCGCCCGATTACAAAGATATGTGTGTTTTTCCCCTAGGCCTTTGTAGTTATTGGTTTCGAGTACCAGACTTGCGAACATTTTGACGGTTTCTCAACCATTCCTTAACTTCAAACTCCCATATCTCGCGAACGGATTGATGAACTCGAGAAATTCCTGTTGCATCTGAAAGCAGAAACTCGCCCGATTACAAAGATATGTGTGTTTTTCCCCTAGGCCTTTGTAGTTATTGGTTTCGAGTATCAGACTTGCGAAAATTTTGATGGTTTCTCAACCATTCGTTAACTTCAAACTCCCATATCTCGCGAACGGATTGACGAACTCGAGAAATTCCTGTTGCATCTGAAAGTGGAAACTCGCCCGATTACAAAGGTATGTGTATTTTCCCCCTAGGCCATTGTAGTTATTGGTTTCGAGTATCAGACTTGCGAAAATTTTGATAGTTACTCCAACCATTCCTTAACTTCAAACTCGCATTTCTCGCGAACGGATTGACGAAATCGAGAAATTCCTGTTGCATCTGAAAGTAGAAACTCGCCCGATTACAATGGTGTGTGTACTTTTCCCCTAGGCCATTCCAGTTATTCGTTTCTAGCATCAGAGTTGCGAAAATTTTGATGGTTTCTCAAGCATTCCTTAAGTTCAAACTCCCATATCTCGCGAACGGATTGACGAACTCGAGAAATTCCTGTTGCATCTGAAAGTAGAAACTCGCCCGATTACAATGGTGTGTGTACTTTTCCCCTAGGCCATTCCAGTTATTCGTTTCTAGCATCAGAGTTGCGAAAATTTTGATGGTTTCTCAAGCATTCCTTAAGTTCAAACTCCCATATCTCGCGAACGGATTGACGAACTCGAGAAATTCCTGTTGCATCTGAAAGTAGAAACTCGCCCGATTAGAATGGTGTGTGTACTTTTCCCCTAGGCCAATCCAGTTATTCGTTTCTAGCTCAGAGTTGCGAAAATTTTGATGGTTTCTCAACCATTCCTTAACTTCAAACTCCCATGTCTCACGAACGGAATGACGAACTCGAGAAATTCCTGTTCCATCTGAAAGTGGAATCTCGCCCGATTACAAAGATATGTGCATTTTTCCCCTAGGCCTTTGTAGTTATTGGTTTCGAGTATCAGACCTGCGAAAATTTTGATGGTTTCTCAAGCATTCCTTAATTTCAAACTCCCATATCTCGCGAACGGATTGACGAACTCGAGAAATTCCTGTTGCATCTGAATGCAGAAACTCGCCCGATTACAACGGTATGTGTATTTTCCCCTAGGCCATTGTAATTATTGGTATCTGGCATCAGAATTGCGAAAATTTTGATGATTTCTCAACCATTCCTTAACTTCGAACTCCCATATCTCGCGAACGGGATGACGAACTCGAGGGATTCCTGTTGCATCTGAAACTGGAAACTCGCCCGATTACAAAGATATGTGTGTTTTTCCCCTAGGCCTTTGTAGTTATTGGTTTCGAGTATCAGACTTGCGAAAATTTTGACGGTTTCTCAACCATTCCTTAACTTCAAACTCCCATATCTCGTGAACGGATTGACGAACTCGAGAAATTCCTGTTGCATCTGAAAGCAGAAACTCGCCCGATTACAAAGATATGTGTGTTTTTCCCCTAGGCCTCTGTAGTTATTGGTTTCGAGTATCAGACTTGCGAAAATTTTGATGGTTTCTCAACCATTCGTTAACTTCAAACTCCCATATCTCGCGAACGGATTGACGAACTCGAGAAACTCCTGTGCATCTGAAAGTGGAAACTCGCCCGATTACAAAGGTATGTGCATTTTCCCCTAGGCCTTTGTAGTTATTGGTTTCGTGTATCAGACTTGCGAAAATTTTGATGGTTTCTCAACCATTCCTTAACTTCAAACTCCCATATCTCGCGAACGGATTGACGAACTCGAGAAATTCCTGTTGCATCTGAAAGTAGAAACTCGCCCGATTACAATGGTGTGTGTACTTTTCCCCTAGGCCATTCCAGTTATTCGTTTCTAGCATCAGAGTTGCGAAAATTTTGATGGTTTCTCAAGCATTCCTTAAGTTCAAACTCCCATATCTCGCGAACGGATTGACGAACTCGAGAAATTCCTGTTGCATCTGAAAGTAGAAACTCGCCCGATTACAAAGGTATGTGCATTTTTCCCCTAGGCATTGGTAGTTATTGGTTTCGAGTATCAGACTTGCGAAAATTTTGAGGGTTTCTCAACCATTCCTTAACTTCAAACTCCCATATCTCGCGAACGGATTGTCGAACTCGAGAAATTCCTGATGCATCTGAATGCAGAAACTCGCACGATTACAATGGTATGTGTATTTTCCCCTAGGCCATTGTAATTATTGGTTTCTGGCATCAGAATTGCGAAAATTTTGATGGTTTCTCAACCATTCCTTAACTTCGAACTCCCATATCTCGCGAACGGGATGACGAACTCGAGGAATTCCTGTTGCATCTGAAACTGGAAACTCGCCCGATTACAAAGATGTGTGTGTTTTTCCCCTTGGCCTTTGTAGTTATTGGTTTCGAGTACCAGACTTGCGAAAATTTTGACGGTTTCTCAACCATTCCTTAACTTCAAACTCCCATATCTCGCGAACGGATTGACGAACTCCAGAAATTCCTGTTGCATCTGGAAGTAGAAACTCGCCCGATTAGAATGGTGTGTGTACTTTTCCCCTAGGCCAATCCAGTTATTCGTTTCTAGCTCAGAGTTGCGAAAATTTTGATGGTTTCTCAAGCATTCCTTAAGTTCAAACCCCCATATCTCGCGAACGGATTGACGAACTCGAGAAATTCCTGTTGTATCTGAAAGTAGAAACTCGCCCGATTACAAAGATATGTGTGTTTTTCCCCTAGGCCTTTGTAGTTACTGGTTTCGTGTAACAGACTTGCGAAAATTTTGATGGTTTCTCAACCATTCCTTAACTTCAAACTCCCATATCTCGCGAACGGATTGACGAACTCGAGAAATTCCTGTTGCATCTGAAAGCAGAAACTCGCCCGATTACAACGGTATGTGTATTTTCCCCTAGGCCATTGTAATTATTGGTATCTGGCATCAGAATTGCGAAAATTTTGATGATTTCTCAACCATTCCTTAACTTCGAACTCCCATATCTCGCGAACGGGATGACGAACTCGAGGGATTCGTGTTGCATCTGAAACTGGAAACTCGCCCGATTACAAAGATATGTGTGTTTTTCCCCTAGGCCTTTGTAGTTATTGGTTTCGAGTATCAGACTTGCGAAAATTTTGACGGTTTCTCAACCATTCCTTAACTTCAAACTCGCATTTCTCGCGAACGGATTGACGAAATCGAGAAATTCCTGTTGCATCTGAAAGTAGAAACTCGCCCGATTACAATGGTGTGTGTACTTTTCCCCTAGGCCATTCCAGTTATTCGTTTCTAGCATCAGAGTTGCGAAAATTTTGATGGTTTCTCAAGCATTCCTTAAGTTCAAACTCCCATATCTCGCGAACGGATTGACGAACTCGAGAAATTCCTGTTGCATCTGAAAGCAGAAACTCGCCCGATTACAAAGATATGTGTGTTTTTCCCCTAGGCCTTTGTAGTTATTGGTTTCGTGTATCAGACTTTGCGAAAATTTTGATGGTTTCTCAACCATTCCATAACTTCAAACTCCCATATCTCGCGAACTGATTGACGAACTCGAGAAATTCCTGTTGCATCTGAAAGCAGAAACTCGCCCGATTACAACGGTATGTGTATTTTCCCCTAGGCCATTGTAATTATTGGTTTCTGGCATCAGAATTGCGAAAATTTTGATGGTTTCTCAACCATTCCTTAACTTCGAACTCCCATATCTCGCGAACGGGATGACGAACTCGAGGAATTCCTGTTGCATCTGAAACTAGAAACTCGCCCGATTACAAAGATATGTGTGTTTTTCCCCTAGGCCTTTGTAGTTATTGGTTTCGAGTACCAGACTTGCGAACATTTTGACGGTTTCTCAACCATTCCTTAACTTCAAACTCCCATATCTCGCGAACGGATTGATGAACTCGAGAAATTCCTGTTGCATCTGAAAGCAGAAACTCGCCCGATTACAAAGATATGTGTGTTTTTCCCCTAGGCCTTTGTAGTTATTGGTTTCGAGTATCAGACTTGCGAAAATTTTGATGGTTTCTCAACCATTCGTTAACTTCAAACTCCCATATCTCGCGAACGGATTGACGAACTCGAGAAATTCCTGTTGCATCTGAAAGTGAAAACTCGCCCGATTACAAAGGTATGTGTATTTTCCCCCTAGGCCATTGTAGTTATTGGTTTCGAGTATCAGACTTGCGAAAATTTTGATAGTTTCTCAACCATTCCTTAACTTCAAACTCGCATTTCTCGCGAACGGATTGACGAAATCGAGAAATACCTGTTGCATCTGAAAGTAGAAACTCGCCCGATTACAATGGTGTGTGTACTTTTCCCCTAGGCCATTCCAGTTATTCGTTTCTAGCATCAGAGTTGCGAAAATTTTGATGGTTTCTCAAGCATTCCTTAAGTTCAAACTCCCATATCTCGCGAACGGATTGACGAACTCGAGAAATTCCTGTTGCATCTGAAAGTAGAAACTCGCCCGATTACAAAGGTATGTGCATTTTTCCCCTAGGCATTGGTAGTTATTGGTTTCGAGTATCAGACTTGCGAAAATTTTGAGGGTTTCTCAACCATTCCTTAACTTCAAACTCCCATATCTCGCGAACGGATTGTCGAACTCGAGAAATTCCTGTTGCATCTGAATGCAGAAACTCGCACGATTACAATGGTATGTGTATTTTCCCCTAGGCCATTGTAATTATTGGTTTCTGGCATCAGAATTGCGAAAATTTTGATGGTTTCTCAACCATTCCTTAACTTCGAACTCCCATATCTCGCGAACGGGATGACGAACTCGAGGAATTCCTGTTGCATCTGAAACTGGAAACTCGCCCGATTACAAAGATATGTGTGTTTTTCCCCTTGGCCTTTGTAGTTATTGGTTTCGAGTACCAGACTTGCGAAAATTTTGACGGTTTCTCAACCATTCCTTAACTTCAAACTCCCATATCTCGCGAACGGATTGATGAACTCGAGAAATTCCTGTTGCATCTGAAAGCAGAAACTCGCCCGATTACAAAGATATGTGTGTTTTTCCCCTAGGCCTTTGTAGTTATTGGTTTCGAGTATCAGACTTGCGAAAATTTTGATGGTTTCTCAACCATTCGTTAACTTCAAACTCCCATATCTCGCGAACGGATTGACGAACTCGAGAAATTCCTGTTGCATCTGAAAGTGGAAACTCGCCCGATTACAAAGGTATGTGTATTTTCCCCCTAGGCCATTGTAGTTATTGGTTTCGAGTATCAGACTTGCGAAAATTTTGATAGTTTCTCAACCATTCCTTAACTTCAAACTCGCATTTCTCGCGAACGGATTGACGAAATCGAGAAATTCCTGTTGCATCTGAAAGTAGAAACTCGCCCGATTACAATGGTGTGTGTACTTTTCCCCTAGGCCATTCCAGTTATTCGTTTCTAGCATCAGAGTTGCGAAAATTTTGATGGTTTCTCAAGCATTCCTTAAGTTCAAACTCCCATATCTCGCGAACGGATTGACGAACTCGAGAAATTCCTGTTGCATCTGAAAGTAGAAACTCGCCCGATTACAAAGGTATGTGCATTTTTCCCCTAGGCATTTGTAGTTATTGGTTTCGAGTATCAGACTTGCGAAAATTTTGAGGGTTTCTCAACCATTCCTTAACTTCAAACTCCCATATCTCGCGAACGGATTGTCGAACTCGAGAAATTCCTGTTGCATCTGAATGCAGAAACTCGCACGATTACAATGGTATGTGTACTTTTCCCCTAGGCCATTCCAGTTATTTGTTTCGAGTATCAGAATTGCGAAAATTTTGATGGTTTCTCAACCATTCCTTAACTTCAAACTCCCATGTCTCGCGAACGGAATGACGAACTCGAGAAATTCCTGTTGCATCTGAAAGTGGAAACTCGCCCGATTACAAAGGTGTGTGTATTTTTCCCCTAGGCCTTTGTAGTTATTGGTTTCGAGTTTCAGAATTGCGAGAATTTTGATGGTATCTCAACCATTCCTTAAATTCAAACTCCCATATCTCGCGAACGGATTGACAAACTCGAGAAATTCCTGTTGCATCTGAAACTGGAAACTCGCCCGATTACAAAGATATGTGTGTTTTTCCCCTTGGCCTTTGTAGTTATTGGTTTCGAGTACCAGACTTGCGAAAATTTTGACGGTTTCTCAACCATTCCTTAACTTCAAACTCCCATATCTCGCGAACGGATTGATGAACTCGAGAAATTCCTGTTGCATCTGAAAGCAGAAACTCGCCCGATTACAAAGATATGTGTGTTTTTCCCCTAGGCCTTTGTAGTTATTGGTTTCGAGTATCAGACTTGCGAAAATTTTGATGGTTTCTCAACCATTCGTTAACTTCAAACTCCCATATCTCGCGAACGGATTGACGAACTCGAGAAATTCCTGTTGCATCTGAAAGTGGAAACTCGCCCGATTACAAAGGTATGTGTATTTTCCCCCTAGGCCATTGTAGTTATTGGTTTCGAGTATCAGACTTGCGAAAATTTTGATAGTTACTCCAACCATTCCTTAACTTCAAACTCGCATTTCTCGCGAACGGATTGACGAAATCGAGAAATTCCTGTTGCATCTGAAAGTAGAAACTCGCCCGATTACAATGGTGTGTGTACTTTTCCCCTAGGCCATTCCAGTTATTCGTTTCTAGCATCAGAGTTGCGAAAATTTTGATGGTTTCTCAAGCATTCCTTAAGTTCAAACTCCCATATCTCGCGAACGGATTGACGAACTCGAGAAATTCCTGTTGCATCTGAAAGTAGAAACTCGCCCGATTACAAAGGTATGTGCATTTTTCCCCTAGGCATTTGTAGTTATTGGTTTCGAATATCAGACTTGCGAAAATTTTGAGGGTTTCTCAACCATTCCTTAACTTCAAACTCCCATATCTCGCGAACGGATTGTCGAACTCGAGAAATTCCTGTTGCATCTGAATGCAGAAACTCGCACGATTACAATGGTATGTGTACTTTTCCCCTATGCCATTCCAGTTATTTGTTTCGAGTATCAGAATTGCGAAAATTTTGATGGTTTCTCAACCATTCCTTAACTTCAAACTCCCATGTCTCACGAACGGAATGACGAACTCGAGAAATTCCTGTTGCATCTGAAAGTGGAATCTCGCCCGATTACAAAGATATGTGCATTTTTCCCCTAGGCCTTTGTAGTTATTGGTTTCGAGTATCAGACCTGCGAAAATTTTGATGGTTTCTCAAGCATTCCTTAATTTCAAACTCCCATATCTCGCGAACGGATTGACGAACTCGAGAAATTCCTGTTGCATCTGAATGCAGAAACTCGCCCGATTACAACGGTATGTGTATTTTCCCCTAGGCCATTGTAATTATTGGTTTCTAGCATCAGAATTGCGAAAATTTTGATGGTTTCTCAACCATTCCTTAACTTCGAACTCCCATATCTCGCGAACGGATTGATGAACTCGAGAAATTCCTGTTGCATCTGAAAGCAGAAACTCGCCCGATTACAAAGATATGTGTGTTTTTCCCCTAGGCCTTTGTAGTTATTGGTTTCGAGTATCAGACTTGCGAAAATTTTGATGGTTTCTCAACCATTCGTTAACTTCAAACTCCCATATCTCACGAACGGATTGACGAACTCGAGAAACTCCTGTGCATCTGAAAGTGGAAACTCGCCCGATTACAAAGGTATGTGCATTTTCCCCTAGGCCTTTGTAGTTATTGGTTTCGTGTATCAGACTTGCGAAAATTTTGATGGTTTCTCAACCATTCCTTAACTTCAAACTCCCATATCTCGCGAACGGATTGACGAACTCGAGAAATTCCTGTTGCATCTGAAAGTAGAAACTCGCCCGATTACAATGGTGTGTGTACTTTTCCCCTAGGCCATTCCAGTTATTCGTTTCTAGCATCAGAGTTGCGAAAATTTTGATCGTTTCTCAAGCATTCCTTAAGTTCAAACTCCCATATCTCGCGAACGGATTGACGAACTCGAGAAATTCCTGTTGCATCTGAAAGTAGAAACTCGCCCGATTACAAAGGTATGTGCATTTTTCCCCTAGGCATTTGTAGTTATTGGTTTCGAATATCAGACTTGCGAAAATTTTGAGGGTTTCTCAACCATTCCTTAACTTCAAACTCCCATATCTCGCGAACGGATTGTCGAACTCGAGAAATTCCTGTTGCATCTGAATGCAGAAACTCGCACGATTACAATGGTATGTGTACTTTTCCGCTATGCCATTCCAGTTATTTGTTTCGAGTATCAGAATTGCGAAAATTTTGATGGTTTCTCAACCATTCCTTAACTTCAAACTCCCATGTCTCACGAACGGAATGACGAACTCGAGAAATTCCTGTTGCATCTGAAAGTGGAATCTCGCCCGATTACAAAGATATGTGCATTTTTCCCCTAGGCCTTTGTAGTTATTGGTTTCGAGTATCAGACTTGAAAAAATTTTGACGGTTTCTCAACCATTCGTTAACTTCAAACTCCCATATCTCACGAACGGATTGACGAACTCGAGAAACTCCTGTGCATCTGAAAGTGGAAACTCGCCCGATTACAAAGGTATGTGCATTTTCCCCTAGGCCTTTGTAGTTATTGGTTTCGTGTATCAGACTTGCGAAAATTTTGATGGTTTCTCAACCATTCCTTAACTTCAAACTCCCATATCTCGCGAACGGATTGACGAACTCGAGAAATTCCTGTTGCATCTGAAAGTAGAAACTCGCCCGATTACAATGGTGTGTGTACTTTTCCCCTAGGCCATTCCAGTTATTCGTTTCTAGCATCAGAGTTGCGAAAATTTTGATGGTTTCTCAAGCATTCCTTAAGTTCAAACTCCCATATCTCGCGAACGGATTGACGAACTCGAGAAATTCCTGTTGCATCTGAAAGTAGAAACTCGCCCGATTACAAAGGTATGTGGATTTTTCCCCTAGGCATTTGTAGTTATTGGTTTCGAATATCAGACTTGCGAAAATTTTGAGGGTTTCTCAACCATTCCTTAACTTCAAACTCCCATATCTCGCGAACGGATTGTCGAACTCGAGAAATTCCTGTTGCATCTGAATGCAGAAACTCGCACGATTACAATGGTATGTGTACTTTTCCCCTATGCCATTCCAGTTATTTGTTTCGAGTATCAGAATTGCGAAAATTTTGATGGTTTCTCAACCATTCCTTAACTTCAAACTCCCATGTCTCACGAACGGAATGACGAACTCGAGAAATTCCTGTTGCATCTGAAAGTGGAATCTCGCCCGATTACAAAGATATGTGCATTTTTCCCCTAGGCCTTTGTAGTTATTGGTTTCGAGTATCAGACCTGCGAAAATTTTGATGGTTTCTCAAGCATTCCTTAATTTCAAACTCCCATATCTCGCGAACGGATTGACGAACTCGAGAAATTCCTGTTGCATCAGAATGCAGAAACTCGCCCGATTACAACGGTATGTGTATTTTCCCCTAGGCCATTGTAATTATTGGTTTCTAGCATCAGAATTGCGAAAATTTTGATGGTTTCTCAACCATTCCTTAACTTCGAACTCCCATATCTCGCGAACGGGATGACGAACTCGAGAAATTCCTGTTGCATCTGAAACTGGAAACTCGCCCGATTACAAAGATATGTGTGTTTTTCCCCTAGGCCTTTGTAGTTATTGGTTTCGAGTATCAGACTTGAAAAAATTTTGACGGTTTCTCAACCATTCCTTAAGTTCAAACTCCCATATCTCGCGAACGGATTGACGAACTAGAGAAATTCCTGTTGCATCTGAAAGCAGAAACTCGCCCGATTACAAAGATATGTGCGTTTTTCCCCTAGGCCTTTGTAGTTATTGGTTTCGAGTATCAGACTTGCGAAAATTTTGATGGTTTCTCAACCATTCGTTAACTTCAAACTCCCATATCTCGCGAACGGATTGACGAACTCCAGAAATTCCTGTTGCATCTGAAAGTAGAAACTCGCCCGATTAGAATGGTGTGTGTACTTTTCCCCTAGGCCAATCCAGTTATTCGTTTCTAGCTCAGAGTTGCGAAAATTTTGATGGTTTCTCAAGCATTCCTTAAGTTCAAACTCCCATATCTCGCGAACGGATTGACGAACTCGAGAAATTCCTGTTGTATCTGAAAGTAGAAACTTGCCCGATTACAAAGATATGTGTGTTTTTCCCCTAGGCCTTTGTAGTTACTGGTTTCGTGTAACAGACTTGCGAAAATTTTGATGGTTTCTCAACCATTCCTTAACTTCAAACTCCCATATCTCGCGAACGGATTGACGAACTCGAGAAATTCCTGTTGCATCTGAAAGCAGAAACTCGCCCGATTACAACGGTATGTGTATTTTCCCCTAGGCCATTGTAATTATTGGTATCTGGCATCAGAATTGCGAAAATTTTGATGATTTCTCAACCATTCCTTAACTTCGAACTCCCATATCTCGCGAACGGGATGACGAACTCGAGGGATTCCTGTTGCATCTGAAACTGGAAACTCGCCCGATTACAAAGATATGTGTGTTTTTCCCCTAGGCCTTTGTAGTTATTGGTTTCGAGTATCAGACTTGCGAAAATTTTGACGGTTTCTCAACCATTCCTTAACTTCAAACTCCCATATCTCGTGAACGGATTGACGAACTCGAGAAATTCCTGTTGCATCTGAAAGCAGAAACTCGCCCGATTACAAAGATATGTGTGTTTTTCCCCTAGGCCTCTGTAGTTATTGGTTTCGAGTATCAGACTTGCGAAAATTTTGATGGTTTCTCAACCATTCGTTAACTTCAAACTCCCATATCTCACGAACGGATTGACGAACTCGAGAAACTCCTGTGCATCTGAAAGTGGAAACTCGCCCGATTACAAAGGTATGTGCATTTTCCCCTAGGCCTTTGTAGTTATTGGTTTCGTGTATCAGACTTGCGAAAATTTTGATGGTTTCTCAACCATTCCTTAACTTCAAACTCCCATATCTCGCGAACGGATTGACGAACTCGAGAAATTCCTGTTGCATCTGAAAGCAGAAACACGCCCGATTACAACGGTGTGTGTATTTTCCTCTAGGCCATTGTAATTATTGGTTTCTAGCATCAGAATTGCGAAAATTTTGATGGTTTCTCAAGCATTCCTTAAGTTCAAACTCCCATATCTCGCGAACGGATTGACGAACTCGAGAAATTCCTGTTGCATCTGAAAGTAGAAACTCGCCCGATTACAAAGATATGTGTGTTTTTCCCCTAGGCCTTTGTAGTTATTGGTTTCGTGTATCAGACTTGCGAAAATTTTGATGGTTTCTCAACCATTCCTTAACTTCAAACTCCCATATCTCGCGAACGGATTGACGAACTCGAGAAATTCCTGTTGCATCTGAAAGCAGAAACTCGCCCGATTACAACGGTATGTGTATTTTCCCCTAGGCCATTGTAATTATTGGATTCTGGCATCAGAATTGCGATAATTTTGATGATTTCTCAACCATTCCTTAACTTCGAACCCCCATATCTCGCGAACGGGATGACGAACTCGAGGAATTCCTGTTGCATCTGAAACTGGAAACTCGCCCGATTACAAAGATATGTGTGTTTTTCCTCTAGGCCTTTGTAGTTATTGGTTTCGAGTATCAGACTTGCGAAAATTTTGACGGTTTCTCAACCATTCCTTAACTTCAAACTCCCATATCTCGCGAACGGATTGACGAACTCGAGAAATTCCTGTTGCATCTGAAAGCAGAAACTCGCCCGATTACAAAGATATGTGTGTTTTTCCCCTAGGCCTCTGTAGGTATTGGTTTCGAGTATCAGACTTGCGAAAATTTTGATGGTTTCTCAACCATTCGTTAACTTCAAACTCCCATATCTCGCGAACGGATTGACGAACTCGAGAAATTCCTGTTGCATCTGAAACTGGAAACTCGCCCGATTACAAAGGTATGTGTATTTTCCCCCTAGGCCATTGTAGTTATTGGTTTCGAGTATCAGACTGGCGAAAATTTTGATAGTTTCTCAACCATTCCTTAACTTCAAACTCGCATTTCTCGCGAACGGATTGACGAAATCGAGAATTTCCTGTTGCATCTGAAAGTAGAAACTCGCCCGATTACAATGTTGTGTGTACTTTTCCCCTAGGCCATTCCAGTTATTCGTTTCTAGCATCAGAGTTGCGAAAATTTTGATGGTTTCTCAAGCATTCCTTAAGTTCAAACTCCCATATCTCGCGAACGGATCGACGAACTCGAGAAATTCCTGTTGCATCTGAAAGTAGAAACTCGCCCGATTACAAAGATATGTGTACTTTTCCCCTAGGCCATTTCAGTTATTCGTTTCTAGCATCAGAGTTGCGAAAATTTTGATGGATTCTCAACCATTCCTTAACTTCAAACTCCCATATCTCGCGAACGGATTGACGAACTCGAGAAATTCCTGTTGCATCTGAAAGCAGAAACTCGCCCGATTACAACGGTATGTGTATTTTCCCCTAGGCCATTGTAATTATTGGTTTCTGGCATCAGAATTTCGAAAATTTTGATGATTTCTCAAACATTCCTTAACTTCGAACTGCCATATCTCGCGAACGGGATGACGAACTCGAGGAATTCCTGTTGCATCTGAAACTGGAAACTCGCTCGATTACAAAGGTATGTGCATTTTCCCCTGGGCCTTTGTAGTTATTGGTTTCGTGTATCAGACTTGCGACAAATTGGATGGTTTCTCAACCATGCCTTAACTTCAAACTCCCATATCTCGCGAACGGATTGACGAACTCCAGAAATTCCTGTTGCATCTGAAAGTAGAAACTCGCCCGATTAGAATGATGTGTGTACTTTTCCCCTAGGTCATTCCAGTTATACATTTCTCGCATCAGAATCGCGAAAATTTCGATTGTTTCTCAACCATTCCTTAACTTCAAACTCCCATATGTCGCGAACGGATTGACGAACTCGAGAAATTCCTGTTGCATCTGAAAGTGGAAACTCGCCCGATAACAAAGGTATGTGTATTTTCCCCCTAGGCCATTGTAGTTATTGGTTTCGAGTATCAGACTTGCGAAAATTTTGATAGTTTCTCAACCATTCCTTAACTTCAAACTCCCATTTCTCGCGAACGGATTGACGAAATCGAGAAATTCCTGTTGCATCTGAAAGTAGAAACTCGCCCGATTACAATGGTGTGTGTACTTTTCCCCTAGGCCATTTCAGTTATTCGTTTCTAGCATCAGAGTTGCGAAAATTTTGATGGTTTCTCAAGCATTCCTTAAGTTCAAACTCCCATATCTCGCGAACGGATTGACGAACTCGAGAAATTCCTGTTGCATCTGAAAGTAGAAACTCGCCCGATTACAAACATATGTGTGTTTTTCCCCTAGGCCTTTGTAGTTATTGGTTTCGTGTATCAGACTTGCGAAAATTTTGATGGTTTCTCAACCATTCCTTAACTTCAAACTCCCATATCTCGCGAACGGATTGACGAACTCGAGAAATTCCTGTTGCATCTGAAAGCAGAAACTCGCCCGATTATAACGGTATGTGTATTTTCCCCTAGGCCTCTGTAGTTATTGGTTTCGAGTATCAGACTTGCGAAAATTTTGATGGTTTCTCAACCATTCGTTAACTTCAAACTCCCATATCTCGCGAACGGATTGACGAACTCGAGAAATTCCTGTTGCATCTGAAACTGGAAACTCGCCCGATTACAAAGGTATGTGTATTTTCCCCCTAGGCCATTGTAGTTATTGGTTTCGAGTATCAGACTTGCGAAAATTTTGATAGTTTCTCAACCATTCCTTAACTTCAAACTCGCATTTCTCGCGAACGGATTGACGAAATCGAGAAATTCCTGTTGCATCTGAAAGTAGAAACTCGCCCGATTACAATGGTGTGTGTACTTTTCCCCTAGGCCATTCCAGTTATTCGTTTCTAGCATCAGAGTTGCGAAAATTTTGATGGTTTCTCAAGCATTCCTTAAGTTCAAACTCCCATATCTCGCGAACGGATCGACGAACTCGAGAAATTCCTGTTGCATCTGAAAGTAGAAACTCGCCCGATTACAAAGATATGTGTGTTTTTCCCCTAGGCCTTTGTAGTTATTGGTTTCGTGTATCAGACTTGCGAAAATTTTGATGGATTCTCAACCATTCCTTAACTTCAAACTCCCATATCTCGCGAACGGATTGACGAACTCGAGAAATTCCTGTTGCATCTGAAAGCAGAAACTCGCCCGATTACAACGGTATGTGTATTTTCCCCTAGGCCTCTGTAGTTATTGGTTTCGAGTATCAGACTTGCGAAAATTTTGATGGTTTCTCAACCATTCGTTAACTTCAAACTCCCATATCTCGCGAACGGATTGACGAACTCGAGAAATTCCTGTTGCATCTGAAACTGGAAACTCGCCCGATTACAAAGGTATGTGTATTTTCCCCCTAGGCCATTGTAGTTATTGGTTTCGAGTATCAGACTTGCGAAAATTTTGATAGTTTCTCAACCATTCCTTAACTTCAAACTCGCATTTCTCGCGAACGGATTGACGAAATCGAGAAATTCCTGTTGCATCTGAAAGTAGAAACTCGCCCGATTACAATGGTGTGTGTACTTTTCCCCTAGGCCATTCCAGTTATTCGTTTCTAGCATCAGAGTTGCGAAAATTTTGATGGTTTCTCAAGCATTCCTTAAGTTCAAACTCCCATATCTCGCGAACGGATCGACGAACTCGAGAAATTCCTGTTGCATCTGAAAGTAGAAACTCGCCCGATTACAAAGATATGTGTGTTTTTCCCCTAGGCCTTTGTAGTTATTGGTTTCGTGTATCAGACTTGCGAAAATTTTGATGGATTCTCAACCATTCCTTAACTTCAAACTCCCATATCTCGCGAACGGATTGACGAACTCGAGAAATTCCTGTTGCATCTGAAAGCAGAAACTCGCCCGATTACAACGGTATGTGTATTTTCCCCTAGGCCATTGTAATTATTGGTTTCTGGCATCAGAATTGCGAAAATTTTGATGATTTCTCAACCATTCCTTAACTTCGAACTGCCATATCTCGCGAACGGAATGACGAACTCGAGGAATTCCTGTTGCATCTGAAACTGGAAACTCGCCCGATTACAAAGATATGTGTGTTTTTCCCGTAGGCCTTTGTAGTTATTGGTTTCGAGTATCAGGCTTGCGAAAATTTTGACGGTTTCTCAACCATTCCTTAACTTCAAACTCCCATATCTCGCGAACGGATTGACGAACTCGAGAAATTCCTGTGCATCTGAAAGTGGAAACTCGCTCGATTACAAAGGTATGTGCATTTTCCCCCTAGGCCATTGTTGTTATTGGTTTCGAGTATCAGATTTGCGAAAATTTTGATAGTTTCTCAACCATTCCTTAACTTCAAACTCCCATTTCTCGCGAACGGAATGACGAAATCGAGAAATTCCTGTTGCATCTGAAAGTAGAAACTCGCCGGATTACAATGGTGTGTGCACTTTTCCCCTAGGCCATTTCAGTTATTCGTTTCTAGCATCAGAGTTGCGAAAATTTTGATGGTTTCTCAAGCATTCCTTAAGTTCAAACTCCCATATCTCGCGAACGGATTGACGAACTCGAGAAATTCCTGTTGCATCTGAAAGTAGAAACTCGCCCGATTACAAAGATATGTGTGTTTTTCCCCTAGGCCTTTGTAGTTATTGGTTTCGTGTATCAGACTTGCGAAAATTTTGATGGTTTCTCAACCATTCCTTAACTTCAAACTCCCATATCTCGCGAACGGATTGACGAACTCGAGAAATTCCTGTTGCATCTGAAAGCAGAAACTCGCCCGATTACAACGGTATGTGTATTTTCCCCTAGGCCATTGTAATTATTGGTTTCTGGCATCAGAATTGCGAAAATTTTGATGGTTTCTCAACCATTCCTTAACTTCGAACTGCCATATCTCGCGAACGGAATGACGAACTCGAGGAATTCCTGTTGCATCTGAAACTGGAAACTCGCCCGATTACAAAGATATGTGTGTTTTTCCCGTAGGCCTTTGTAGTTATTGGTTTCGAGTATCAGGCTTGCGAAAATTTTGACGGTTTCTCAACCATTCCTTAACTTCAAACTCCCATATCTCGCGAACGGATTGACGAACTCGAGAAATTCCTGTGCATCTGAAAGTGGAAACTCGCTCGATTACAAAGGTATGTGCATTTTTCCCCTAGGCCATTGTTGTTATTGGTTTCGAGTATCAGACTTGCGAAAATTTTGATAGTTTCTCAACCATTCCTTAACTTCAAACTCCCATTTCTCGCGAACGGAATGACGAAATCGAGAAATTCCTGTTGCATCTGAAAGTAGAAACTCGCCGGATTACAATGGTGTGTGCACTTTTCCCCTAGGCCATTTCAGTTATTCGTTTCTAGCATCAGAGTTGCGAAAATTTTGATGGTTTCTCAAGCATTCCTTAAGTTCAAACTCCCATATCTCGCGAACGGATTGACGAACTCGAGAAATTCCTGTTGCATCTGAAAGTAGAAACTCGCCCGATTACAAAGATATGTGTGTTTTTCCCCTAGGCCTTTGTAGTTATTGGTTTCGTGTATCAGACTTGCGAAAATTTTGATGGTTTCTCAACCATTCCTTAACTTCAAACTCCCATATCTCGCGAACGGATTGACGAACTCGAGAAATTCCTGTTGCATCTGAAAGCAGAAACTCGCCCGATTACAACGGTATGTGTATTTTCCCCTAGGCCATTGTAATTATTGGTTCTGGCATCAGAATTGCGAAAATTTTGATGGTTTCTCAACCATTCCTTAACTTCGAACTCCCATATCTCGCGAACGGGATGACGAACTCGAGGAATTCCTGTTGCATCTGAAACTGGAAACTCGCCCGATTACAAAGGTATGTGCATTTTTCCCCTAGGCCTTTGTAGTTATTGGTTTCGAGTATCAGACCTGCGAAAAATTTTGATGGTTTCTCAAGCATTCCTTAATTTCAAACTCCCATATCTCGCGAACGGATTGACGAACTCGAGAAGTTCGTGTTGCATCTGAAAGCAGAAACTCGCTCGATTACAACGGTATGTGTATTTTCCCCTAGGCCATTGTAATTATTGGTTTCTAGCATCAGAATTGCGAAAATTTTGATGGTTTCTCAAGCATTCCTTAACTTCGAACTCCCATATCTCGCGAACGCGATGACGAACTCGAGAAATTCCTGTTGCATCTGAAACTGGAAACTCGCCCGATTACAAAGATATGTGTGTTTTTCCCCTAGGCCTTTGTAGTTATTGGTTTCGAGTATCAGACTTGCGAAAATTTTGATGGTTTCTCAACCATTCGTTAACTTCAAACTCCCATATCTCGCGAACGGATTGACGAACTCCAGAAATTCCTGTTGCATCTGAAAGTATAATAGAAACTCGCCCGATTAGATTGGTGTGTGTACTTTTCCCCTAGGCCATTCCAGTTGTTCGTTTCTAGCATCAGAATTGCGAAAATTTTGATAGTTTCTCAACCATTCCTTAACTTCAAACTCCCACATCTCGTGAACGGATTGACGAACTCGAGAAATTCCTGTGCATCTGAAAGTGGAAACTCGCCCGATTACAAAGGTATGTGCATTTTCCCCTGGGCCTTTGTAGTTATTGGTTTCGTGTATCAGACTTGCGAAAATTTGGATGGTTTCTCAACCATTCGTTAACTTCAAACTCCCATATCTCGCGAACGGATTGACGAACTCGAGAAATTCCTGTTGCATCTGAAAGCAGAAACTCGCCCGATTACAAATGTGCGTTTTTCCCCTAGGCCTTTGTAGTTATTGGTTTCGAGTATCAGACTTGCGAAAATTTTGATGGTTTCTCAACCATTCGTTAACTTCAAACTCCCATATCTCGCGAACGGATTGACGAACTCGAGAAATTCCTGTTGCATCTGAAAGCAGAAACTCGCCCGATTACAAAGATATGTGTGTTTTTCCCCTAGGCCTTTGTAGTTATTGGTTTCGAGTATCAGACTTGCGAAAATTTTGACGGTTTCTCAACCATTCCTTAACTTCAAACTCCCATATCTCGTGAACGGATTGACGAACTCGAGAAATTCCTGTTGCATCTGAAAGCAGAAACTCGCCCGATTACAAAGATATGTGTGTTTTTCCCCTAGGCCTCTGTAGTTATTGGTTTCGAGTATCAGACTTGCGAAAATTTTGATGGTTTCTCAACCATTCGTTAACTTCAAACTCCCATATCTCGCGAACGGATTGACGAACTCGAGAAACTCCTGTGCATCTGAAAGTGGAAACTCGCCCGATTACAAAGGTATGTGCATTTTCCCCTAGGCCTTTGTAGTTATTGGTTTCGTGTATCAGACTTGCGAAAATTTTGATGGTTTCTCAACCATTCCTTAACTTCAAACTCCCATATCTCGCGAACGGATTGACGAACTCGAGAAATTCCTGTTGCATCTGAAAGCAGAAACTCGCCCGAGTACAACGGTGTGTGTATTTTCCTCTAGGCCATTGTAATTATTGGTTTCTAGCATTAGAATTGCGAAAATTTTGATGGTTTCTCAAGCATTCCTTAAGTTCAAACTCCCATATCTCGCGAACGGATTGACGAACTCGAGAAATTCCTGTTGCATCTGAAAGTAGAAACTCGCCCGATTACAAAGATATGTGTGTTTTTCCCCTAGGCCTTTGTAGTTATTGGTTTCGTGTATCAGACTTGCGAAAATTTTGATGCTTTCTCAACCATTCCTTAACTTCAAACTCCCATATCTCGCGAACGGATTGACGAACTCGAGAAATTCCTGTTGCATCTGAAAGCAGAAACTCGCCCGATTACAACGGTATGTGTATTTTCCCCTAGGCCATTGTAATTATTGGATTCTGGCATCAGAATTGCGATAATTTTGATGATTTCTCAACCATTCCTTAACTTCGAACCCCCATATCTCGCGAACGGGATGACGAACTCGAGGAATTCCTGTTGCATCTGAAACTGGAAACTCGCCCGATTACAAAGATATGTGTGTTTTTCCTCTAGGCCTTTGTAGTTATTGGTTTCGAGTATCAGACTTGCGAAAATTTTGACGGTTTCTCAACCATTCCTTAACTTCAAACTCCCATATCTCGCGAACGGATTGACGAACTCGAGAAATTCCTGTTGCATCTGAAAGCAGAAACTCGCCCGATTACAAAGATATGTGTGTTTTTCCCCTAGGCCTCTGTAGGTATTGGTTTCGAGTATCAGACTTGCGAAAATTTTGATGGTTTCTCAACCATTCGTTAACTTCAAACTCCCATATCTCGCGAACGGATTGACGAACTCGAGAAATTCCTGTTGCATCTGAAACTGGAAACTCGCCCGATTACAAAGGTATGTGTATTTTCCCCCTAGGCCATTGTAGTTATTGGTTTCGAGTATCAGACTGGCGAAAATTTTGATAGTTTCTCAACCATTCCTTAACTTCAAACTCGCATTTCTCGCGAACGGATTGACGAAATCGAGAATTTCCTGTTGCATCTGAAAGTAGAAACTCGCCCGATTACAATGGTGTGTGTACTTTTCCCCTAGGACATTCCAGTTATTCGTTTCTAGCATCAGAGTTGCGAAAATTTTGATGGTTTCTCAAGCATTCCTTAAGTTCAAACTCCCATATCTCGCGAACGGATCGACGAACTCGAGAAATTCCTGTTGCATCTGAAAGTAGAAACTCGCCCGATTACAAAGATATGTGTACTTTTCCCCTAGGCCATTTCAGTTATTCGTTTCTAGCATCAGAGTTGCGAAACTTTTGATGGATTCTCAACCATTCCTTAACTTCAAACTCCCATATCTCGCGAACGGATTGACGAACTCGAGAAATTCCTGTTGCATCTGAAAGCAGAAACTCGCCCGATTACAACGGTATGTGTATTTTCCCCTAGGCCATTGTAATTATTGGTTTCTGGCATCAGAATTTCGAAAATTTTGATGATTTCTCAAACATTCCTTAACTTCGAACTGCCATATCTCGCGAACGGGATGACGAACTCGAGGAATTCCTGTTGCATCTGAAACTGGAAACTCGCCCGATTACAAAGATATGTGTGTTTTTCCCGTAGGCTTTTGTAGTTATTGGTTTCGAGTATCAGGCTTGCGAAAATTTTGACGGTTTCTCAACCATTCCTTAACTTCAAACTCCCATATCTCGCGAACGGATTGACGAACTCGAGAAATTCCTGTGCATCTGAAAGTGGAAACTCGCTCGATTACAAAGGTATGTCCATTTTCCCCTGGGCCTTTGTAGTTATTGGTTTCGTGTATCAGACTTGCGACAATTTGGATGGTTTCTCAACCATGCCTTAACTTCAAACTCCCATATCTCGCGAACGGATTGACGAACTCCAGAAATTCCTGTTGCATCTGAAAGTAGAAACTCGCCCGATTAGAATGATGTGTGTACTTTTCCCCTAGGTCATTCCAGTTATACATTTCTCGCATCAGAATCGCGAAAATTTCGATTGTTTCTCAAGCATTCCTTAACTTCGAACTCCCATATCTCGCGAACGCGATGACGAACTCGAGAAATTCCTGTTGCATCTGAAACTGGAAACTCGCCCGATTACAAAGATATGTGTGTTTTTCCCCTAGGCCTTTGTAGTTATTGGTTTCGAGTATCAGACTTGCGAAAATTTTGATGGTTTCTCAACCATTCGTTAACTTCAAACTCCCATATCTCGCGAACGGATTGACGAACTCCAGAAATTCCTGTTGCATCTGAAAGTATAATAGAAACTCGCCCGATTAGATTGGTGTGTGTACTTTTCCCCTAGGCCATTTCAGTTATTCGTTTCTAGCATCAGAGTTGCGAAAATTTTGATGGTTTCTCAAGCATTCCTTAAGTTCAAACTCACATATCTCGCGAACGGATTGACGAACTCGAGAAATTCCTGTTGCATCTGAAAGTAGAAACTCGCCCGATTACAAACATATGTGTGTTTTTCCCCTAGGCCTTTGTAGTTATTGGTTTCGTGTATCAGACTTGCGAAAATTTTGATGGTTTCTCAACCATTCCTTAACTTCAAACTCCCATATCTCGCGAACGGATTGACGAACTCGAGAATTTCCTGTTGCATCTGAAAGCAGAAACTCGCCCGATTACAACGGTATGTGTGTTTTCCCCTAGGCCTCTGTAGTTATTGGTTTCGAGTATCAGACTTGCGAAAATTTTGATGGTTTCTCAACCATTCGTTAACTTCAAACTCCCATATCTCGCGAACGGATTGACGAACTCGAGAAATTCCTGTTGCATCTGAAACTGGAAACTCGCCCGATTACAAAGGTATGTGTATTTTCCCCCTAGGCCATTGTAGTTATTGGTTTCGAGTATCAGACTTGCGAAAATTTTGATAGTTTCTCAACCATTCCTTAACTTCAAACTCGCATTTCTCGCGAACGGATTGACGAAATCGAGAAATTCCTGTTGCATCTGAAAGTAGAAACTCGCCCGATTACAATGGTGTGTGTACTTTTCCCCTAGGCCATTCCAGTTATTCGTTTCTAGCATCAGAGTTGCGAAAATTTTGATGGTTTCTCAAGCATTCCTTAAGTTCAAACTCCCATATCTCGCGAACGGATCGACGAACTCGAGAAATTCCTGTTGCATCTGAAAGTAGAAACTCGCCCGATTACAAAGATATGTGTGTTTTTCCCCTAGGCCTTTGTAGTTATTGGTTTCGTGTATCAGACTTGCGAAAATTTTGATGGATTCTCAACCATTCCTTAACTTCAAACTCCCATATCTCGCGAACGGATTGACGAACTCGAGAAATTCCTGTTGCATCTGAAAGCAGAAACTCGCCCGATTACAACGGTATGTGTATTTTCCCCTAGGCCATTGTAATTATTGGTTTCTGGCATCAGAATTGCGAAAATTTTGATGATTTCTCAACCATTCCTTAACTTCGAACTGCCATATGTCGCGAACGGAATGACGAACTCGAGGAATTCCTGTTGCATCTGAAACTGGAAACTCGCCCGATTACAAAGATATGTGTGTTTTTCCCGTAGGCCTTTGTAGTTATTGGTTTCGAGTATCAGGCTTGCGAAAATTTTGACGGTTTCTCAACCATTCCTTAACTTCAAACTCCCATATCTCGCGAACGGATTGACGAACTCGAGAAATTCCTGTGCATCTGAAAGTGGAAACTCGCTCGATTACAAAGGTATGTGCATTTTCCCCTAGGCCATTGTTGTTATTGGTTTCGAGTATCAGACTTGCGAAAATTTTGATAGTTTCTCAACCATTCCTTAACTTCAAACTCCCATTTCTCGCGAACGGAATGACGAAATCGAGAAATTCCTGTTGCATCTGAAAGTAGAAACTCGCCGGATTACAATGGTGTGTGCACTTTTCCCCTAGGCCATTTCAGTTATTCGTTTCTAGCATCAGAGTTGCGAAAATTTTGATGGTTTCTCAAGCATTCCTTAAGTTCAAACTCCCATATCTCGCGAACGGATTGACGAACTCGAGAAATTCCTGTTGCATCTGAAAGTAGAAACTCGCCCGATTACAAAGATATGTGTGTTTTTCCCCTAGGCCTTTGTAGTTATTGGTTTCGTGTATCAGACTTGCGAAAATTTTGATGGTTTCTCAACCATTCCTTAACTTCAAACTCCCATATCTCGCGAACGGATTGACGAACTCGAGAAATTCCTGTTGCATCTGAAAGCAGAAACTCGCCCGATTACAACGGTATGTGTATTTTCCCCTAGGCCATTGTAATTATTGGTTTCTGGCATCAGAATTGCGAAAATTTTGATGGTTTCTCAACCATTCCTTAACTTCGAACTCCCATATCTCGCGAACGGGATGACGAACTCGAGGATTTCCTGTTGCATCTGAAACTGGAAACTCGCCCGATTACAAAGGTATGTGCATTTTTCCCCTAGGCCTTTGTAGTTATTGGTTTCGAGTATCAGACCTGCGAAAATTTTGATGGTTTCTCAAGCATTCCTTAATTTCAAACTCCCATATCTCGCGAACGGATTGACGAACTCGAGAAGTTCCTGTTGCATCTGAAAGCAGAAACTCGCTCGATTACAACGGTATGTGTATTTTCCCCTAGGCCATTGTAATTATTGGTTTCTAGCATCAGAATTGCGAAAATTTTGATGGTTTCTCAAGCATTCCTTAACTTCGAACTCCCATATCTCGCGAACGCGATGACGAACTCGAGAAATTCCTGTTGCATCTGAAACTGGAAACTCGCCCGATTACAAAGATATGTGTGTTTTTCCCCTAGGCCTTTGTAGTTATTGGTTTCGAGTATCAGACTTGCGAAAATTTTGATGGTTTCTCAACCATTCGTTAACTTCAAACTCCCATATCTCGCGAACGGATTGACGAACTCCAGAAATTCCTGTTGCATCTGAAAGTATAATAGAAACTCGCCCGATTAGATTGGTGTGTGTACTTTTCCCCAAGGCCATTCCAGTTGTTCGTTTCTAGCATCAGAATTGCGAAAATTTTGATAGTTTCTCAACCATTCCTTAACTTCAAACTCCCATATCTCGTGAACGGATTGACGAACTCGAGAAATTCCTGTGCATCTGAAAGTGGAAACTCGCCCGATTACAAAGGTATGTGCATTTTCCCCTGGGCCTTTGTAGTTATTGGTTTCGTGTATCAGACTTGCGAAAATTTGGATGGTTTCTCAACCATGCCTTAACTTCAAACTCCCATATCTCGCGAACGGATTGACGAACTCCAGAAATTCCTGTTGCACCTGAAAGTAGAAACTCGCCCGATTAGATTGGTGTGTTTACTTTTCCCCTAGGCCATTCCAGTTGTTCGTTTCTAGCATCAGAATTGCGAAAATTTTGATAGTTTCTCAACCATTCCTTAACTTCAAACTCCCATATCTCGTGAACGGATTGACGAACTCGAGAAATTCCTGTTGCATCTGAAAGCAGAAACTCGCCCGATTACAAAGATATGTGCGTTTTTCCCCTAGGCCTTTGTAGTTATTGGTTTCGAGCATCAGACTTGCGAAAATTTTGATGGTTTCTCAACCATTCCTTAACTTCAAACTCCCATTTCTCGCGAACGGATTGACGAAATCGAGAAATTCCTGTTGCATCTGAAAGTAGAAACTCGCCCGATTACAATGGTGTGTGTACTTTTCCCCTAGGCCATTTCAGTTATTCGTTTCTAGCATCAGAGTTGCGAAAATTTTGATGATTTCTCAAGCATTCCTTAAGTTCAAACTCCCATATCTCGCGAACGGATTGACGAACTCGAGAAATTCCTGTTGCATCTGAAAGTAGAAACTCGTCCGATTACAAAGATATGTGTTTTTTTACCCCTAGGCGTTTGTAGATATTGGTTTCGTGTATCAGAATTGCGATAATTTTGATGGTTTCTCAACCATTCGTTAACTTCAAACTCCCATATCTCGCGAACGGATTGACGAACTCGAGAAATTCCTGTTGCATCTGAAAGCAGAAACTCGCCCGATTACAAATGTGCGTTTTTCCCCTAGGCCTTTGTAGTTATTGGTTTCGAGTATCAGACTTGCGAAAATTTTGATGGTTTCTCAACCATTCGTTAACTTCAAACTCCCATATCTCGCGAACGGATTGACGAACTCGAGAAATTCCTGTTGCATCTGAAAGCAGAAACTCGCCCGATTACAAAGATATGTGTGTTTTTCCCCTAGGCCTTTGTAGTTATTGGTTTCGAGTATCAGACTTGCGAAAATTTTGACGGTTTCTCAACCATTCCTTAACTTCAAACTCCCATATCTCGCGAACGGATTGACGAACTCGAGAAATTCCTGTTGCATCTGAAAGCAGAAACTCGCCCGATTACAAAGATATGTGTGTTTTTCCCCTAGGCCTCTGTAGTTATTGGTTTCGAGTATCAGACTTGCGAAAATTTTGATGGTTTCTCAACCATTCGTTAACTTCAAACTCCCATATCTCGCGAACGGATTGACGAACTCGAGAAATTCCTGTGCATCTGAAAGTGGAAACTCGCCCGATTACAAAGGTATGTGCATTTTCCCCTAGACCTTTGTAGTTATTGGTTTCGTGTATCAGACTTGCGAAAATTTTGATGGTTTCTCAACCGTTCCTTAACTTCAAACTCCCATATCTCGCGAACGGATTGACGAACTCGAGAAATTCCTGTTGCATCTGAAAGCAGAAACTCGCCCGATTACAACGGTGTATGTACTTTCCCCTAGGCCATTGTAATTATTGGTTTCTAGCATCAGAATTGCGAAAATTTTGATAGTTTCTCAACCATTCCTTAACTTCAAACTCCCATATCTCGTGAACGGATTGACGAACTCGAGAAATTCCTGTGCATCTGAAAGTGGAAACTCGCCCGATTACAAAGGTATGCGCATTTTCCCCTGGGCCTTTGTAGTTATTGGATTCGTGTATCAGACTTGCGAAAATTTGGATGGTTTCTCAACCATTCGTTAACTTCAAACTCCCATATCTCGCGAACGGATTGACGAACTCGAGAAATTCCTGTTGCATCTGAAAGCAGAAACTCGCCCGATTACAAAGATATGTGCGTTTTTCCCCTAGGCCTTTGTAGTTATTGGTTTCGAGCATCAGACTTGCGAAAATTTTGATGGTTTCTCAACCATTCCTTAACTTCAAACTCCCATTTCTCGCGAACGGATTGACGAAATCGAGAAATTCCTGTTGCATCTGAAAGTAGAAACTCGCCCGATTACAATGGTGTGTGTACTTTTCCCCTAGGCCATTTCAGTTATTCGTTTCTAGCATCAGAGTTGCGAAAATTTTGATGATTTCTCAAGCATTCCTTAAGTTCAAACTCCCATATCTCGCGAACGGATTGACGAACTCGAGAAATTCCTGTTGCATCTGAAAGTAGAAACTCGTCCGATTACAAAGATATGTGTTTTTTTACCCCTAGGCGTTTGTAGATATTGGTTTCGTGTATCAGAATTGCGAAAATTTTGATGGTTTCTCAACCATTCGTTAACTTCAAACTCCCATATCTCGCGAACGGATTGACGAACTCGAGAAATTCCTGTTGCATCTGAAAGCAGAAACTCGCCCGATTACAAAGATATGTGCGTTTTTCCCCTAGGCCTTTATAGTTATTGGTTTCGAGCATCAGACTTGCGAAAATTTTGATGGTTTCTCAACCATTCGTTAACTTCAAACTCCCATATCTCGCGAACGGATTGACGAACTCGAGAAATTCCTGTTGCATCTGAAAGCAGAAACTCGCCCGATTACAAAGATATGTGTGTTTTTCCCCTAGGCCTTTGTAGTTATTGGTTTCGAGTATCAGACTTGCGAAAATTTTGACGGTTTCTCAACCATTCCTTAACTTCAAACTCCCATATCTCGCGAACGGATTGACGAACTCGAGAAATTCCTGTTGCATCTGAAAGCAGAAACTCGCCCGATTACAAAGATATGTGTGTTTTTCCCCTAGGCCTCTGTAGTTATTGGTTTCGAGTATCAGACTTGCGAAAACTTTGATGGTTTCTCAACCATTCGCTAACTTCAAACTCCCATATCTCGCGAACGGATTGACGAACTCGAGAAATTCCTGTGCATCTGAAAGTGGAAACTCGCCCGATTACAAAGGTATGTGCATTTTCCCCTAGGCCTTTGTAGTTATTGGTTTCGTGTATCAGACTTGCGAAAATTTTGATGGTTTCTCAACCGTTCCTTAACTTCAAACTCCCATATCTCGCGAACGGATTGACGAACTCGAGAAATTCCTGTTGCATCTGAAAGCAGAAACTCGCCCGATTACAACGGTGTGTGTACTTTCCCCTAGGCCATTGTAATTATTGGTTTCTAGCATCAGAATTGCGAAAATTTTGATGGTTTCTCAAGCATTCCTTAAGTTCAAACTCCCATATCTCGCGAACGGATTGACGAACTCGAGAAATTCCTGTTGCATCTGAAAGTGGAAACTCGCCCGATTACAAAGGTATGTGCATTTTCCCCTAGGCCTTTGTAGTTATTGGTTTCGTGTATCAGACTTGCGAAAATTTTGATGGTTTCTCAACCATTCCTTAACTTCAAACTCCCATATCTCGCGAACGGATTGACGAACTCGAGAAATTCCTGTTGCATCTGAAAGCAGAAACTCGCCCGATTCCAACGGTGTGTGTACTTTCCCCTAGGCCATTGTAATTATTGGTTTCTAGCATCAGAATTGCGAAAATTTTGATGGTTTCTCAAGCATTCGTTAACTTCAAACTCCCATATCTCGCGAACGGATTGACGAAATCGAGAAATTCCTGTTGCATCTGAAAGTAGAAACTTGCCCGATTACAATGGTGTGTGTAGTTTTCCCCTAGGCCATTCCAGTTATTCGTTTCTAGCATCAGAGTTGCGAAAATTTTGATGGTTTCCCAAGCATTCCTTAAGTTCAAACTACCATATCTCGCGAACGGATCGACGAACTCGAGAAATTCCTGTTGCATCTGAATGCAGAAACTCGCCCGATTACAAAGATATGTGTGTTTTTCCCCTAGGCCTCTGTAGTTATTGGTTTCGAGTATCAGATTTGCGAAAATTTTGATGGTTTCTCAACCATTCGTTAACTTCAAACTCCCATATCTCGCGAACGGATTGACGAACTCGAGAAATTCCTGTTGCATCTGAAAGTGGAAACTCGCCCGATTACAAAGGTGTGTGTACTTTTCCCCTAGGCCTTTGTAGTTATTGGTTTCGTGTATCAGACTTGCGAAAATTTTGAGGGTTTCTCAACCATTCCTTAACTTCAAACTCCCATATCTCGCGAACGGATTGACGAACTCGAGAAATTCCTGTTGCATCTGAAAGCAGAAACTCGCCCGATTACAAAGGTATGTTTACTTTTCCCCTAGGCCTTTGTAGTTATTGGTTTCGGGTATCAGACTTTCGAAAATTTTGATGGTTTCTCAAGCATTCCTTAACTTCAAACTCCCATATCTCGCGAACGGTTTGACGAACTCGAGAAATTCCTGTTGCATCTGAAAGTAGAGACTCGCCCGATTAGAATGGTGTGTGTACTTTTCCCCTAGGCCTTTGTAGTTATTGGTTTCGAGTATCAGACCAGCGAAAATTTTGATGGTTTCTCAAGCATTCCTTATCTTCAAACGCCCATATCTCGCGAACAGATTTACGAAATCGAGAAATTCCTGTTGCATCTGAAAGTAGAAGCTCGCCCGATTACAACGGTATGTGTATTTTTCCCCTAGGCCATTGTAGTTATTGGTTTCGAGTATCAGACTTGCGAAAATTTTGATGGTTCCTCAACCATTCCCTAACTTCAAACTTCCATATCTCGCGAACGGATTGACGAACTCGAGCAATTCCTGTTGCATCTGAAAGTAGAAACTCGCCCGATTACAATGGTGTGTGTACTTTTCCCCTAGGCCTTTGTAGTTATTGGTTTCGAGTATCAGACTTGCAAAAATTTTGATGGTTTCTCAAGCATTCCTTAACTTCAAACTTCCATATCTCGCGAACGGATTGACGAACTCGAGCAATTCCTGTTGCATCTGAAAGTAGAAACTCGCCCGATTACAATGGTGTGTGTACTTTTCCCCTAGGCCTTTGTAGTTATTGGTTTCGAGTATCAGACTTGCAAAAATTTTGATGGTTTCTCAAGCATTCCTTAACTTCAAACTTCCATATCTCGCGAACGGATTGACGAACTCGAGCAATTCCTGTTGCATCTGAAAGTAGAAACTCGCCCGATTACAATGGTGTGTGTACTTTTCCCCTAGGCCTTTGTAGTTATTGGCTTCGAGTATCAGACTTGCAAAAATTTTGATGGTTTCTCAAGCATTCCTTAACTTCAAACTCCCATATCTCGCGAACGGATTGACGAACTCGAGAAATTCCTGTTGCATCTGAAAGTGGAAACTCGCCCGATTACAAAGGTATGTGTATTTTTCCCCTAGGCCTTTGAAGTTATTGGTTTCGAGTATCAGACTTGCAAAAATTTTGATGGTTTCTCAAGCATTCCTTATCTTCAAACGCCCATATCTCGCGAACGGATTTACGAAATCGAGAAATTCCTGTTGCATCTGAAAGCAGAAGCTCGCCCGATTACAACGGTATGTGTATTTTTCCCCTAGGCCATTGTAGTTATTGGTTTCGAGTATTAGACTTGCGAAAATTTTGATGGTTCCTCAACCATTCCCTAACTTCAAACTCCCATATCTCGCGAACGGATTGACGAACTCGAGCAATTCCTGTTGCATCTGAAAGTAGAAACTCGCCCGATTACAATGGTGTGTGTACTTTTCCCCTAGGCCTGTGTAGTTATTGGTTTCGAGTATCAGACTTTCGAAAATTTTGATGGTTTCTCAACCATTCCTTAACTTCAAACTCCCATATCTCGCGAACGGAGTGACGAAATCGAGAAATTCTTGTTGCATCTGAAAGTGGACACTCGCCCGATTACAAAGGTATGTGCATTTTCCCGTAAGCCTTTGTAGTTATTGGTTTCGAGTATCAGACTTGCGAAAATTTTGATGGTTTCTCAACCATTCCTTAATTTCAAACTCCGATATCTCGCGAACGGATTGATGAACTCGAGAAATTCCTGTTGCATCTGAAAGTAGAAACTCGCCCGATTACAAAGATATGTGTGTTTTTCCCCTAGGCCTGTGTAGTTATTGGTTTCGAGTATCAGACTTGCGAAAATTTTGAGGGTTTCTCAACCATTCCTTAACTTCAAACTCCCATATCTCGCGAACGGATTGACGAACTCGAGAAATTCCTGTTGCATCTGAAAGCAGAAACTCGCCCGATTACAAAGGTATGTTTACTTTTCCCCTAGGCCTTTGTAGTTATTGGTTTCGGGTTTCAGACTTTCGAAAATTTTGATGGTTTCTCAAGCATTCCTTAACTTCAAACTCCCATATCTCGCGAACGGTTTGACGAACTCGAGAAATTCCTGTTGCATCTGAAAGTAGAGACTCGCCCGATTAGAATGGTGTGTGTACTTTTCCCCTAGGCCTTTGTAGTTATTGGTTTCGAGTATCAGACCAGCGAAAATTTTGATGGTTTCTCAAGCATTCCTTATCTTCAAACGCCCATATCTCGCGAACGGATTTACGAAATCGAGAAATTCCTGTTGCATCTGAAAGTAGAAGCTCGCCCGATTACAACGGTATGTGTATTTTTCCCCTAGGCCATTGTAGTTATTGGTTTCGAGTATCAGACTTGCGAAAATTTTGATGGTTCCTCAACCATTCCCTAACTTCAAACTCCCATATCTCGCGAACGGATTGACGGACTCGAGCAATTCCTGTTGCATCTGAAAGTAGAAACTCGCCCGATTACAATTGTGTGTGTACTTTTCCCCTAGGCCTTTGTAGTTATTGGTTTCGAGTATCAGACTTGCAAAAATTTTGATGGTTTCTCAAGCATTCCTTAACTTCAAACTCCCATATCTCGCGAACAGATTGACGAACTCGAGAAATTCCTGTTGCATCTGAAAGTAGAAACATGCCCGATTACAATGGTGTGTGTACTTTTCCCCTTGGCCATTCCAGTTATTGGTTTCGAGTATCAGACTTGCGAAAGTGTTGATGGTTTCTCAACCATTCCTTAACTTCAAACTCCCATATCTCGCGAACGGTTCGACGAACTCGAGAAATTCCTGTTGCATCTGAAAGTAGAAACTCGCCCGATTACAAAGATATGTGTGTATTTCCCCTAGGCCTGTGTAGTTATTGGTTTCGAGTATCAGACATTCGAAAATTTTGATGGTTTCTCAACCATTCCTTAACTTCAAACTCCCATATCTCGCGAACGGAGTGACGAACTCGAGAAATTCTTGTTGCATCTGAAAGTGGACACTCGCCCGATTACAAAGGTATGTGCATTTTCCCGTAAGCCTTTGTAGTTATTGGTTTCGAGTATCAGACTTGCGAAAATTTTGATGGTTTCTCAACCATTCCTTAATTTCAAACTCCGATATCTCGCGAACGGATTGACGAACTCGAGAAATTCCTGTTGCATCTGAAAGTAGAAACTCGCCCGATTACAATGATATGTGTGTTTTTCCCCTAGGCCTGTGTAGTTATTGGTTTCGAGTATCTGACTTGCGAAAATTTTGAGGGTTTCTCAACCATTCCTTAACTTCAAACTCCCATATCTCGCGAACGGATTGACGAACTCGAGAAATTCCTGTTGCATCTGAAAGTAGAGACTCGCCCGATTAGAATGGTGTGTGTACTTTTCCCCTAGGCCATTCCAGTTATTCGTTTCTAGCATCAGAATTGCGAAAATTTCGATGGCTTCTCAACCATTCCTTAACTTCAAACTCCCATATCTCGTGAACGGATTGACGAACTCGAGAAACTCCTGTTGCACCTGAAAGTGGAAACTCGCCCGATTACAAAGGTATGTGTATTTTTCCCCTAGGCCTCTGTAGTTATTGGTTTCGAGTATCAGACCAGCGAAAATTTTGATGGTTTCTCAAGCATTCCTTATCTTCAAACGCCCATATCTCGCGAATGGATTTACGAAATCGAGAAATTCCTGTTGCATCTGAAAGTAGAAGCTCGCCCGATTACAACGGTATGTGTATTTTTCCCCTAGGCCTTTGTAGTTATTGGTTTCGAGTATCAGACTTGCAAAAATTTTGATGGTTTCTCAAGCATTCCTTAACTTCAAACTCCCATATCTCGCGAACGGATTGACGAACTCGAGAAATTCCTGTTGCATCTGAAAGTAGAAACATGCCCGATTACAATGGAATGTGTACTCTTCCCCTAGGCCATTCCAGTTATTGGTTTCGAGTATCAGTCTTGCGAAAGTGTTGATGGTTTCTCAACCATTCCTTAACTTCAAACTCCCATATCTCGCGAACGGATTGACGAACTCGAGAAATTCCTGTTGCATCTGAAAGTGGAAACTCGCCCGATTACAAAGGTATGCGCATTTTTCCCCTAGGCCGTTGTAGTTATTGGTTTCGAGTATCAGACTTGCGAAAATTTTCATGGTTTCTCAACTATTCCTTAATTTCAAACTCCCATATCTCGCGAACGGATTGACGAACTCGAGAAATTCCTGTTGCATATGAAAGTGGAAACTCGCCCGATTACAAAGGTGTGTGTACTTTTCCCCTAGGCCTTTGTAGTTATTGGTTTCGTGTATCAGACTTGCGAAAATTTTGAGGGTTTCTCAACCATTCCTTAACTTCAAACTCCCATATCTCGCGAACGGATTGACGAACTCGAGAAATTTCTGTTGCATCTGAAAGCAGAAACTCGCCCGATTACAAAGGTATGTTTACTTTTCCCCTAGGCCTTTGTAGTTATTGGTTTCGGGTATCAGACTTTCGAAAATTTTGATGGTTTCTCAAGCATTCCTTAACTTCAAACTCCCATATCTCGCGAACGGTTTGACGAACTCGAGAAATTCCTGTTGCATCTGAAAGTAGAGACTCGCCCGATTAGAATGGTGTGTGTACTTTTCCCCTAGGCCTTTGTAGTTATTGGTTTCGAGTATCAGACCAGCGAAAATTTTGATGGTTTCTCAAGCATTCCTTATCTTCAAACGCCCATATCTCGCGAACGGATTTACGAAATCGAGAAATTCCTGTTGCATCTGAAAGTAGAAGCTCGCCCGATTACAACGGTATGTGTATTTTTCCCCTAAGCCATTGTAGTTATTGGTTTCGAGTATCAGACTTGCGAAAATTTTGATGGTTCCTCAACCATTCCCTAACTTCAAACTCCCATATCTCGCGAACGGATTGACGAACTCGAGCAATTCCTGTTGCATCTGAAAGTAGAAACTCGCCCGATTACAACGATATGTGTGTTTTTCCCCTAGGCCTGTGTAGTTATTGGTTTCGAGTATCAGACTTTCGAAAATTTTGATGGTTTCTCAACCATTCCTTAACTTCAAACTCCCATATCTCGCGAACGGATTGACGAACTCGAGAAATTCTTGTTGCATCTGAAAGTGGACACTCGCCCGATTACAAAGGTATGTGCATTTTCCCGTAAGCCTTTGTAGTTATTGGTTTCGAGTATCAGACTTGCGAAAATTTTGATGGTTTCTCAACCATTCCTTAATTTCAAACTCCGATATCTCGCGAACGGATTGACGAACTCGAGAAATTACTGTTGCATCTGAAAGTAGAAACTCGCCCGATTACAAAGATATGTGTGTTTTTCCCCTAGGCCTGTGTAGTTATTGGTTTCGAGTATCAGACTTGCGAAAATTTTGAGGGTTTCTCAACCATTCCTTAACTTCAAACTCCCATATCTCGCGAACGGATTAACGAACTCGAGAAATTCCTGTTGCATCTGAAAGTAGAGACTCGCCCGATTAGAATGGTGTGTGTACTTTTCCCCTAGGCCATTCCAGTTATTCGTTTCTAGCATCAGAATTGCGAAAATTTCGATGGCTTCTCAACCATTCCTTAACTTCAAACTCCCATATCTCGCGAACGGATTGACGAACTCGAGATATTCCTGTTGCATCTGAAAGCAGAAACTCGCCCGATTACAACGGTGTGTGTACTTTTCCCTTAAGCCATTCCAGTTACTGGTTTCGAGAATCAAACTTGCGAAAATTTTGATGGTTTCTCAACCATTCCTTAACTTCAAACTCCCATATCTCGCGAACGGATTGACGAACTCGAGAAATTCCTGTTGCATCTGAAATAAGAAACTCGCCCGATTACAATGGTGTGTGTACTTTTCTCATAGGCCATTCCAGTTATTGGTTTCGAGTATCAAACTTGCGAAAATTTTGATGGTTTCTCAACCATTCCTTAACTTCAAACTCCCATATCTCGCGAACGGATTGACGAACTCGAGATATTCCTGTTGCATCTGAAAGCAGAAACTCGCCCGATTACAACGGTGTGTGTACTTTTCCCTTAGGCCATTCCAGTTACTGGTTTCGAGAATCAAACTTGCGAAAATTTTGATGGTTCCTCAACAATTCCTTAACTTCAAACTCCCATATCTCGCGAACGGATTGACGAACTCGAGAAATTCCTGTTGCGTCTGAAATAAGAAACTCGCCCGATTACAATGGTGTGTGTACTTTTCTCATAGGCCATTCCAGTTATTGGTTTCGAGTATCAAACGTGCGAAAATTTTGATGGTTTCTCAACCATTCCTTAACTTCAAACTCCCGTATCTCTCGAACGGATTGACGAACTCGAGATATTCCTGTTTCATCTGAAAGTTGAAGCTCGCCCGATTGCATTGGTATGCGTACTTTTCCCCTGGGCCATTCCAATTACTGGTTTCGAGTATCAGACTTGCGAGAGTTTTCATGGTTACTCAACCATTCCTTAACTTCAAACTACCATATCTCGCGAACGGATTGACGAACTCGAGATTTTAACTGTTGCATCTGAAAGCAGAAACTCGCCCGATTACAACGGTATGTGTATTTTTGCCGCAGGCCATTGTAGTTATTGGTTTCGAGTATCAGACTTGCGAAAATTTTGATGGTTTCTCAATCATTCCTTAATTTCAAACTCCCATATCCCGCAAACGGATTGACGAACTCGAGAAGTTCCTGTTGCATCTGAAAGTAGAAACTCGCCCGATTACAATGGTGTGTGTACTTTTCCCCTAGGCCATTCCAGTTATTGGTTTCGAGTATCAAACTTGCGAATATTTTGATGGTTTCTCAACCATTCCTTAACTTCAAACTCCCATATCTCGCGAACGGATTGACGAACTCGAGGAATTCCTGTTGCATCTGAAAGTAGAAACTCGCCCGATTACAATGGTGTGTGTTGTTTTCCCCTAGGCCATTCCAGTTATTGGTTTCGAGTATCAGAATTGCGAAAATTTTGATGGTTTCTCAACCATTCCTTAATTTCATACTACCATATCTCGCGAACGGATTGACGAACTCGAGCAATTCCTGTTGCATCTGAAAGTAGAAACTCGCCCGATTACAATGTTGTGTGTACTTTTCCCCTAGGCAATTCCAGTTATATGTTTCGAGTATCAGACCAGCGAAAATTTTGATGGTTTCTCAACCATTCCTTAACTTCAAACTCCCATATCTCGCGAACGGATTGACGAACTCGAGAAATTCCTGTTGCATCTGAAATAAGAAACTCGCCCGATTACAATGGTGTGTGTGCTATTCCCCTAGGCCATTCCAGTTATTGGTTTCGAGTATCAGACATGCGAAAATTTTGATGGTTTCACAACCATTCCTTAACTTCAGACTCCCGTATCTCGCGAACGGAATGACGAACTCGAGAAATTCCTGTTCCATCTGAAAGCAGAAAGTCGCCCGATTACAACGGTATGTGTATTTTTGCCCTAGGCAGTAGTAGTTATTGGTTTCGAGTATCAAACTTGCGAATATTTTGATGGTTTCTCGACCATTCCTTAACTTCAAACTCCCATATCTCGCGAACGGATTGACGAACTCGAGGAATTCCTGTTGCATCTGAAAGTAGAAACTCGCCCGATTACAATGGTGTGTGTTGTTTTCCCCTAGGCCATTCCAGTTATTGGTTTCGAGTATCAGAATTGCGAACATTTTGATGGTTTCTCAACCATTCCTTAACTTCAAACTCCCATATCTCGCGAACGGATTGACGAACTCGATATATTCCTGTTGCATCTGAAAGCAGAAACTCGCCCGATTACAACGGTGTGTGTACTTTTCCCTTAGGCCATTCCAGTTACTGGTTTCTAGAATCAAACTTGCGAAAATTTTGATGGTTTCTCAACCATTCCTTAACTTCAAACTCCCATATCTCGCGAACGGATTGACGAACTCGAGAAATTCCTGTTGCGTCTGAAATAAGAAACTCGCCCGATTACAATGGTGTGTGTACTTTTCTCATAGGCCATTCCAGTTATTGGTTTCGAGTATCAAACTTGCGAAAATTTAGATGGTTTCTCAACCATTCCTTAACTTCAAACTCCCGTATCTCGCGAACGGATTGACGAACTCGAAAAATTCCTGTTGCATCTGAAATAAGAAACTCGCCCGATTACAATGGTGTGTGTGCTTTTCCCCTAGGCCATTCCGGTTATAGGTTTCAAGTATCAGACCAGCGAAAATTTTGATGGTTTCTCAACCATTCCTTAACTTCAAACTCCCATATCTCGCGAACGGATTGACGAACTCGAGATATTCCTGTTGCATCTGAAAGCAGAAACTCGCCCGATTACAACGGTGTGTGTACTTTTCCCTTAGGCCATTCCAGTTACTGGTTTCGAGAATCAAACTTGCGAAAATTTTGATGGTTTCTCAACCATTCCTTAGCTTCAAACTCCCATATCTCGCGAACGGATTGACGAACTCGAGAAATTCCTGTTGCATCAGAAAGTAGAAACTAGCCCCATTACAACGGTGTGTGTTCTTTTCCCCTAGGCCATTCCAGTTATTGGTTTCGAGTATCAGAATTGCGAAAGTTTTGATGGTCTCTCAACCATTCCTTAACTTCTAACTCTCATATATCGCGACCGGATTGACGAACTCGAGAAATTCCTGTTGCATCTGAAAGTAGAAACTCGCCCGATTTCAATGGTGTGTGTACTTTTCCTCTGGGCCATTCCAGTCATTGGTTTCGAGTGTCAAACTTGCGAAAATTTTGATGGTTTCTCAACCATTCCTTAACTTCACACTCCCATATCTCGCGAACGGATTGACGAACTCGAGAAGTTCCTGTTGCATCTGAAAGCGGATACTCGCCCGATTACAATGGTATGTGTATTTTTGCCCTAGGCCATAGTAGTTATTGGTATGGAGTATCAGACTTGAGAAAATTTTGATGGTTTCTCAACAATTTCTTAACTTCAAACTCGCATATCTCGCGGACGGATTGACGAACTCGAGATATTCCTGTTGCATCTGAAAGTAGAAACTCGCCCGATTACAATGGTGTGTGTACTTTTCTCATAGACCATTCCAGTTATTGGTTTCGAGTATCAAACTTGCGAAAATTTTGATGGTTTCTCAACCATTCCTTAACTTCTAACTCCCGTATCTCGCGAACGGATTGACGAACTCGAGATATTCCTGTTTCATCTGAAAGTTGAAGCTCGCCCGATTGCATTGGTATACGTACTTTTTCCCTGGGCCATTCCAATTACTGGTTTCGAGTATCAGACTTGCGAGAGTTTTCATGGTTTCTCAACCATTCCTTAACTTCAAACTACCATATCTCGCGAACGGATTGACGAACTCCAGATATTCCTGTTGCATCTGAAAGTAGAAACTCGCCCGATTACAATGGTGTGTGTACTTTTCTCATAGGCCATTCCAGTTATTGGTTTCGAGTATCAGACTTGCGAAAATTTTGATGGTTTCTCAACCATTCCTTAACTTCAAACTCCCATATCTCGCGAACGGATTGACGAACTCGAGAAATTCCTGTTGCATCTGAAAGCAGAAACTCGCCCGATTACAACGGTGTGTGTACTTTTCCCCTAGGCCATTCCAGTTATTGGTTTCGAGTATCAAACTTGCGAAAATTTTGATGGTTTCTCAACCATTCCTTAACTTCAAACCCCCATATCTCGCGAACAGATTGACGAACTCGAGGAATTCCTGTTGCATCTGAAAGTATAAACTCGCCCGATTACAATGGTGTGTGTTGTTTTCCCCTAGGCCATTCCAGTTATTGGTTTCGAGTATCAGAATTGCGAAAATTTTGATGGTTTCTCAACCATTCCTTAATTTCATACTACCATATCTCGCGAACGGATTGACGAACTCGAGAAACTCCTGTTGCATCTGAAAGTAGAAACTCGCCCGATTACAATGTTGTGTGTACTTTTCCCCAGGGCCATTCCAGACATTGGTTTCGAGTTTCAGACTTGCGAAAATTTTGATGTTTTCTCAACCATTCCGTAACGCGAACGGATTGACGAACTCGAGATATTCCTGTTGCATCTGAAAGTAGAAACTCGCCCGATTACAATGGTGTGCGTACTTTTCCCCTGGGCCATTCCAATTATTGTTTTCGAGTATCAGACTTGCGAGAGTTTTCATGGTTTCTCAACCATTCCTTAACATCAAACTACCATATCTCGAGAACGGATTGACGAACTCGAGAAATTCCTGTTGCATCTGAAATAAGAAACTCTCCCGATTACAAAGGTATGTGTTCTTTTCCCCTAGGCCATTCCAGTTATTCGTTTCTGGCATCAGAATTGCGAAAATATTGATGGTTTCTCATCCGTCTCTTAACTCCGAACTCCCATAACTCGCGAATGGATTGACGAACTCGAGAAATTCCTGTTGCATCTGAAAGCAGACACTCGCCCGATTACAGCGGTCTTTGTATTTTTCCCCTAGGTCATTGTAGTTATTGGTTTCGAGTATCACACTTGCGAAAATTTTGATGGTTTCTCATCCATTCCTTAACTTCTAACTCCCATATCGCGCGAACGGATTGACGAATTTGAGAAATTCCTGTTGCATCTGAAAGTAGAAACTCGCCCGATTACAATGGTATGTGTACTTTTCCCCTGGGCCATTCCAGTCATTGGTTTCGAGTTTCAGACTTGCGAAAATTTTGATGTTTTCTCAACCATTCCGTAACTTCAAACTCCCATATCTCGCGAGCGGATTGACGAACTCGAGATATTCCTGTTGCATCTGAAAGTAGAAACTCGCCCGATTACAATGGTATGTGTATTTTTGCCCTAGGCCATAGTAGTTATTGGTATGGAGTATCAGACTTGAGAAAATTTTGATGGTTTCTCAACAATTTCTTAACTTCAAACTCGCATATCTCGCGGACGGTTTGACGAACTCGAGATATTCCTGTTGCATCTGAAAGTAGAAACTCGCCCGATTACAATGGTGTGTGTACTTTTCTCATAGACCATTCCAGTTATTGGTTTCGAGTATCAAACTTGCGAAAATTTTGATGGTTTCTCAACCATTCCTTAACTTCTAACTCCCGTATCTCGCGAACGGATTGACGAACTCGAGATATTCCTGTTTCATCTGAAAGTTGAAGCTCGCCCGATTGCATTGGTATGCGTACTTTTCCCCTGGGCCATTCCAATTACTGGTTTCGAGTATCAGACTTGCGAGAGTTTTCATGGTTTCTCAACCATTCCTTAACTTCAAACTACCATATCTCGCGAACGGATTGACGAACTCCAGATATTCCTGTTGCATCTGAAAGTAGAAACTCGCCCGATTACAATGGTGTGTGTACTTTTCTCATAGGCCATTCCAGTTATTGGTTTCGAGTATCAGACTTGCGAAAATTTTGATGGTTTCTCAACCATTCCTTAACTTCAAACTCCCATATCTCGCGAACAGATTGACGAACTCGAGGAATTCCTGTTGCATCTGAAAGTATAAACTCGCCCGATTACAATGGTGTGTGTTGTTTTCCCCTAGGCCATTCCAGTTATTGGTTTCGAGTATCAGAATTGCGAAAATTTTGATGGTTTCTCAACCATTCCTTAATTTCATACTACCATATCTCGCGAACGGATTGACGAACTCGAGAAACTCCTGTTGCATCTGAAAGTAGAAACTCGCCCGATTACAATGTTGTGTGTACTTTTCCCCAGGGCCATTCCAGACATTGGTTTCGAGTTTCAGACTTGCGAAAATTTTGATGTTTTCTCAACCATTCCGTAACGCGAACGGATTGACGAACTCGAGATATTCCTGTTGCATCTGAAAGTAGAAACTCGCCCGATTACAATGGTGTGCGTACTTTTCCCCTGGGCCATTCCAATTATTGTTTTCGAGTATCAGACTTGCGAGAGTTTTCATGGTTTCTCAACCATTCCTTAACATCAAACTACCATATCTCGAGAACGGATTGACGAACTCGAGAAATTCCTGTTGCATCTGAAATAAGAAACTCTCCCGATTACAAAGGTATGTGTTCTTTTCCCCTAGGCCATTCCAGTTATTCGTTTCTGGCATCAGAATTGCGAAAATATTGATGGTTTCTCATCCGTCTCTTAACTCCGAACTCCCATAACTCGCGAATGGATTGACGAACTCGAGAAATTCCTGTTGCATCTGAAAGCAGACACTCGCCCGATTACAGCGGTCTTTGTATTTTTCCCCTAGGTCATTGTAGTTATTGGTTTCGAGTATCACACTTGCGAAAATTTTGATGGTTTCTCATCCATTCCTTAACTTCTAACTCCCATATCGCGCGAACGGATTGACGAATTTGAGAAATTCCTGTTGCATCTGAAAGTAGAAGCTCGCCCGATTACAATGGTATGTGTACTTTTCCCCTGGACCATTCCAGTCATTGGTTTCGAGTTTCAGACTTGCGAAAATTTTGATGTTTTCTCAACCTTTCCTTAACTTCAAACTCCCATATCTCGCGAACGAATTGACGAACTCGAGAAATTCCTGTTGCATCTGAAAGTAGAAACCCGCCCGATTACAATGGTGTGTGTACTTATTCTCTAGGCCATTCCAGTTATTGGTTTCCAGTACCAGACTTGCGAAAATTTTGATGGATTCTCAAGCATTCCTTAACTTCGAACTCACATATGTCGCGAATGGATTGCCGAATCCGAACAATTTCTGTTGCATCTGAAAGTAGTCACTCGCCCGATTACAAACGTATGTGTATTTTTCCCCTAGGCCATGGTAGTTAATGGCTTCGAGTATCAGACTTGCGAAAATTGTGATGGTTTCTCAACCATTTCTTAACTTCAAACTCCCATATCTCGCGAACGGATTGACGAACTCGAAAAATTCCTGTTGCATCTGAAAGTAGTCACTCGCCCGATTACAAACGTATGTGTATTTTTCCCCTAGGCCATGGTAGTTATTGGCTTCGAGTATCAGACTTGGAAAATTTTGATGGTTTCTCAACCATTCCTTAACTTCAAACTCACATATCTCGCGAACGGATTGACGAACTCGAGAAATTCCTGTTGCACCTGAAAGTAGAAACCCTCCCGATTACAATGGTGTGTGTACTTATCCCCTAGGCCATTCCAGTTATTGGTTTCTAGTACCAGACTTGCGAAAATTTTGATCGTTTCTCAAGCATTCCTTAACTTCAAACTCCCATATCTCGCGAACGGATTGACGAACTCGAGAAATTCCTGTTGCATCTGGAAGTAGAAACTCTCCCAACTACAACGGTATGTGTATTTTTCCCCTAGGCTTTTGTAGTTATTGGTTTCGAGTATCAGACTTGCGAAAATTTTGATGGTTTCCCAACCATTCCTTAACTTCAAACTCCCATATCTCGCGAACGGATTGACGAACTCGAGAAATTCCTGTTGCCTCTAAAAGTAGACACTCGCCCGATTACAACGGTATGGGTATTTTTGCCCTAGGCCATAGTAGTTATTGGTTTCGAGTATCAGACTTGGAAAATTTTGATGGTTTCTCAACCATTCCTTAAATTCAAACTCCCATATCTCGCGAACGGATTGACGAACTCGAGAAATTCCTGTTGCATCTAAAAGTAGACACTCGCCCGATTACAACGGTATGGGTATTTTTGCCCTAGTCCATAGTAGTTATTGGTTTCGAGTATAAGACTTGAGAAAATTTTGATGGTTTCTCAAGCAATCCTTAACTTCAAACTCCCATATCTCGCGAACGGATTGGCGAACTCGATTATTTCCTGTTGCATCTGAAAGTAGTCACTCGCCCGATTACAAACGTATGTGTATTTTTCCCCTAGGCCATGGTAGTTATTGGCTTCGAGTATCAGACTTGCGAAAATTGTGATGGTTTCTCAACCATTCCTTAAATTCAAACTCCCATATCTCGCGAACGGATTGACGAACTCGAGAAATTCCTGTTGCATCTAAAAGTAGACACTCGCCCGATTACAACGGTATGGGTATTTTTGCCCTAGGCCATAGTAGTTATTGGTTTCGAGTATCAGACTTGGAAAATTTTGATGGTTTCTCAACCATTCCTTAAATTCAAACTCACATATCTCGCGAACGAATTGACGAACTCGAGAAATTCCTGTTGCATCTGAAAGTAGAAACCCGCCCGATTACAATGGTGTGTGTACTTATTCTCTAGGCCATTCCAGTTATTGGTTTCCAGTACCAGACTTGCGAAAATTTTGATGGTTTCTCAAGCATTCCTTAACTTCGAACTCACATATGTCGCGAATGGATTGCCGAATCCGAACAATTTCTGTTGCATCTGAAAGTAGTCACTCGCCCGATTACAAACGTATGTGTATTTTTCCCCTAGGCCATGGTAGTTAATGGCTTCGAGTATCAGACTTGCGAAAATTGTGATGGTTTCTCAACCATTTCTTAACTTCAAACTCCCATATCTCGCGAACGGATTGACGAACTCGAAAAATTCCTGTTGCATCTGAAAGTAGTCACTCGCCCGATTACAAACGTATGTGTATTTTTCCCCTAGGCCATGGTAGTTATTGGCTTCGAGTATCAGACTTGGAAAATTTTGATGGTTTCTCAACCATTCCTTAACTTCAAACTCACATATCTCGCGAACGGATTGACGAACTCGAGAAATTCCTGTTGCACCTGAAAGTAGAAACCCTCCCGATTACAATGGTGTGTGTACTTATCCCCTAGGCCATTCCAGTTATTGGTTTCTAGTACCAGACTTGCGAAAATTTTGATCGTTTCTCAAGCATTCCTTAACTTCAAACTCCCATATCTCGCGAACGGATTGACGAACTCGAGAAATTCCTGTTGCATCTGGAAGTAGAAACTCTCCCAACTACAACGGTATGTGTATTTTTCCCCTAGGCTTTTGTAGTTATTGGTTTCGAGTATCAGACTTGCGAAAATTTTGATGGTTTCCCAACCATTCCTTAACTTCAAACTCCCATATCTCGCGAACGGATTGACGAACTCGAGAAATTCCTGTTGCATCTGAAAGTAGAAACTCGCCCGATTACAATGGTGTGTGTACTTTTCCCCTAGGCCTTTGTAGTTATTGGTTTCGAGTATCAGACTTGCGAAAATTTTGATGGTTTCCCAACCATTCCTTAACTTCAAACTCCCATATCTCGCGAACGGATTGACGAACTCGAAAAATTCCTGTTGCATCTGAAAGTAGTCACTCGCCCGATTACAAACGTTTGTGTATTTTTCCCCTAGGCCATGGTAGTTATTGGCTTCGAGTATCAGACTTGCGAATATTGTGATGGTTTCTCAACCATTCCTTAAATTCAAACTCCCATATCTCGCGAACGGATTGACGAACTCGAGAAATTCCTGTTGCCTCTAAAAGTAGACACTCGCCCGATTACAACGATATGTGTATTTTTGCCCTAGGCCATAGTAGTTATTGGTTTCGAGTATCAAACTTGCGAAAATTTTTATGGTCTCTCAACCATTCCTTAACTTCAAACTCCGACACCTCGCGAACGGATTGGCGAACTCGGGAAATTCCTGTTGCATTTGAAAGTAGAAACTGGCCCGATTACAATGGTGTGTGTACTTTTTCCTTAGGTCATTCCAGTTATTCGTTTCTAGCATCAGAATTGCGAAAATTTTGATGGTTTCTCAAGCATTCCTTAACTTCAAACTCCCATATCTCGCGAACGGATTGACGGACTCGAGAAATTCCTGTTGCGCCTGAAAGTAGAAACTCGCCCGATTACAAAGGTATGTGTATTTTTCCTCTAGGCCTTTGTAGTTATTGGTTTCGCGTATCAGACTTGCGCAAATTTTGATGGATTCTCAAGCATTTATTAACTTCAAACTCCCATATCTCGCGAACGGATTGACGAACTCGAGAAATTCCTGAAGCATCTGAAAGTAGAAACTCGCCCGATTACAATGGTGTGTGTACTTGTCCCCTAGGCCTTTGTAGTTATTGGTTTCGCGTATCAGACTTGCGCAAATTTTGATGGTTTCTCAAGCATTCCTTAACTTCAAACTCCCATATCTCGCGAACGGATTGACGAACTCGAGAAATTCCTGTTGCATCTGAAAGCAGAAACTCGCTCGATTACAATGGTATGTGTATTTTTGCCCTAGGCCACAGTAGTTATTGGTTTCGAGTATCAGACTTGCGAAAATTTTGATGGTTTCTCAACCATTCCTTAACTTCAAACTCCCATATCTCGCGAACGGAATGACGAACTCGAGAAACTCCGGTTGAATCTGGAAGTAGAAACCCTCCCGATTACAACGGTATGTGTATTTTTCCCCTAGGCCTTTGTAGTTGTTGGTTTCGTGTATCAGACTTGCGAAAATTTTGATGTTTTCTCAACCGTTCCTTAAATTCAAACTCCCATATCTCGCGAACGGAATGACGAACTCGAGAAATTCCTGTTGCATCTGAAAGCAGAAACACGTCCGATTACAACGGTATGTGTATTTTTGCCCTAGGCCATAGTAGTTATTGGCTTCGAGTATCAGACTTGCGAATATTGTGATGGTTTCTCAACCATTCCTTAAATTCAAACTCCCATATCTCGCGAACGGATTGACGAACTCGAGAAATTCCTGTTGCCTCTAAAAGTAGACACTCGCCCGATTACAACGATATGTGTATTTTTGCCCTAGGCCATAGTAGTTATTGGTTTCGAGTATCAAACTTGCGAAAATTTTTATGGTTTCTCAACCATTCCTTAACTTCAAACTCCGATACCTCGCGAACGGATTGGCGAACTCGGGAAATTCCTGTTGCATTTGAAAGTAGAAACTGGCCCGATTACAAAGATATGTGTGTTTTTCCCCTAGGCCTTTGTAGTTATTGGTTTCGTGTATCAGACTTGCGAAAATTTTGATGGTTTCTCAACCATTCCTTAACTTCAAACTCCCATATCTCGCGAACGGATTGACGAACTCGAGAAATTCCTGTTGCATCTGAAAGCAGAAACTCGCCCGATTACAAAGGTATGTGTATTTTTCCCCTAGGCCTTTGTAGTTATTGGTTTCGCGTATCAGACTTGCGCAAATTTTGATGGATTCTCAAGCATTTATTAACTTCAAACTCCCATATCTCGCGAACGGATTGACGAACTCGAGAAATTCCTGAAGCATCTGAAAGTAGAAACTCGCCCGATTACAATGGTGTGTGTACTTGTCCCCTAGGCCTTTGTAGTTATTGGTTTCGCGTATCAGACTTGCGCAAATTTTGATGGTTTCTCAAGCATTCCTTAACTTCAAACTCCCATATCTCGCGAACGGATTGACGAACTCGAGAAATTCCTGTTGCATCTGAAAGCAGAAACTCGCTCGATTACAATGGTATGTGTACTTGTCCCCTAGGCCTTTGTAGTTATTGGTTTCGCGTATCAGACTTGCGAAAATTTTGATGTTTTCTCATCCGTTCCTTAAATTCGAACTCCCATATCTCGCGAACGGAATGACGAACTCGAGAAATTCCTGTTGCATCTGAAAGCAAAAACACGTCCGATTACAACGGTATGTGTATTTTTGCCCTAGTCCATAGTAGTTATTGGTTTCGAGTATAAGACTTGAGAAAATTTTGATGGTTTCTCATGCAATCCTTAACTTCAAACTCCCATATCTCGCGAACGGATTGGCGAACTCGATTATTTCCTGTTGCATCTGAAAGTAGTCACTCGCCCGATTACAAACGTATGTGTATTTTTCCCCTAGGCCATGGTAGTTATTGGCTTCGAGTATCAGACTTGCGAAAATTGTGATGGTTTCTCAACCATTCCTTAAATTCAAACTCCCATATCTCGCGAACGGATTGACGAACTCGAGAAATTCCTGTTGCATCTAAAAGTAGACACTCGCCCGATTACAACGGTATGGGTATTTTTGCCCTAGGCCATAGTAGTTATTGGTTTCGAGTATCAGACTTGGAAAATTTTGATGGTTTCTCAACCATTCCTTAAATTCAAACTCACATATCTCGCGAACGAATTGACGAACTCGAGAAATTCCTGTTGCATCTGAAAGTAGAAACCCGCCCGATTACAATGGTGTGTGTACTTATTCTCTAGGCCATTCCAGTTATTGGTTTCCAGTACCAGACTTGCGAAAATTTTGATGGTTTCTCAAGCATTCCTTAACTTCGAACTCACATATGTCGCGAATGGATTGCCGAATCCGAACAATTTCTGTTGCATCTGAAAGTAGTCACTCGCCCGATTACAAACGTATGTGTATTTTTCCCCTAGGCCATGGTAGTTAATGGCTTCGAGTATCAGACTTGCGAAAATTGTGATGGTTTCTCAACCATTTCTTAACTTCAAACTCCCATATCTCGCGAACGGATTGACGAACTCGAAAAATTCCTGTTGCATCTGAAAGTAGTCACTCGCCCGATTACAAACGTATGTGTATTTTTCCCCTAGGCCATGGTAGTTATTGGCTTCGAGTATCAGACTTGGAAAATTTTGATGGTTTCTCAACCATTCCTTAACTTCAAACTCACATATCTCGCGAACGGATTGACGAACTCGAGAAATTCCTGTTGCACCTGAAAGTAGAAACCCTCCCGATTACAATGGTGTGTGTACTTATCCCCTAGGCCATTCCAGTTATTGGTTTCTAGTACCAGACTTGCGAAAATTTTGATCGTTTCTCAAGCATTCCTTAACTTCAAACTCCCATATCTCGCGAACGGATTGACGAACTCGAGAAATTCCTGTTGCATCTGGAAGTAGAAACTCTCCCAACTACAACGGTATGTGTATTTTTCCCCTAGGCTTTTGTAGTTATTGGTTTCGAGTATCAGACTTGCGAAAATTTTGATGGTTTCCCAACCATTCCTTAACTTCAAACTCCCATATCTCGCGAACGGATTGACGAACTCGAGAAATTCCTGTTGCATCTGAAAGTAGAAACTCGCCCGATTACAATGGTGTGTGTACTTTTCCCCTAGGCCTTTGTAGTTATTGGTTTCGAGTATCAGACTTGCGAAAATTTTGATGGTTTCCCAACCATTCCTTAACTTCAAACTCCCATATCTCGCGAACGGATTGACGAACTCGAAAAATTCCTGTTGCATCTGAAAGTAGTCACTCGCCCGATTACAAACGTTTGTGTATTTTTCCCCTAGGCCATGGTAGTTATTGGCTTCGAGTATCAGACTTGCGAATATTGTGATGGTTTCTCAACCATTCCTTAAATTCAAACTCCCATATCTCGCGAACGGATTGACGAACTCGAGAAATGCCTGTTGCCTCTAAAAGTAGACACTCGCCCGATTACAACGATATGTGTATTTTTGCTCTAGGCCATAGTAGTTATTGGTTTCGAGTATCAAACTTGCGAAAATTTTTATGGTCTCTCAACCATTCCTTAACTTCAAACTCCGACACCTCGCGAACGGATTGGCGAACTCGGGAAATTCCTGTTGCATTTGAAAGTAGAAACTGGCCCGATTACAATGGTGTGTGTACTTTTTCCTTAGGTCATTCCAGTTATTCGTTTCTAGCATCAGAATTGCGAAAATTTTGATGGTTTCTCAAGCATTCCTTAACTTCAAACTCCCATATCTCGCGAACGGATTGACGGACTCGAGAAATTCCTGTTGCGCCTGAAAGTAGAAACTCGCCCGATTACAAAGGTATGTGTATTTTTCCTCTAGGCCTTTGTAGTTATTGGTTTCGCGTATCAGACTTGCGCAAATTTTGATGGATTCTCAAGCATTTATTAACTTCAAACTCCCATATCTCGCGAACGGATTGACGAACTCGAGAAATTCCTGAAGCATCTGAAAGTAGAAACTCGCCCGATTACAATGGTGTGTGTACTTGTCCCCTAGGCCTTTGTAGTTATTGGTTTCGCGTATCAGACTTGCGCAAATTTTGATGGTTTCTCAAGCATTCCTTAACTTCAAACTCCCATATCTCGCGAACGGATTGACGAACTCGAGAAATTCCTGTTGCATCTGAAAGCAGAAACTCGCTCGATTACAATGGTATGTGTATTTTTGCCCTAGGCCACAGTAGTTATTGGTTTCGAGTATCAGACTTGCGAAAATTTTGATGGTTTCTCAACCATTCCTTAACTTCAAACTCCCATATCTCGCGAACGGAATGACGAACTCGAGAAACTCCGGTTGAATCTGGAAGTAGAAACCCTCCCGATTACAACGGTATGTGTATTTTTCCCCTAGGCCTTTGTAGTTGTTGGTTTCGTGTATCAGACTTGCGAAAATTTTGATGTTTTCTCAACCGTTCCTTAAATTCAAACTCCCATATCTCGCGAACGGAATGACGAACTCGAGAAATTCCTGTTGCATCTGAAAGCAGAAACACGTCCGATTACAACGGTATGTGTATTTTTGCCCTAGGCCATAGTAGTTATTGGTTTCGAGTATAAGACTTGAGAAAATTTTGATGGTTTCTCAACCATTCCTTAACTTCAAACTCCCATATCTCGCGAACGGATTGACGAACTCGAGAAACTCCGGTTGAATCTGAAAGTAGAAACCCTCCCGATTACAACGGTATGTGTATTTTTCCCCTAGGCCTTTGTAGTTATTGGTTTCGAGTATCAGACTTGCGAAAATTTTGATGGTACCTCAACCATTCCTTAACTTCAAACTCCCATATCTCGCGAACGGTTTGACGAACTCGAGAAACTCCGGTTGAATCTGGAAGTAGAAACTCTCCCGATTACAACGGTATGTGTATTTTTCCCCTAGGCCTTTGTAGTTATTGGTTTCGTGTATCAGACTTGCGAAAATTTTGATGTTTTCTCAACCGTTCCTTAAATTCAAACTCCCATATCTCGCGAACGGAATGACGAAGTCGAGAAATTCCTGTTGAATCTGAAAGCAGAAACACGTCCGATTTGAACGGTATGTGTATTTTTGCCCTAGGGCATAGTAGTTATTGGTTTCGAGTATCAGACTTGCGAAAATTGTGATGGTCTCTCAACCATTCCTTAACTTCAAACTCCCATATCTTGCGAACGGATTGACGAACTCGAGAAATTCCTGTTGCATCTGAAAGCAGAAACTCGCTCGATTACAATGGTATGTGTATTTTTGCCCTAGGCCACAGTAGTTATTGGTTTCGAGTATCAGACATGCGAAAATTTTGATGGTTTCTCAACCATTCCTTAACTTCAAACTCCCATATCTCGCGAACGGATTGACGAACTCGAGAAACTCCGGTTGAATCTGGAAGTAGAAACCCTCCCGATTACAACGGTATGTGTATTTTTCCCCTAGGCCTTTGTAGTTGTTGGTTTCGTGTATCAGACTTGCGAAAATTTTGATGTTTTCTCAACCGTTCCTTAAATTCAAACTCCCATATCTCGCGAACGGAATGACGAACTCGAGAAATTCCTGTTGCATCTGAAAGCAGAAACACGTCCGATTACAATGGTGTGTGTACTTATTCCCTAGGCCATTCCAGTTATTGGTTTCCAGTACCAGACTTGCGAAAATTTTGATGGTTTCTCAAGCATTCCTTAACTTCGAACTCACATATGTCGCGAATGGATTGCCGAATCCGAAAAATTTCTATTGCATCTGAAAGTAGTCACTCGCCCGATTACAAAAGTATGTGTATTTTTCCCCTAGGCCATGGTAGTTCTTGGCTTCGAGTATCAGACTTGCGAAAATTGTGATGGTTTCTCAACCATTTCTTAAATTCAAACTCCCATATCTCGCGAACGGATTGACAAACTCGAGAAATTCCTGTTGCATCTAAAAGTAGACACTCGCCCGATTACAACGGTATGGGTATTTTTGCCCTAGGCCATAGTAGTTATTGGTTTCGAGTATCAGACTTGGAAAATTTTGATGGTTTCTCAACCATTCCTTAACTTCAAACTCACATATCTCGCGAACGGATTGACGAACTCGAGAAATTCCTGTTGCACCTGAAAGTAGAAACCCTCCCGATTACAATGGTGTGTGTACTTATCCCCTAGGCCATTCCAGTTATCGGTTTCTAGTACCAGACTTGCGAAAATTTTGATCGTTTCTCAAGCATTCCTTAACTTCGAACTCACATATGTCGCGAATGGATTGCCGAATCCGAAAAATTTCTGTTGCATCTGAAAGTAGAAACTCTCCCGATTACAACAGTATGTGTATTTTTCCCCTAGGCCTTTGTAGTTATTGGTTTCGCGTATCAGACTTGCGCAAATTTTGATGGTTTCTCAAGCATTCCTTAACTTCAAACTGACATGTCTCGCGAACGGGTTGCCGAATCCGAAAAATTTCTGTTGCATCTGAAAATAGAAACTCGCCCGATTATAATAGCGGGTGCACTTTTCCCCTAGACCATTCCAGTTATAGGTTTCGAGTATCAGACCGGCGAAAATTTTGATGGTTTCTCAACTATTCCTTAACTTCAAACTCCCATATCTCGCGAACGGATTGACGAACTCGAGAAACTCCGGTTGAATCTGGAAGTAGAAACCCTCCCGATTACAACGGTATGTGTATTTTTCCCCTAGGCCTTTGTAGTTATTGGTTTCGCGTATCAGACTTGCGCAATTTTTGATGGTTTCTCAAGCATTCCTTAACTTGAAAATCCCATATCTCGCGAACGGATTGACGAACTCGAGAAATTCCTGTTGCATCTGAAAGCAGAAACTCGCTCGATTACAATGGTATGTGTATTTTTGCCGTAGGCCACAGTAGTTATTGGTTTCGAGTATCAGACTTGCGAAAATTTTGATGGTTTCCCAACCATTCCTTAACTTCAAACTCCCATATCTCGCGAACGGATTGACGAACTCGAGAAACTCCGGTTGAATCTGGAAGTAGAAACCCTCCCGATTACAACGGTATGTGTATTTTTCCCCTAGGCCTTTGTATTTATTGGTTTCGCGTATCAGACTTGCGCAATTTTTGATGGTTTCTCAAGCATTCCTTAACTTCAAACTCCCATATCTCGCGAACGGATTGACGAACTCGAGAAACTCCGGTTGAATCTGGAAGTAGAAACTCTCCCGATTATAACGGTATGTGTATTTCTCCCCTAGGCCTTTGTAGTTATTGGTTTCGAGTATCAGACTTGCGAAAATTTTGATGGTACCTCAACCATTCCTTAACTTCAAACTCCCATATCTCTCGAACGGTTTGACAAACTCGAGAAACTCCGGTTGAATCTGGAAGTAGAAACTCTCCCGATTACAACGGTATGTGTATTTTTCCCGTAGGCCTTTGTAGTTATTGGTTTCGTGTATCAGACTTGCGAAAATTTTGATGTTTTCTCAACCGTTCCTTAAATTCAAACGCCCATATCTCGCGAACGGAATGACGAACTCGAGAAATTCCTGTTGCATCTGAAAGCAGAAACAGGTCCGATTTCAAAGGTATGTGTATTTCTGCCCTAGGGCATAGTAGTTATTGGTTTCGAGTATCAGATTTGCGAAAATTGTGATGGTCTCTCAACCATTCCTTAACTTCAAACTCCCATATCTCGCGAACGGAATGACGAACTCGGGAAATTCCTGTTGCATTTGAAAGTAGAAACTGGCCCGATTACAATGGTGTGTGTACTTTTTCCTTAGGTCATTCCAGTTATTCGTTTCTAGCATCAGAATTGCGAAAACTTTGATGGTTTCTCAAGCATTCCTTAACTTCAAACTCCCATATCTCGCGAACGGATTGACGAACTCGAGAAATTCCTGTTGCGTCTGAAAGTAGAAACTCGCCCGATTACAAAGATATGTGTATTTTTCCCCTAGGCCTTTGTAGTTATTGGTTTCGCGTATCAGACTTGCGCAATTTTTGATGGTTTCTCAAGCATTCCTTAACTTGAAAATCCCATATCTCGCGAACGGATTGACGAACTCGAGAAATTCCTGTTGCATCTGAAAGCAGAAACTCGCTCGATTACAATGGTATGTGTATTTTTGCCGTAGGCCACAGTAGTTATTGGTTTCGAGTATCAGACTTGCGAAAATTTTGATGGTTTCCCAACCATTCCTTAACTTCAAACTCCCATATCTCGCGAACGGATTGACGAACTCGAGAAACTCCGGTTGAATCTGGAAGTAGAAACCCTCCCGATTACAACGGTATGTGTATTTCTCCCCTAGGCCTTTGTAGTTATTGGTTTCGAGTATCAGACTTGCGAAAATTTTGATGGTACCTCAACCATTCCTTAACTTCAAACTCCCATATCTCTCGAACGGTTTGACGAACTCGAGAAACTCCGGTTGAATCTGGAAGTAGAAACTCTCCCGATTACAACGGTATGTGTATTTTTCCCGTAGGCCTTTGTAGTTATTGGTTTCGTGTATCAGACTTGCGAAAATTTTGATGTTTTCTCAACCGTTCCTTAAATTCAAACGCCCATATCTCGCGAACGGAAAGACGAACTCGAGAAATTCCTGTTGCATCTGAAAGCAGAAACAGGTCCGATTTCAAAGGTATGTGTATTTCTGCCCTAGGGCATAGTAGTTATTGGTTTCGAGTATCAGACTTGCGAAAATTGTGATGGTCTCTCAACCATTCCTTAACTTCAAACTCCCATATCTCGCGAACGGATTGACGAACTCGAGAAATTCCTGTTGCATCTAAAAGTAGACACTCGCCCGATTACAATGGTGTGTGTACTTTTCCCCTAGGCCTTTGTAGTTATTGGTTTCGCGTATCAGACTTGCGCAAATTTTGATGGCTTCTCAAGCATTCCTTAACTTCAAACTCCCATATCTCGCGAACGGATTGACGAACTCGAGAAATTCCTGTTGCGTCTGAAAGTAGAAACTCGCCCGATTACAAAGGTATGTGTATTTTTCCCCTAGGCCTTTGTAGTTATTGGTTTCGCGTATCAGACTTGCGCAAATTTTGATGGATTCTCAAGCAATTATTAACTTCATACTCCCATATCTCGCGAACGGATTGACGAACTCGAGAAATTCCTGTTGCATCTGAAAGTAGAAACTCGCCCGATTACAATGGTGTGTGTACTTTTCCCCTAGGCCTTTGTAGTTATTGGTTTCGCGTATCAGACTTGCGCAAATTTTGATGGTTTCTCAAGCATTCCTTAACTTCAAACTCCCATATCTCGCGAACGGATTGACGAACTCGAGAAATTCCTGTTGCAACTGAAAGCAGAAACTCGCTCGAGTACAATGGTATGTGTATTTTTGCCCTAGGCCACAGTAGTTATTGGTTTCGAGTATCAGATTTGCGAAAACTTTGATGGTTTCTCAACCATTCCTTAACTTCAAATTCCCATATCTCGCGAACGGATTGACGAACTCGAGAAACTCCGATTGAATCTGGAAGTAGAAACCCTCCCGATTACAACGGTATGTGTATTTTTCCCCTAGGCCTTTGTAGTTATTGGTTTCGTGTATTAGACTTGCGAAAATTTTGATGTTTTCTCAACCGTTCCTTAAATTCGAACTCCCATATCTCGCGAACGGAATGACGAACTCGAGAAATTCCTGTTGCATCTGAAAGCATAAACACGTCCGATTACAACGGTATGTGTATTTTTGCCCTAGGCCATAGTAGTTATTGGTTTCGAGTATAAGACTTGAGAAAATTTTGATGGTTTCTCAAGCAATCCTTAACTTCAAACTCCCATATCTCGCGAACGGATTGGCGAACTCGAGAAATTCCTGTTGCGTCTGAAAGTAGAAACTCGCCCGATTACAATGGTGTGTGTACTTTTCCCCTAGGCCTTTGTAGTTATTGGTTTCGCGTATCAGACTTGCGCAAATTTTGATGGTTTCTCAAGCATTCCTTAACTTCAAACTCCCATATCTCGCGAACGGATTGACGAACTCGAGAAATTCCTGTTGCGTCTGAAAGTAGAAACTCGCCCGATTACAAGGTATGTGTATTTTTCCCCTAGGCCTTTGTAGTTATTGGTTTCGCGTATCAGACTTGCGCAAATTTTGATGGATTCTCAAGTATTTATTAACTTCAAACTCCCATATCTCGCGAACGGATTGACGAACTCGAGAAATTCCTGTTGCATCTGAAAGTAGAAACTCGCCCGATTACAATGGTGTGTGTACTTTTCCCCTAGGCCTTTGTAGTTATTGGTTTCGCGTATCAGATTTGCGCAAATTTTGATGGTTTCTCAAGCATTCTTTAACTTCAAACTCCCATATCTCGCGAACGGATTGACGAACTCGAGAAATTCCTGTTGCATCTGAAAGCAGAAACACGCTCGATTACAGTGGTATGTGTATTTTTCCCCTAGGCCTTTGTAGTTATTGGTTTCGAGTATCAGACTTGCGAAAATTTTGATGGTTTCTCAACCATTCCCTAACTTCAAACTCCCATGTCTCGCGAACGGATTGACGAACTCGAGAAACTCCGGTTGAATCTGGAAGTAGAAACCCTCCCGATTACAACGGTATGTGTATTTTTCCCCTAGGCCTTTGTAGTTGTTGGTTTCGTGTATCAGACTTGCGAAAATTTTGATGTTTTCTCAACCGTTCCTTAAATTCAAACTCCCATATCTCGCGAACGGAATGACGAACTCGAGAAATTCCTGTTGCATCTGAAAGCAGAAACACGTCCGATTACAACGGTATGTGTATTTTTGCCCTAGGCCATAGTAGTTATTGGTTTCGAGTATAAGACTTGAGAAAATTTTGATGGTTTCTCAACCATTCCTTAACTTCAAACTCCCATATCTCGCGAACGGATTGACGAACTCGAGAAACTCCGGTTGAATCTGAAAGTAGAAACCCTCCCGATTACAACGGTATGTGTATTTTTCCCCTAGGCCTTTGTAGTTACTGGTTTCGAGTATCAGACTTGCGAAAATTTTGATGGTACCTCAACCATTCCTTAACTTCAAACTCCCATATCTCGCGAACGGTTTGACGAACTCGAGAAACTCCGGTTGAATCTGGAAGTAGAAACTCTCCCGATTACAACGGTATGTGTATTTTTCCCCTAGGCCTTTGTAGTTATTGGTTTCGTGTATCAGACTTGCGAAAATTTTGATGTTTTCTCAACCGTTCCTTAAATTCAAACTCCCATATCTCGCGAACGGAATGACGAACTCGAGAAATTCCTGTTGCATCTGAAAGCAGAAACACGTCCGATTTCAACGGTATGTGTATTTTTGCCCTAGGGCATAGTAGTTATTGGTTTCGAGTATCAGACTTGCGAAAATTGTGATGGTCTCTCAACCATTCCTTAACTTCAAACTCCCATATCTTGCGAACGGATTGACGAACTCGAGAAATTCCTGTTGCATCTGAAAGTAGAAACTCGCCAGATTACAAAGGTATGTGTATTTTTCCCCTAGGCCTTTGTAGTTATTGGTTTCGCGTATCAGACTTGCGCAAATTTTGATGGATTCTCAAGCATTTATTAACTACAAACTCCCATATCTCGCGAACGGATTGACGAATTCGAGAAATTCCTGTTGCATCTGAAAGCAGAAACTCGCTAGATTACAAAGGTATGTGTATTTTTCCCCTAGGCCTTTGTAGTTATTGGTTTCGCGTATCAGACTTGCGCAAATTTTGATGGATTCTCAAGCATTTATTAACTTCAAACTCCCATATCTCGCGAACGGATTGACGAACTCGAGAAATTCCTGAAGCATCTGAAAGTAGAAACTCGCCCGATTACAATGGTGTGTGTACTTGTCCCCTAGGCCTTTGTAGTTATTGGTTTCGCGTATCAGACTTGCGCAAATTTTGATGGTTTCTCAAGCATTCCTTAACTTCAAACTCCCATATCTCGCGAACGGATTGACGAACTCGAGAAATTCCTGTTGCATCTGAAAGCAGAAACTCGCTCGATTACAATGGTATGTGTATTTTTGCCCTAGGCCACAGTAGTTATTGGTTTCGAGTATCAGACATGCGACAATTTTGATGGTTTCTCAACCATTCCTTAACTTCAAACTCCCATATCTCGCGAACGGATTGACGAACTCGAGAAACTCCGGTTGAATCTGGAAGTAGAAACCCTCCCGATTACAACGGTATGTGTATTTTTCCCCTAGGCCTTTGTAGTTATTGGTTTCGCGTATCAGACTTGCGCAAATTTTGATGGTTTCTCAAGCATTCCTTAACTTCAAACTGACATGTCTCGCGAACGGGTTGCCGAATCCGAAAAATTTCTGTTGCATCTGAAAGTAGAAACTCTCCCGATTACAACGGTATGTGTATTTTTCCCCTAGGCTTTTGTAGCTATTGGTTTCGAGTATCAGACTTGCGAAAATTTTGATGGTTTCCCAACCATTCCTTAACTTCAAACTCCCATATCTCGCGAACGGATTGACGAACTCGAGAAATTCCTGTTGCATCTGAAAATAGAAACTCGCCCGATTATAATAGCGGGTGCACTTTTCCCCTAGACCATTCCAGTTATAGGTTTCGAGTATCAGACCGGCGAAAATTTTGATGGTTTCTCAACTATTCCTTAACTTCAAACTCCCATATCTCGCGAACGGATTGACGAACTCGAGAAACTCCGGTTGAATCTGGAAGTAGAAACCCTCCCGATTACAACGGTATGTGTATTTTTCCCCTAGGCCTTTGTAGTTATTGGTTTCGCGTATCAGACTTGCGCAATTTTTGATGGTTTCTCAAGCATTCCTTAACTTGAAAATCCCATATCTCGCGAACGGATTGACGAACTCGAGAAATTCCTGTTGCATCTGAAAGCAGAAACTCGCTCGATTACAATGGTATGTGTATTTTTGCCGTAGGCCACAGTAGTTATTGGTTTCGAGTATCAGACTTGCGAAAATTTTGATGGTTTCCCAACCATTCCTTAACTTCAAACTCCCATATCTCGCGAACGGATTGACGAACTCGAGAAACTCCGGTTGAATCTGGAAGTAGAAACCCTCCCGATTACAACGGTATGTGTATTTTTCCCCTAGGCCTTTGTATTTATTGGTTTCGCGTATCAGACTTGCGCAATTTTTGATGGTTTCTCAAGCATTCCTTAACTTCAAACTCCCATATCTCGCGAACGGATTGACGAACTCGAGAAACTCCGGTTGAATCTGGAAGTAGAAACTCTCCCGATTACAACGGTATGTGTATTTCTCCCCTAGGCCTTTGTAGTTATTGGTTTCGAGTATCAGACTTGCGAAAATTGTGATGGTCTCTCAACCATTCCTTAACTTCAAACTCCCATATCTCGCGAACGGAATGACGAACTCGAGAAATTCCTGTTGCATCTGAAAGCAGAAACAGGTCCGATTTCAAAGGTATGTGTATTTCTGCCCTAGGGCATAGTAGTTATTGGTTTCGAGTATCAGACTTGCGAAAATTTTGATGGTTTCTCAAGCAATCCTTAACTTCAAACTCCCATATCTCGCGAACGGATTGGCGAACTCGAGAAATTCCTGTTGCGTCTGAAAGTAGAAACTCGCCCGATTACAAAGGTATGTGTATTTTTCCCCTAGGCCTTTGTAGTTATTGGTTTCGCGTATCAGACTTGCGCAAATTTTGATGGATTCTCAAGCATTTATTAACTTCAAACTCCCATATCTCGCGAACGGATTGGCGAACTCGAGAAACTCCGGTTGAATCTGGAAGTAGAAACCCTCCCGATTACAACGGTATGTGTATTTTTCCCCTAGGCCTTTGTAGTTGTTGGTTTCGTGTATCAGACTTGCGAAAATTTTGATGTTTTCTCAACCGTTCCTTAAATTCAAACTCCCATATCTCGCGAACGGAATGACGAATTCGAGAAATTCCTGTTGCATCTGAAAGCAGAAACACGTCCGATTACAACGGTATGTGTATTTTTGCCCTAGGCCATAGTAGTTATTGGTTTCGAGTATAAGACTTGAGAAAATTTTGATGGTTTCTCAACCATTCCTTAACTTCAAACTCCCATATCTCGCGAACGGATTGACGAACTCGAGAAACTCCGGTTGAATCTGAAAGCAGAAACCCTCCCGATTACAACGGTATGTGTATTTTTCCCCTAGGCCTTTGTAGTTACTGGTTTCGAGTATCAGACTTGCGAAAATTTTGATGGTACCTCAACCATTCCTTAACTTCAAACTCCCATATCTCGCGAACGGTTTGACGAACTCGAGAAACTCCGGTTGAATCTGGAAGTAGAAACTCTCCCGATTACAACGGTATGTGTATTTTTCCCCTAGGCCTTTGTAGTTATTGGTTTCGTGTATCAGACTTGCGAAAATTTTGATGTTTTCTCAACCGTTCCTTAAATTCAAACTCCCATATCTCGCGAACGGAATGACGAACTCGAGAAATTCCTGTTGCATCTGAAAGCAGAAACACGTCCGATTTCAACGGTATGTGTATTTTTGCCCTAGGGCATAGTAGTTATTGGTTTCGAGTATCAGACTTGCGAAAATTGTGATGGTCTCTCAACCATTCCTTAACTTCAAACTCCCATATCTTGCGAACGGATTGACGAACTCGAGAAATTCCTGTTGCATCTGAAAGTAGAAACTCGCCAGATTACAAAGGTATGTGTATTTTTCCCCTAGGCCTTTGTAGTTATTGGTTTCGCGTATCAGACTTGCGCAAATTTTGATGGATTCTCAAGCATTTATTAACTACAAACTCCCATATCTCGCGAACGGATTGACGAATTCGAGAAATTCCTGTTGCATCTGAAAGCAGAAACTCGCTCGATTACAAAGGTATGTGTATTTTTCCCCTAGGCCTTTGTAGTTATTGGTTTCGCGTATCAGACTTGCGCAAATTTTGATGGATTCTCAAGCATTTATTAACTTCAAACTCCCATATCTCGCGAACGGATTGACGAACTCGAGAAATTCCTGAAGCATCTGAAAGTAGAAACTCGCCCGAATACAATGGTGTGTGTACTTGTCCCCTAGGCCTTTGTAGTTATCGGTTTCGCGTATCAGACTTGCGCAAATTTTGATGGTTTCTCAAGCATTCCTTAACTTCAAACTCCCATATCTCGCGAACGGATTGACGAACTCGAGAAACTCCGGTTGAATCTGGAAGTAGAAACCCTCCCGATTACAACGGTATGTGTATTTTTCCCCTAGGCCTTTGTAGTTATTGGTTTCGCGTATCAGACTTGCGCAAATTTTGATGGTTTCTCAAGCATTCCTTAACTTCAAACTGACATGTCTCGCGAACGGGTTGCCGAATCCGAAAAATTTCTGTTGCATCTGAAAGTAGAAACTCTCCCGATTACAACGGTATGTGTATTTTTCCCCTAGGCTTTTGTAGCTATTGGTTTCGAGTATCAGACTTGCGAAAATTTTGATGGTTTCACAACCATTCCTTAACTTCAAACTCCCATATCTCGCGAACGGATTGACGAACTCGAGAAATTCCTGTTGCATCTGAAAATAGAAACTCGCCCGATTATAATAGCGGGTGCACTTTTCCCCTAGACCATTCCAGTTATAGGTTTCGAGTATCAGACCGGCGAAAATTTTGATGGTTTCTCAACTATTCCTTAACTTCAAACTCCCATATCTCGCGAACGGATTGACGAACTCGAGAAACTCCGGTTGAATCTGGAAGTAGAAACCCTCCCGATTACAACGGTATGTGTATTTTTCCCCTAGGCCTTTGTAGTTATTGGTTTCGCGTATCAGACTTGCGCAATTTTTGATGGTTTCTCAAGCATTCCTTAACTTGAAAATCCCATATCTCGCGAACGGATTGACGAACTCGAGAAATTCCTGTTGCATCTGAAAGCAGAAACTCGCTCGATTACAATGGTATGTGTATTTTTGCCGTAGGCCACAGTAGTTATTGGTTTCGAGTATCAGACTTGCGAAAATTTTGATGGTTTCCCAACCATTCCTTAACTTCAAACTCCCATATCTCGCGAACGGATTGACGAACTCGAGAAACTCCGGTTGAATCTGGAAGTAGAAACCCTCCCGATTACAACGGTATGTGTATTTTTCCCCTAGGCCTTTGTATTTATTGGTTTCGCGTATCAGACTTGCGCAATTTTTGATGGTTTCTCAAGCATTCCTTAACTTCAAACTCCCATATCTCGCGAACGGATTGACGAACTCGAGAAACTCCGGTTGAATCTGGAAGTAGAAACTCTCCCGATTACAACGGTATGTGTATTTCTCCCCTAGGCCTTTGTAGTTATTGGTTTCGAGTATCAGACTTGCGAAAATTGTGATGGTCTCTCAACCATTCCTTAACTTCAAACTCCCATATCTCGCGAACGGAATGACGAACTCGAGAAATTCCTGTTGCATCTGAAAGCAGAAACAGGTCCGATTTCAAAGGTATGTGTATTTCTGCCCTAGGGCATAGTAGTTATTGGTTTCGAGTATCAGACTTGCGAAAATTTTGATGGTTTCTCAAGCAATCCTTAACTTCAAACTCCCATATCTCGCGAACGGATTGGCGAACTCGAGAAATTCCTGTTGCGTCTGAAAGTAGAAACTCGCCCGATTACAAAGGTATGTGTATTTTTCCCCTAGGCCTTTGTAGTTATTGGTTTCGCGTATCAGACTTGCGCAAATTTTGATGGATTCTCAAGCATTTATTAACTTCAAACTCCCATATCTCGCGAACGGATTGACGAACTCGAGAAATTCCTGTTGCATCTGAAAGTAGAAACTCGCCCGATTACAATGGTGTGTGTACTTTTCCCCTAGGCCTTTGTAGTTATTGGTTTCGCGTATCAGACTTGCGCAAATTTTGATGGTTTCTCAAGCATTCCTTAACTTCAAACTCCCATATCTCGCGAACGGATTGACGAACTCGAGAAATTCCTGTTGCGTCTGAAAGTAGAAACTCGCCCGATTACAAAGGTATGTGTATTTTTCCCCTAGGCCTTTGTAGTTATTGGTTTCGCGTATCAGACTTGCGCAAATTTTGATGGATTCTCAAGTATTTATTAACTTCAAACTCCCATATCTCGCGAACGGATTGACGAACTCGAGAAATTCCTGTTGCATCTGAAAGTAGAAACTCGCCCGATTACAATGGTTTGTGTACTTTTCCCCTAGGCCTTTGTAGTTATTGGTTTCGCGTATCAGATTTGCGCAAATTTTGATGGTTTCTCAAGCATTCTTTAACTTCAAACTCCCATATCTCGCGAACGGATTGACGAACTCGAGAAATTCCTGTTGCGTCTGAAAGTAGAAACTCGCCCGATTACAAAGGTATGTGTATTTTTCCCCTAGGCCTTTGTAGTTATTGGTTTCGCGTATCAGACTTGCGCAAATTTTGATGGATTCTCAAGCATTTATTAACTTCATACTCCCATATCTCGCGAACAGATTGACGAACTCGAGAAATTCCTGTTGCATCTGAAAGTAGAAACTCTCCCGATTACAACGGTATGTGTATTTTTCCCCTAGGCTTTTGTAGCTATTGGTTTCGAGTATCAGACTTGCGAAAATTTTGATGGTTTCACAACCATTCCTTAACTTCAAACTCCCATATCTCGCGAACGGATTGACGAACTCGAGAAATTCCTGTTGCATCTGAAAATAGAAACTCGCCCGATTATAATAGCGGGTGCACTTTTCCCCTAGACCATTCCAGTTATAGGTTTCGAGTATCAGACCGGCGAAAATTTTGATGGTTTCTCAACTATTCCTTAACTTCAAACTCCCATATCTCGCGAACGGATTGACGAACTCGAGAAACTCCGGTTGAATCTGGAAGTAGAAACCCTCCCGATTACAACGGTATGTGTATTTTTCCCCTAGGCCTTTGTAGTTATTGGTTTCGCGTATCAGACTTGCGCAATTTTTGATGGTTTCTCAAGCATTCCTTAACTTGAAAATCCCATATCTCGCGAACGGATTGACGAACTCGAGAAATTCCTGTTGCATCTGAAAGCAGAAACTCGCTCGATTACAATGGTATGTGTATTTTTGCCGTAGGCCACAGTAGTTATTGGTTTCGAGTATCAGACTTGCGAAAATTTTGATGGTTTCCCAACCATTCCTTAACTTCAAACTCCCATATCTCGCGAACGGATTGACGAACTCGAGAAACTCCGGTTGAATCTGGAAGTAGAAACCCTCCCGATTACAACGGTATGTGTATTTTTCCCCTAGGCCTTTGTATTTATTGGTTTCGCGTATCAGACTTGCGCAATTTTTGATGGTTTCTCAAGCATTCCTTAACTTCAAACTCCCATATCTCGCGAACGAATTGACGAACTCGAGAAACTCCGGTTGAATCTGGAAGTAGAAACTCTCCCGATTACAACGGTATGTGTATTTCTCCCCTAGGCCTTTGTAGTTATTGGTTTCGAGTATCAGACTTGCGAAAATTGTGATGGTCTCTCAACCATTCCTTAACTTCAAACTCCCATATCTCGCGAACGGAATGACGAACTCGAGAAATTCCTGTTGCATCTGAAAGCAGAAACAGGTCCGATTTCAAAGGTATGTGTATTTCTGCCCTAGGGCATAGTAGTTATTGGTTTCGAGTATCAGACTTGCGAAAATTTTGATGGTTTCTCAAGCAATCCTTAACTTCAAACTCCCATATCTCGCGAACGGATTGGCGAACTCGAGAAATTCCTGTTGCGTCTGAAAGTAGAAACTCGCCCGATTACAAAGGTATGTGTATTTTTCCCCTAGGCCTTTGTAGTTATTGGTTTCGCGTATCAGACTTGCGCAAATTTTGATGGATTCTCAAGCATTTATTAACTTCAAACTCCCATATCTCGCGAACGGATTGACGAACTCGAGAAATTCCTGTTGCATCTGAAAGTAGAAACTCGCCCGATTACAATGGTGTGTGTACTTTTCCCCTAGGCCTTTGTAGTTATTGGTTTCGCGTATCAGACTTGCGCAAATTTTGATGGTTTCTCAAGCATTCCTTAACTTCAAACTCCCATATCTCGCGAACGGATTGACGAACTCGAGAAATTCCTGTTGCGTCTGAAAGTAGAAACTCGCCCGATTACAAAGGTATGTGTATTTTTCCCCTAGGCCTTTGTAGTTATTGGTTTCGCGTATCAGACTTGCGCAAATTTTGATGGATTCTCAAGTATTTATTAACTTCAAACTCCCATATCTCGCGAACGGATTGACGAACTCGAGAAATTCCTGTTGCATCTGAAAGTAGAAACTCGCCCGATTACAATGGTGTGTGTACTTTTCCCCTAGGCCTTTGTAGTTATTGGTTTCGCGTATCAGATTTGCGCAAATTTTGATGGTTTCTCAAGCATTCTTTAACTTCAAACTCCCATATCTCGCGAACGGATTGACGAACTCGAGAAATTCCTGTTGCGTCTGAAAGTAGAAACTCGCCCGATTACAAAGGTATGTGTATTTTTCCCCTAGGCCTTTGTAGTTATTGGTTTCGCGTATCAGACTTGCGCAAATTTTGATGGATTCTCAAGCATTTATTAACTTTATACTCCCATATCTCGCGAACAGATTGACGAACTCGAGAAATTCCTGTTGCATCTGAAAGTAGAAACTCTCCCGATTACAACGGTATGTGTATTTTTCCCCTAGGCTTTTGTAGCTATTGGTTTCGAGTATCAGACTTGCGAAAATTTTGATGGTTTCCCAACCATTCCTTAACTTCAAACTCCCATATCTCGCGAACGGATTGACGAACTCGAGAAATTCCTGTTGCATCTGAAAATAGAAACTCGCCCGATTATAATAGCGGGTGCACTTTTCCCCTAGACCATTCCAGTTATAGGTTTCGAGTATCAGACCGGCGAAAATTTTGATGGTTTCTCAACTATTCCTTAACTTCAAACTCCCATATCTCGCGAACGGATTGACGAACTCGAGAAACTCCGGTTGAATCTGGAAGTAGAAACCCTCCCGATTACAACGGTATGTGTATTTTTGCCCTAGGCCACAGTAGTTATTGGTTTCGAGTATCAGATTTGCGAAAATTTTGATGGTTTCTCAACCATTCCTTAACTTCAAACTCCCATATCTCGCGAACGGATTGACGAACTCGAGAAACTCCGGTTGAATCTGGAAGTAGAAACCCTCCCGATTACAACGGTATGTGTATTTTTCCCCTAGGCCTTTGTAGTTATTGGTTTCGTGTATCAGACTTGCGAAAATTTTGATGTTTTCTCAACCGTTCCTTAAATTCGAACTCCCATATCTCGCGAACGGAATGACGAACTCGAGAAATTCCTGTTGCATCTGAAAGCATAAACACGTCCGATTACAACGGTATGTGTATTTTTGCCCTAGGCCATAGTAGTTATTGGTTTCGAGTATAAGACTTGAGAAAATTTTGATGGTTTCTCAAGCAATCCTTAACTTCAAACTCCCATATCTCGCGAACGGATTGACGAACTCGAGAAACTCCGGTTGAATCTGGAAGTAGAAACCCTCCCGATTACAACGGTATGTGTATTTTTCCCCTAGGCCTTTGTAGTTATTGGTTTCGTGTATCAGACTTGCGAAAATTTTGATGTTTTCTCAACCGTTCCTTAAATTCGAACTCCCATATCTCGCGAACGGATTGACGAACTCGAGAAACTCCGGTTGAATCTGGAAGTAGAAACCCTCCCGATTACAACGGTATGTGTATTTTTCCCCTAGGCCTTTGTAGTTATTGGTTTCGCGTATCAGACTTGCGCAATTTTTGATGGTTTCTCAAGCATTCCTTAACTTGAAAATCCCATATCTCGCGAACGGATTGACGAACTCGAGAAATTCCTGTTGCATCTGAAAGCAGAAACTCGCTCGATTACAATGGTATGTGTATTTTTGCCGTAGGCCACAGTAGTTATTGGTTTCGAGTATCAGACTTGCGAAAATTTTGATGGTTTCCCAACCATTCCTTAACTTCAAACTCCCATATCTCGCGAACGGATTGACGAACTCGAGAAACTCCGGTTGAATCTGGAAGTAGAAACCCTCCCGATTACAACGGTATGTGTATTTTTCCCCTAGGCCTTTGTATTTATTGGTTTCGCGTATCAGACTTGCGCAATTTTTGATGGTTTCTCAAGCATTCCTTAACTTCAAACTCCCATATCTCGCGAACGGATTGACGAACTCGAGAAACTCCGGTTGAATCTGGAAGTAGAAACTCTCCCGATTACAACGGTATGTGTATTTCTCCCCTAGGCCTTTGTAGTGATTGGTTTCGAGTATCAGACTTGCGAAAATTGTGATGGTCTCTCAACCATTCCTTAACTTCAAACTCCCATATCTCGCGAACGGAATGACGAACTCGAGAAATTCCAGTTGCATCTGAAAGCAGAAACAGGTCCGATTTCAAAGGTATGTGTATTTCTGCCCTAGGGCATAGTAGTTATTGGTTTCGAGTATCAGACTTGCGAAAATTTTGATGGTTTCTCAAGCAATCCTTAACTTCAAACTCCCATATCTCGCGAACGGATTGGCGAACTCGAGAAATTCCTGTTGCGTCTGAAAGTAGAAACTCGCCCGATTACAAAGGTATGTGTATTTTTCCCCTAGGCCTTTGTAGTTATTGGTTTCGCGTATCAGACTTGCGCAAATTTTGATGGATTCTCAAGCATTTATTAACTTCAAACTCCCATATCTCGCGAACGGATTGACGAACTCGAGAAATTCCTGTTGCATCTGAAAGTAGAAACTCGCCCGATTACAATGGTGTGTGTACTTTTCCCCTAGGCCTTTGTAGTTATTGGTTTCGCGTATCAGACTTGCGCAAATTTTGATGGTTTCTCAAGCATTCCTTAACTTCAAACTCCCATATCTCGCGAACGGATTGACGAACTCGAGAAATTCCTGTTGCGTCTGAAAGTAGAAACTCGCCCGATTACAAAGGTATGTGTATTTTTCCCCTAGGCCTTTGTAGTTATTGGTTTCGCGTATCAGACTTGCGCAAATTTTGATGGATTCTCAAGTATTTATTAACTTCAAACTCCCATATCTCGCGAACGGATTGACGAACTCGAGAAATTCCTGTTGCATCTGAAAATAGAAACTCGCCCGATTATAATAGCGGGTGCACTTTTCCCCTAGACCATTCCAGTTATAGGTTTCGAGTATCAGACCGGCGAAAATTTTGATGGTTTCTCAACTATTCCTTAACTTCAAACTCCCATATCTCGCGAACGGATTGACGAACTCGAGAAACTCCGGTTGAATCTGAAAGCAGAAACCCTCCCGATTACAACGGTATGTGTATTTTTCCCCTAGGCCTTTGTAGTTACTGGTTTCGAGTATCAGACTTGCGAAAATTTTGATGGTACCTCAACCATTCCTTAACTTCAAACTCCCATATCTCGCGAACGGTTTGACGAACTCGAGAAACTCCGGTTGAATCTGGAAGTAGAAACTCTCCCGATTACAACGGTATGTGTATTTTTCCCCTAGGCCTTTGTAGTTATTGGTTTCGTGTATCAGACTTGCGAAAATTTTGATGTTTTCTCAACCGTTCCTTAAATTCAAACTCCCATATCTCGCGAACGGAATGACGAACTCGAGAAATTCCTGTTGCATCTGAAAGCAGAAACACGTCCGATTTCAACGGTATGTGTATTTTTGCCCTAGGGCATAGTAGTTATTGGTTTCGAGTATCAGACTTGCGAAAATTGTGATGGTCTCTCAACCATTCCTTAACTTCAAACTCCCATATCTTGCGAACGGATTGACGAACTCGAGAAATTCCTGTTGCATCTGAAAGTAGAAACTCGCCAGATTACAAAGGTATGTGTATTTTTCCCCTAGGCCTTTGTAGTTATTGGTTTCGCGTATCAGACTTGCGCAAATTTTGATGGATTCTCAAGCATTTATTAACTACAAACTCCCATATCTCGCGAACGGATTGACGAATTCGAGAAATTCCTGTTGCATCTGAAAGCAGAAACTCGCTCGATTACAAAGGTATGTGTATTTTTCCCCTAGGCCTTTGTAGTTATTGGTTTCGCGTATCAGACTTGCGCAAATTTTGATGGATTCTCAAGCATTTATTAACTTCAAACTCCCATATCTCGCGAACGGATTGACGAACTCGAGAAATTCCTGAAGCATCTGAAAGTAGAAACTCGCCCGAATACAATGGTGTGTGTACTTGTCCCCTAGGCCTTTGTAGTTATCGGTTTCGCGTATCAGACTTGCGCAAATTTTGATGGTTTCTCAAGCATTCCTTAACTTCAAACTCCCATATCTCGCGAACGGATTGACGAACTCGAGAAACTCCGGTTGAATCTGGAAGTAGAAACCCTCCCGATTACAACGGTATGTGTATTTTTCCCCTAGGCCTTTGTAGTTATTGGTTTCGCGTATCAGACTTGCGCAAATTTTGATGGATTCTCAAGCATTTATTAACTTCAAACTCCCATATCTCGCGAACGGATTGACGAACTCGAGAAATTCCTGTTGCATCTGAAAGTAGAAACTCGCCCGATTACAATGGTGTGTGTACTTTTCCCCTAGGCCTTTGTAGTTATTGGTTTCGCGTATCAGACTTGCGCAAATTTTGATGGTTTCTCAAGCATTCCTTAACTTCAAACTCCCATATCTCGCGAACGGATTGACGAACTCGAGAAATTCCTGTTGCGTCTGAAAGTAGAAACTCGCCCGATTACAAAGGTATGTGTATTTTTCCCCTAGGCCTTTGTAGTTATTGGTTTCGCGTATCAGACTTGCGCAAATTTTGATGGATTCTCAAGCATTTATTAACTTCAAACTCCCATATCTCGCGAACGGATTGACGAACTCGAGAAATTCCTGTTGCATCTGAAAGTAGAAACTCGCCCGATTACAATGGTGTGTGTACTTTTCCCCTAGGCCTTTGTAGTTATTGGTTTCGCGTATCAGACTTGCGCAAATTTTGATGGTTTCTCAAGCATTCCTTAACTTCAAACTCCCATATCTCGCGAACGGATTGACGAACTCGAGAAATTCCTGTTGCGTCTGAAAGTAGAAACTCGCCCGATTACAAAGGTATGTGTATTTTTCCCCTAGGCCTTTGTAGTTATTGGTTTCGCGTATCAGACTTGCGCAAATTTTGATGGATTCTCAAGTATTTATTAACTTCAAACTCCCATATCTCGCGAACGGATTGACGAACTCGAGAAATTCCTGTTGCATCTGAAAGTAGAAACTCGCCCGATTACAATGGTGTGTGTACTTTTCCCCTAGGCCTTTGTAGTTATTGGTTTCGCGTATCAGATTTGCGCAAATTTTGATGGTTTCTCAAGCATTCTTTAACTTCAAACTCCCATATCTCGCGAACGGATTGACGAACTCGAGAAATTCCTGTTGCGTCTGAAAGTAGAAACTCGCCCGATTACAAAGGTATGTGTATTTTTCCCCTAGGCCTTTGTAGTTATTGGTTTCGCGTATCAGACTTGCGCAAATTTTGATGGATTCTCAAGCATTTATTAACTTTATACTCCCATATCTCGCGAACAGATTGACGAACTCGAGAAATTCCTGTTGCATCTGAAAGTAGAAACTCTCCCGATTACAACGGTATGTGTATTTTTCCCCTAGGCTTTTGTAGCTATTGGTTTCGAGTATCAGACTTGCGAAAATTTTGATGGTTTCCCAACCATTCCTTAACTTCAAACTCCCATATCTCGCGAACGGATTGACGAACTCGAGAAATTCCTGTTGCATCTGAAAATAGAAACTCGCCCGATTATAATAGCGGGTGCACTTTTCCCCTAGACCATTCCAGTTATAGGTTTCGAGTATCAGACCGGCGAAAATTTTGATGGTTTCTCAACTATTCCTTAACTTCAAACTCCCATATCTCGCGAACGGATTGACGAACTCGAGAAACTCCGGTTGAATCTGGAAGTAGAAACCCTCCCGATTACAACGGTATGTGTATTTTTGCCCTAGGCCACAGTAGTTATTGGTTTCGAGTATCAGATTTGCGAAAATTTTGATGGTTTCTCAACCATTCCTTAACTTCAAACTCCCATATCTCGCGAACGGATTGACGAACTCGAGAAACTCCGGTTGAATCTGGAAGTAGAAACCCTCCCGATTACAACGGTATGTGTATTTTTCCCCTAGGCCTTTGTAGTTATTGGTTTCGTGTATCAGACTTGCGAAAATTTTGATGTTTTCTCAACCGTTCCTTAAATTCGAACTCCCATATCTCGCGAACGGAATGACGAACTCGAGAAATTCCTGTTGCATCTGAAAGCATAAACACGTCCGATTACAACGGTATGTGTATTTTTGCCCTAGGCCATAGTAGTTATTGGTTTCGAGTATAAGACTTGAGAAAATTTTGATGGTTTCTCAAGCAATCCTTAACTTCAAACTCCCATATCTCGCGAACGGATTGACGAACTCGAGAAACTCCGGTTGAATCTGGAAGTAGAAACCCTCCCGATTACAACGGTATGTGTATTTTTCCCCTAGGCCTTTGTAGTTATTGGTTTCGTGTATCAGACTTGCGAAAATTTTGATGTTTTCTCAACCGTTCCTTAAATTCGAACTCCCATATCTCGCGAACGGATTGACGAACTCGAGAAACTCCGGTTGAATCTGGAAGTAGAAACCCTCCCGATTACAACGGTATGTGTATTTTTCCCCTAGGCCTTTGTAGTTATTGGTTTCGCGTATCAGACTTGCGCAATTTTTGATGGTTTCTCAAGCATTCCTTAACTTGAAAATCCCATATCTCGCGAACGGATTGACGAACTCGAGAAATTCCTGTTGCATCTGAAAGCAGAAACTCGCTCGATTACAATGGTATGTGTATTTTTGCCGTAGGCCACAGTAGTTATTGGTTTCGAGTATCAGACTTGCGAAAATTTTGATGGTTTCCCAACCATTCCTTAACTTCAAACTCCCATATCTCGCGAACGGATTGACGAACTCGAGAAACTCCGGTTGAATCTGGAAGTAGAAACCCTCCCGATTACAACGGTATGTGTATTTTTCCCCTAGGCCTTTGTATTTATTGGTTTCGCGTATCAGACTTGCGCAATTTTTGATGGTTTCTCAAGCATTCCTTAACTTCAAACTCCCATATCTCGCGAACGGATTGACGAACTCGAGAAACTCCGGTTGAATCTGGAAGTAGAAACTCTCCCGATTACAACGGTATGTGTATTTCTCCCCTAGGCCTTTGTAGTTATTGGTTTCGAGTATCAGACTTGCGAAAATTGTGATGGTCTCTCAACCATTCCTTAACTTCAAACTCCCATATCTCGCGAACGGAATGACGAACTCGAGAAATTCCAGTTGCATCTGAAAGCAGAAACAGGTCCGATTTCAAAGGTATGTGTATTTCTGCCCTAGGGCATAGTAGTTATTGGTTTCGAGTATCAGACTTGCGAAAATTTTGATGGTTTCTCAAGCAATCCTTAACTTCAAACTCCCATATCTCGCGAACGGATTGGCGAACTCGAGAAATTCCTGTTGCGTCTGAAAGTAGAAACTCGCCCGATTACAAAGGTATGTGTATTTTTCCCCTAGGCCTTTGTAGTTATTGGTTTCGCGTATCAGACTTGCGCAAATTTTGATGGATTCTCAAGCATTTATTAACTTCAAACTCCCATATCTCGCGAACGGATTGACGAACTCGAGAAATTCCTGTTGCATCTGAAAGTAGAAACTCGCCCGATTACAATGGTGTGTGTACTTTTCCCCTAGGCCTTTGTAGTTATTGGTTTCGCGTATCAGACTTGCGCAAATTTTGATGGTTTCTCAAGCATTCCTTAACTTCAAACTCCCATATCTCGCGAACGGATTGACGAACTCGAGAAATTCCTGTTGCGTCTGAAAGTAGAAACTCGCCCGATTACAAAGGTATGTGTATTTTTCCCCTAGGCCTTTGTAGTTATTGGTTTCGCGTATCAGACTTGCGCAAATTTTGATGGATTCTCAAGTATTTATTAACTTCAAACTCCCATATCTCGCGAACGGATTGACGAACTCGAGAAATTCCTGTTGCATCTGAAAATAGAAACTCGCCCGATTATAATAGCGGGTGCACTTTTCCCCTAGACCATTCCAGTTATAGGTTTCGAGTATCAGACCGGCGAAAATTTTGATGGTTTCTCAACTATTCCTTAACTTCAAACTCCCATATCTCGCGAACGGATTGACGAACTCGAGAAACTCCGGTTGAATCTGAAAGCAGAAACCCTCCCGATTACAACGGTATGTGTATTTTTCCCCTAGGCCTTTGTAGTTACTGGTTTCGAGTATCAGACTTGCGAAAATTTTGATGGTACCTCAACCATTCCTTAACTTCAAACTCCCATATCTCGCGAACGGTTTGACGAACTCGAGAAACTCCGGTTGAATCTGGAAGTAGAAACTCTCCCGATTACAACGGTATGTGTATTTTTCCCCTAGGCCTTTGTAGTTATTGGTTTCGTGTATCAGACTTGCGAAAATTTTGATGTTTTCTCAACCGTTCCTTAAATTCAAACTCCCATATCTCGCGAACGGAATGACGAACTCGAGAAATTCCTGTTGCATCTGAAAGCAGAAACACGTCCGATTTCAACGGTATGTGTATTTTTGCCCTAGGGCATAGTAGTTATTGGTTTCGAGTATCAGACTTGCGAAAATTGTGATGGTCTCTCAACCATTCCTTAACTTCAAACTCCCATATCTTGCGAACGGATTGACGAACTCGAGAAATTCCTGTTGCATCTGAAAGTAGAAACTCGCCAGATTACAAAGGTATGTGTATTTTTCCCCTAGGCCTTTGTAGTTATTGGTTTCGCGTATCAGACTTGCGCAAATTTTGATGGATTCTCAAGCATTTATTAACTACAAACTCCCATATCTCGCGAACGGATTGACGAATTCGAGAAATTCCTGTTGCATCTGAAAGCAGAAACTCGCTCGATTACAAAGGTATGTGTATTTTTCCCCTAGGCCTTTGTAGTTATTGGTTTCGCGTATCAGACTTGCGCAAATTTTGATGGATTCTCAAGCATTTATTAACTTCAAACTCCCATATCTCGCGAACGGATTGACGAACTCGAGAAATTCCTGAAGCATCTGAAAGTAGAAACTCGCCCGAATACAATGGTGTGTGTACTTGTCCCCTAGGCCTTTGTAGTTATCGGTTTCGCGTATCAGACTTGCGCAAATTTTGATGGTTTCTCAAGCATTCCTTAACTTCAAACTCCCATATCTCGCGAACGGATTGACGAACTCGAGAAACTCCGGTTGAATCTGGAAGTAGAAACCCTCCCGATTACAACGGTATGTGTATTTTTCCCCTAGGCCTTTGTAGTTATTGGTTTCGCGTATCAGACTTGCGCAAATTTTGATGGTTTCTCAAGCATTCCTTAACTTCAAACTGACATGTCTCGCGAACGGGTTGCCGAATCCGAAAAATTTCTGTTGCATCTGAAAGTAGAAACTCTCCCGATTACAACGGTATGTGTATTTTTCCCCTAGGCTTTTGTAGCTATTGGTTTCGAGTATCAGACTTGCGAAAATTTTGATGGTTTCACAACCATTCCTTAACTTCAAACTCCCATATCTCGCGAACGGATTGACGAACTCGAGAAATTCCTGTTGCATCTGAAAATAGAAACTCGCCCGATTATAATAGCGGGTGCACTTTTCCCCTAGACCATTCCAGTTATAGGTTTCGAGTATCAGACCGGCGAAAATTTTGATGGTTTCTCAACTATTCCTTAACTTCAAACTCCCATATCTCGCGAACGGATTGACGAACTCGAGAAACTCCGGTTGAATCTGGAAGTAGAAACCCTCCCGATTACAACGGTATGTGTATTTTTCCCCTAGGCCTTTGTAGTTATTGGTTTCGCGTATCAGACTTGCGCAATTTTTGATGGTTTCTCAAGCATTCCTTAACTTGAAAATCCCATATCTCGCGAACGGATTGACGAACTCGAGAAATTCCTGTTGCATCTGAAAGCAGAAACTCGCTCGATTACAATGGTATGTGTATTTTTGCCGTAGGCCACAGTAGTTATTGGTTTCGAGTATCAGACTTGCGAAAATTTTGATGGTTTCCCAACCATTCCTTAACTTCAAACTCCCATATCTCGCGAACGGATTGACGAACTCGAGAAACTCCGGTTGAATCTGGAAGTAGAAACCCTCCCGATTACAACGGTATGTGTATTTTTCCCCTAGGCCTTTGTATTTATTGGTTTCGCGTATCAGACTTGCGCAATTTTTGATGGTTTCTCAAGCATTCCTTAACTTCAAACTCCCATATCTCGCGAACGGATTGACGAACTCGAGAAACTCCGGTTGAATCTGGAAGTAGAAACTCTCCCGATTACAACGGTATGTGTATTTCTCCCCTAGGCCTTTGTAGTTATTGGTTTCGAGTATCAGACTTGCGAAAATTGTGATGGTCTCTCAACCATTCCTTAACTTCAAACTCCCATATCTCGCGAACGGAATGACGAACTCGAGAAATTCCTGTTGCATCTGAAAGCAGAAACAGGTCCGATTTCAAAGGTATGTGTATTTCTGCCCTAGGGCATAGTAGTTATTGGTTTCGAGTATCAGACTTGCGAAAATTTTGATGGTTTCTCAAGCAATCCTTAACTTCAAACTCCCATATCTCGCGAACGGATTGGCGAACTCGAGAAATTCCTGTTGCGTCTGAAAGTAGAAACTCGCCCGATTACAAAGGTATGTGTATTTTTCCCCTAGGCCTTTGTAGTTATTGGTTTCGCGTATCAGACTTGCGCAAATTTTGATGGATTCTCAAGCATTTATTAACTTCAAACTCCCATATCTCGCGAACGGATTGACGAACTCGAGAAATTCCTGTTGCATCTGAAAGTAGAAACTCGCCCGATTACAATGGTGTGTGTACTTTTCCCCTAGGCCTTTGTAGTTATTGGTTTCGCGTATCAGACTTGCGCAAATTTTGATGGTTTCTCAAGCATTCCTTAACTTCAAACTCCCATATCTCGCGAACGGATTGACGAACTCGAGAAATTCCTGTTGCGTCTGAAAGTAGAAACTCGCCCGATTACAAAGGTATGTGTATTTTTCCCCTAGGCCTTTGTAGTTATTGGTTTCGCGTGTCAGACTTGCGCAAATTTTGATGGATTCTCAAGTATTTATTAACTTCAAACTCCCATATCTCGCGAACGGATTGACGAACTCGAGAAATTCCTGTTGCATCTGAAAGTAGAAACTCGCCCGATTACAATGGTGTGTGTACTTTTCCCCTAGGCCTTTGTAGTTATTGGTTTCGCGTATCAGATTTGCGCAAATTTTGATGGTTTCTCAAGCATTCTTTAACTTCAAACTCCCATATCTCGCGAACGGATTGACGAACTCGAGAAATTCCTGTTGCGTCTGAAAGTAGAAACTCGCCCGATTACAAAGGTATGTGTATTTTTCCCCTAGGCCTTTGTAGTTATTGGTTTCGCGTATCAGACTTGCGCAAATTTTGATGGATTCTCAAGCATTTATTAACTTCATACTCCCATATCTCGCGAACAGATTGACGAACTCGAGAAATTCCTGTTGCATCTGAAAGTAGAAACTCTCCCGATTACAACGGTATGTGTATTTTTCCCCTAGGCTTTTGTAGCTATTGGTTTCGAGTATCAGACTTGCGAAAATTTTGATGGTTTCACAACCATTCCTTAACTTCAAACTCCCATATCTCGCGAACGGATTGACGAACTCGAGAAATTCCTGTTGCATCTGAAAATAGAAACTCGCCCGATTATAATAGCGGGTGCACTTTTCCCCTAGACCATTCCAGTTATAGGTTTCGAGTATCAGACCGGCGAAAATTTTGATGGTTTCTCAACTATTCCTTAACTTCAAACTCCCATATCTCGCGAACGGATTGACGAACTCGAGAAACTCCGGTTGAATCTGGAAGTAGAAACCCTCCCGATTACAACGGTATGTGTATTTTTCCCCTAGGCCTTTGTAGTTATTGGTTTCGCGTATCAGACTTGCGCAATTTTTGATGGTTTCTCAAGCATTCCTTAACTTGAAAATCCCATATCTCGCGAACGGATTGACGAACTCGAGAAATTCCTGTTGCATCTGAAAGCAGAAACTCGCTCGATTACAATGGTATGTGTATTTTTGCCGTAGGCCACAGTAGTTATTGGTTTCGAGTATCAGACTTGCGAAAATTTTGATGGTTTCCCAACCATTCCTTAACTTCAAACTCCCATATCTCGCGAACGGATTGACGAACTCGAGAAACTCCGGTTGAATCTGGAAGTAGAAACCCTCCCGATTACAACGGTATGTGTATTTTTCCCCTAGGCCTTTGTATTTATTGGTTTCGCGTATCAGACTTGCGCAATTTTTGATGGTTTCTCAAGCATTCCTTAACTTCAAACTCCCATATCTCGCGAACGGATTGACGAACTCGAGAAACTCCGGTTGAATCTGGAAGTAGAAACTCTCCCGATTACAACGGTATGTGTATTTCTCCCCTAGGCCTTTGTAGTTATTGGTTTCGAGTATCAGACTTGCGAAAATTGTGATGGTCTCTCAACCATTCCTTAACTTCAAACTCCCATATCTCGCGAACGGAATGACGAACTCGAGAAATTCCTGTTGCATCTGAAAGCAGAAACAGGTCCGATTTCAAAGGTATGTGTATTTCTGCCCTAGGGCATAGTAGTTATTGGTTTCGAGTATCAGACTTGCGAAAATTTTGATGGTTTCTCAAGCAATCCTTAACTTCAAACTCCCATATCTCGCGAACGGATTGGCGAACTCGAGAAATTCCTGTTGCGTCTGAAAGTAGAAACTCGCCCGATTACAAAGGTATGTGTATTTTTCCCCTAGGCCTTTGTAGTTATTGGTTTCGCGTATCAGACTTGCGCAAATTTTGATGGATTCTCAAGCATTTATTAACTTCAAACTCCCATATCTCGCGAACGGATTGACGAACTCGAGAAATTCCTGTTGCATCTGAAAGTAGAAACTCGCCCGAATACAATGGTGTGTGTACTTTTCCCCTAGGGCTTTGTAGTTATTGGTTTCGCGTATCAGACTTGCGCAAATTTTGATGGTTTCTCAAGCATTCCTTAACTTCAAACTCCCATATCTCGCGAACGGATTGACGAACTCGAGAAATTCCTGTTGCGTCTGAAAGTAGAAACTCGCCCGATTACAAAGGTATGTGTATTTTTCCCCTAGGCCTTTGTAGTTATTGGTTTCGCGTATCAGACTTGCGCAAATTTTGATGGATTCTCAAGTATTTATTAACTTCAAACTCCCATATCTCGCGAACGGATTGACGAACTCGAGAAATTCCTGTTGCATCTGAAAGTAGAAACTCGCCCGATTACAATGGTGTGTGTACTTTTCCCCTAGGCCTTTGTAGTTATTGGTTTCGCGTATCAGATTTGCGCAAATTTTGATGGTTTCTCAAGCATTCTTTAACTTCAAACTCCCATATCTCGCGAACGGATTGACGAACTCGAGAAATTCCTGTTGCGTCTGAAAGTAGAAACTCGCCCGATTACAAAGGTATGTGTATTTTTCCCCTAGGCCTTTGTAGTTATTGGTTTCGCGTATCAGACTTGCGCAAATTTTGATGGATTCTCAAGCATTTATTAACTTCATACTCCCATATCTCGCGAACAGATTGACGAACTCGAGAAATTCCTGTTGCATCTGAAAGTAGAAACTCTCCCGATTACAACGGTATGTGTATTTTTCCCCTAGGCTTTTGTAGCTATTGGTTTCGAGTATCAGACTTGCGAAAATTTTGATGGTTTCCCAACCATTCCTTAACTTCAAACTCCCATATCTCGCGAACGGATTGACGAACTCGAGAAATTCCTGTTGCATCTGAAAATAGAAACTCGCCCGATTATAATAGCGGGTGCACTTTTCCCCTAGACCATTCCAGTTATAGGTTTCGAGTATCAGACCGGCGAAAATTTTGATGGTTTCTCAACTATTCCTTAACTTCAAACTCCCATATCTCGCGAACGGATTGACGAACTCGAGAAACTCCGGTTGAATCTGGAAGTAGAAACCCTCCCGATTACAACGGTATGTGTATTTTTGCCCTAGGCCACAGTAGTTATTGGTTTCGAGTATCAGATTTGCGAAAATTTTGATGGTTTCTCAACCATTCCTTAACTTCAAACTCCCATATCTCGCGAACGGATTGACGAACTCGAGAAACTCCGGTTGAATCTGGAAGTAGAAACCCTCCCGATTACAACGGTATGTGTATTTTTCCCCTAGGCCTTTGTAGTTATTGGTTTCGTGTATCAGACTTGCGAAAATTTTGATGTTTTCTCAACCGTTCCTTAAATTCGAACTCCCATATCTCGCGAACGGAATGACGAACTCGAGAAATTCCTGTTGCATCTGAAAGCATAAACACGTCCGATTACAACGGTATGTGTATTTTTGCCCTAGGCCATAGTAGTTATTGGTTTCGAGTATAAGACTTGAGAAAATTTTGATGGTTTCTCAAGCAATCCTTAACTTCAAACTCCCATATCTCGCGAACGGATTGACGAACTCGAGAAACTCCGGTTGAATCTGGAAGTAGAAACCCTCCCGATTACAACGGTATGTGTATTTTTCCCCTAGGCCTTTGTAGTTATTGGTTTCGTGTATCAGACTTGCGAAAATTTTGATGTTTTCTCAACCGTTCCTTAAATTCGAACTCCCATATCTCGCGAACGGATTGACGAACTCGAGAAACTCCGGTTGAATCTGGAAGTAGAAACCCTCCCGATTACAACGGTATGTGTATTTTTCCCCTAGGCCTTTGTAGTTATTGGTTTCGCGTATCAGACTTGCGCAATTTTTGATGGTTTCTCAAGCATTCCTTAACTTGAAAATCCCATATCTCGCGAACGGATTGACGAACTCGAGAAATTCCTGTTGCATCTGAAAGCAGAAACTCGCTCGATTACAATGGTATGTGTATTTTTGCCGTAGGCCACAGTAGTTATTGGTTTCGAGTATCAGACTTGCGAAAATTTTGATGGTTTCCCAACCATTCCTTAACTTCAAACTCCCATATCTCGCGAACGGATTGACGAACTCGAGAAACTCCGGTTGAATCTGGAAGTAGAAACCCTCCCGATTACAACGGTATGTGTATTTTTCCCCTAGGCCTTTGTATTTATTGGTTTCGCGTATCAGACTTGCGCAATTTTTGATGGTTTCTCAAGCATTCCTTAACTTCAAACTCCCATATCTCGCGAACGGATTGACGAACTCGAGAAACTCCGGTTGAATCTGGAAGTAGAAACTCTCCCGATTACAACGGTATGTGTATTTCTCCCCTAGGCCTTTGTAGTTATTGGTTTCGAGTATCAGACTTGCGAAAATTGTGATGGTCTCTCAACCATTCCTTAACTTCAAACTCCCATATCTCGCGAACGGAATGACGAACTCGAGAAATTCCAGTTGCATCTGAAAGCAGAAACAGGTCCGATTTCAAAGGTATGTGTATTTCTGCCCTAGGGCATAGTAGTTATTGGTTTCGAGTATCAGACTTGCGAAAATTTTGATGGTTTCTCAAGCAATCCTTAACTTCAAACTCCCATATCTCGCGAACGGATTGGCGAACTCGAGAAATTCCTGTTGCGTCTGAAAGTAGAAACTCGCCCGATTACAAAGGTATGTGTATTTTTCCCCTAGGCCTTTGTAGTTATTGGTTTCGCGTATCAGACTTGCGCAAATTTTGATGGATTCTCAAGCATTTATTAACTTCAAACTCCCATATCTCGCGAACGGATTGACGAACTCGAGAAATTCCTGTTGCATCTGAAAGTAGAAACTCGCCCGATTACAATGGTGTGTGTACTTTTCCCCTAGGCCTTTGTAGTTATTGGTTTCGCGTATCAGACTTGCGCAAATTTTGATGGTTTCTCAAGCATTCCTTAACTTCAAACTCCCATATCTCGCGAACGGATTGACGAACTCGAGAAATTCCTGTTGCGTCTGAAAGTAGAAACTCGCCCGATTACAAAGGTATGTGTATTTTTCCCCTAGGCCTTTGTAGTTATTGGTTTCGCGTATCAGACTTGCGCAAATTTTGATGGATTCTCAAGTATTTATTAACTTCAAACTCCCATATCTCGCGAACGGATTGACGAACTCGAGAAATTCCTGTTGCATCTGAAAATAGAAACTCGCCCGATTATAATAGCGGGTGCACTTTTCCCCTAGACCATTCCAGTTATAGGTTTCGAGTATCAGACCGGCGAAAATTTTGATGGTTTCTCAACTATTCCTTAACTTCAAACTCCCATATCTCGCGAACGGATTGACGAACTCGAGAAACTCCGGTTGAATCTGGAAGTAGAAACCCTCCCGATTACAACGGTATGTGTATTTTTCCCCTAGGCCTTTGTAGTTATTGGTTTCGCGTATCAGACTTGCGCAATTTTTGATGGTTTCTCAAGCATTCCTTAACTTGAAAATCCCATATCTCGCGAACGGATTGACGAACTCGAGAAATTCCTGTTGCATCTGAAAGCAGAAACTCGCTCGATTACAATGGTATGTGTATTTTTGCCGTAGGCCACAGTAGTTATTGGTTTCGAGTATCAGACTTGCGAAAATTTTGATGGTTTCCCAACCATTCCTTAACTTCAAACTCCCATATCTCGCGAACGGATTGACGAACTCGAGAAACTCCGGTTGAATCTGGAAGTAGAAACCCTCCCGATTACAACGGTATGTGTATTTTTCCCCTAGGCCTTTGTATTTATTGGTTTCGCGTATCAGACTTGCGCAATTTTTGATGGTTTCTCAAGCATTCCTTAACTTCAAACTCCCATATCTCGCGAACGGATTGACGAACTCGAGAAACTCCGGTTGAATCTGGAAGTAGAAACTCTCCCGATTACAACGGTATGTGTATTTCTCCCCTAGGCCTTTGTAGTTATTGGTTTCGAGTATCAGACTTGCGAAAATTGTGATGGTCTCTCAACCATTCCTTAACTTCAAACTCCCATATCTCGCGAACGGAATGACGAACTCGAGAAATTCCTGTTGCATCTGAAAGCAGAAACAGGTCCGATTTCAAAGGTATGTGTATTTCTGCCCTAGGGCATAGTAGTTATTGGTTTCGAGTATCAGACTTGCGAAAATTTTGATGGTTTCTCAAGCAATCCTTAACTTCAAACTCCCATATCTCGCGAACGGATTGGCGAACTCGAGAAATTCCTGTTGCGTCTGAAAGTAGAAACTCGCCCGATTACAAAGGTATGTGTATTTTTCCCCTAGGCCTTTGTAGTTATTGGTTTCGCGTATCAGACTTGCGCAAATTTTGATGGATTCTCAAGCATTTATTAACTTCAAACTCCCATATCTCGCGAACGGATTGACGAACTCGAGAAATTCCTGTTGCATCTGAAAGTAGAAACTCGCCCGATTACAATGGTGTGTGTACTTTTCCCCTAGGCCTTTGTAGTTATTGGTTTCGCGTATCAGACTTGCGCAAATTTTGATGGTTTCTCAAGCATTCCTTAACTTCAAACTCCCATATCTCGCGAACGGATTGACGAACTCGAGAAATTCCTGTTGCGTCTGAAAGTAGAAACTCGCCCGATTACAAAGGTATGTGTATTTTTCCCCTAGGCCTTTGTAGTTATTGGTTTCGCGTATCAGACTTGCGCAAATTTTGATGGATTCTCAAGTATTTATTAACTTCAAACTCCCATATCTCGCGAACGGATTGACGAACTCGAGAAATTCCTGTTGCATCTGAAAGTAGAAACTCGCCCGATTACAATGGTGTGTGTACTTTTCCCCTAGGCCTTTGTAGTTATTGGTTTCGCGTATCAGATTTGCGCAAATTTTGATGGTTTCTCAAGCATTCTTTAACTTCAAACTCCCATATCTCGCGAACGGATTGACGAACTCGAGAAATTCCTGTTGCGTCTGAAAGTAGAAACTCGCCCGATTACAAAGGTATGTGTATTTTTCCCCTAGGCCTTTGTAGTTATTGGTTTCGCGTATCAGACTTGCGCAAATTTTGATGGATTCTCAAGCATTTATTAACTTCATACTCCCATATCTCGCGAACAGATTGACGAACTCGAGAAATTCCTGTTGCATCTGAAAGTAGAAACTCTCCCGATTACAACGGTATGTGTATTTTTCCCCTAGGCTTTTGTAGCTATTGGTTTCGAGTATCAGACTTGCGAAAATTTTGATGGTTTCCCAACCATTCCTTAACTTCAAACTCCCATATCTCGCGAACGGATTGACGAACTCGAGAAATTCCTGTTGCATCTGAAAATAGAAACTCGCCCGATTATAATAGCGGGTGCACTTTTCCCCTAGACCATTCCAGTTATAGGTTTCGAGTATCAGACCGGCGAAAATTTTGATGGTTTCTCAACTATTCCTTAACTTCAAACTCCCATATCTCGCGAACGGATTGACGAACTCGAGAAACTCCGGTTGAATCTGGAAGTAGAAACCCTCCCGATTACAACGGTATGTGTATTTTTGCCCTAGGCCACAGTAGTTATTGGTTTCGAGTATCAGATTTGCGAAAATTTTGATGGTTTCTCAACCATTCCTTAACTTCAAACTCCCATATCTCGCGAACGGATTGACGAACTCGAGAAACTCCGGTTGAATCTGGAAGTAGAAACCCTCCCGATTACAACGGTATGTGTATTTTTCCCCTAGGCCTTTGTAGTTATTGGTTTCGTGTATCAGACTTGCGAAAATTTTGATGTTTTCTCAACCGTTCCTTAAATTCGAACTCCCATATCTCGCGAACGGAATGACGAACTCGAGAAATTCCTGTTGCATCTGAAAGCATAAACACGTCCGATTACAACGGTATGTGTATTTTTGCCCTAGGCCATAGTAGTTATTGGTTTCGAGTATAAGACTTGAGAAAATTTTGATGGTTTCTCAAGCAATCCTTAACTTCAAACTCCCATATCTCGCGAACGGATTGGCGAACTCGAGAAATTCCTGTTGCGTCTGAAAGTAGAAACTCGCCCGATTACAAAGGTATGTGTATTTTTCCCCTAGGCCTTTGTAGTTATTGGTTTCGCGTATCAGACTTGCGCAAATTTTGATGGATTCTCAAGCATTTATTAACTTCAAACTCCCATATCTCGCGAACGGATTGACGAACTCGAGAAATTCCTGTTGCATCTGAAAGTAGAAACTCGCCCGATTACAATGGTGTGTGTACTTTTCCCCTGGGCCTTTGCAGTTATTGGTTTCGCGTATCAGACTTGCGCAAATTTTGATGGTTTCTCAAGCATTCCTTAACTTGAAACTCCCATATCTCGCGAACGGATTGACGAACTCGAGAAATTCCTGTTGCGTCTGAAAGTAGAAACTCGCCCGATTACAAAGGTATGTGTATTTTTCCCCTAGGCCTTTGTAGTTATTGGTTTCGCGTATCAGACTTGCGCAAATTTTGATGGATTCTCAAGTATTTATTAACTTCAAACTCCCATATCTCGCGAACGGATTGACGAACTCGAGAAATTCCTGTTGCATCTGAAAGTAGAAACCCGCCCGATTACAATGGTGTGTGTACTTATCCCCTAGGCCATTCCAGTTATTGGTTTCTAGTACCAGACTTGCGAAAATTTTGATCGTTTCTCAAGCATTCCTTAACTTCGAACTCACATATGTCGCTAATGGATTGCCGAATCCGAAAAATTTCTGTTGCATCTGAAAGTAGAAACTCTCCCGATTACAACGGTATGTGTATTTTTCCCCTAGGCTTTTGTATCTATTGGTTTCGAGTATCAGACTTGCGCAAATGTTGATGGTTTCGCAACCATTCCTTAACTTCAAACTCCCATATCTCGCGAACGGATTGGCAAACTCGAGAAACTCCGGTTGAATCTGGAAGTAGAAACCCTCCCGATTACAACGGTATGTGTATTTTTCCCCTAGGCGTTTGTAGTTATTGGTTTCGAGTATCAGACTTGCGAAAATTTTGATGGTTTCCCAACCATTCCTTAACTTCAAACTCCCATATCTCGCGAACGGATAGACGAACTCGAGAAACTCCGGTTGAATCTGGAAGTAGAAACCCTCCCGATTACAACGGTATGTGTATTTTTCCCCTAGGCCTTTGTATTTATTGGTTTCGCGTATCAGACTTGCGCAATTTTTGATGGTTTCTCAAGCATTCCTTAACTTCAAACTCCCATATCTCGCGAACGGATTGACGAACTCGAGAAATTCCTGTTGCATCTGAAAGTAGAAACTCGCCCGATTACAATGGTGTGTGTACTTTTCCCCTAGGCCTTTGTAGTTATTGGTTTCGCGTATCAGACTTGCGCAAATTTTGATGGTTTCTCAAGCATTCCTTAACTTCAAACTCCCATATCTCGCGAACGGATTGACGAACTCGAGAAATTCCTGTTGCGTCTGAAAGTAGAAACTCGCCCGATTACGAAGGTATGTGTATTTTTCCCCTAGGCCTTTGTAGTTATTGGTTTCGCGTATCAGACTTGCGCAAATTTTGATGGATTCTCAAGTATTTATTAACTTCAAACTCCCATATCTCGCGAACGGATTGACGAACTCGAGAAATTCCTGTTGCATCTGAAAGTAGAAACTCGCCCGATTACAATGGTGTGTGTACTTTTCCCCTAGGCCTTTGTAGTTATTGGTTTCGCGTATCAGACTTGCGCAAGTTTTGATGGATTCTCAAGCATTTATTAACTTCATACTCCCATATCTCGCGAACAGATTGACGAACTCGAGAAATTCCTGTTGCATCTGAAAGTAGAAACTCTCCCGATTACAACGGTATGTGTATTTTTCCCCTAGGCTTTTGTAGCTATTGGTTTCGAGTATCAGACTTGCGAAAATTTTGATGGTTTCCCAACCATTCCTTAACTTCAAACTCCCATATCTCGCGAACGGATTGACGAACTCGAGAAATTCCTGTTGCATCTGAAAATAGAAACTCGCCCGATTATAATAGCGGGTGCACTTTTCCCCTAGACCATTCCAGTTATAGGTTTCGAGTATCAGACCGGCGAATATTTTGATGGTTTCTCAACTATTCCTTAACTTCAAACTCCCATATCTCGCGAACGGATTGACGAACTCGAGAAACTCCGGTTGAATCTGGAAGTAGAAACCCTCCCGATTACAACGGTATGTGTATTTTTCCCCTAGGCCTTTGTAGTTATTGGTTTCGCGTATCAGACTTGCGCAATTTTTGATGGTTTCTCAAGCATTCCTTAACTTGAAAATCCCATATCTCGCGAACGGATTGACGAACTCGAGAAATTCCTGTTGCATCTGAAAGCAGAAACTCGCTCGATTACAATGGTATGTGTATTTTTGCCGTAGGCCACAGTAGTTATTGGTTTCGAGTATCAGACTTGCGAAAATTTTGATGGTTTCCCAACCATTCCTTAACTTCAAACTCCCATATCTCGCGAACGGATTGACGAACTCGAGAAACTCCGGTTGAATCAGGAAGTAGAAACCCTCCCGATTACAACGGTATGTGTATTTTTCCCCTAGGCCTTTGTATTTATTGGTTTCGCGTATCAGACTTGCGCAATTTTTGATGGTTTCTCAAGCATTCCTTAACTTCAAACTCCCATATCTCGCGAACGGATTGACGAACTCGAGAAACTCCGGTTGAATCTGGAAGTAGAAACTCTCCCGATTACAACGGTATGTGTATTTTTCCCCTAGGCCTTTGTAGTTATTGGTTTCGCGTATCAGACTTGCGCAAATTTTGATGGTTTCTCAAGCATTCCTTAACTTCAAACTCCCATATCTCGCGAACGGATTGACGAACTCGAGAAATTCCTGTTGCATCTGAAAGCAGAAACTCGCTCGAGTACAATGGTATGTGTATTTTTGCCCTAGGCCACAGTAGTTATTGGTTTCGAGTACCAGATTTGCGAAAATTTTGATGGTTTCTCAACCATTCCTTAACTTCAAACTCCCATATCTCGCGAACGGATTGACGAACTCGAGAAACTCCGGTTGAATCTGGAAGTAGAAACCCTCCCGATTACAATGGTATGTGTATTTTTCCCCTAGGCCTTTGTAGTTATTGGTTTCGTGTATCAGACTTGCGAAAATTTTGATGTTTTCTCAACCGTTCCTTAAATTCGAACTCCCATATCTCGCGAACGGAATGGCGAACTCGAGAAATTCCTGTTGCATCTGAAAGTAGACACTCGCCCGATTACAACGGTATTTGTATTTTTGCCCTAGGCCATAGTAGTTATTGGTTTCGAGTATCAGAATTGGAAAATTTTGATGGTTTCTCAACCATTCCTTAACTTCATACTCCCATATCTCGCGAACGGATTGACGAACTCGAGAAATTACTGTTGCATCTGAAAGTAGAAACCCGCCCGATTACAATGGTGTGTGTACTTATCCCCTAGGCCATTCCAGTTATTGGTTTCTAGTACCAGACTTGCGAAAATTTTGATCGTTTCTCAAGCATTCCTTAACTTCGAACTCACATATGTCGCTAATGGATTGCCGAATCCGAAAAATTTCTGTTGCATCTGAAAGTAGAAACTCTCCCGATTACAACGGTATGTGTATTTTTCCCCTAGGCTTTTGTATCTATTGGTTTCGAGTATCAGACTTGCGCAAATGTTGATGGTTTCGCAACCATTCCTTAACTTCAAACTCCCATATCTCGCGAACGGATTGGCAAACTCGAGAAACTCCGGTTGAATCTGGAAGTAGAAACCCTCCCGATTACAACGGTATGTGTATTTTTCCCCTAGGCCTTTGTAGTTATTGGTTTCGCGTATCAGACTTGCGCAATTTTTGATGGTTTCTCAAGCATTCCTTAACTTGAAAATCCCATATCTCGCGAACGGATTGACGAACTCGAGAAATTCCTGTTGCATCTGAAAGCAGAAACTCGCTCGATTACAATGGTATGTGTATTTTTGCCGTAGGCCACAGTAGTTATTGGTTTCGAGTATCAGACTTGCGAAAATTTTGATGGTTTCCCAACCATTCCTTAACTTCAAACTCCCATATCTCGCGAACGGATAGACGAACTCGAGAAACTCCGGTTGAATCTGGAAGTAGAAACCCTCCCGATTACAACGGTATGTGTATTTTTCCCCTAGGCCTTTGTATTTATTGGTTTCGCGTATCAGACTTGCGCAATTTTTGATGGTTTCTCAAGCATTCCTTAACTTCAAACTCCCATATCTCGCGAACGGATTGACGAACTCGAGAAATTCCTGTTGCATCTGAAAGTAGAAACTCGCCCGATTACAATGGTGTGTGTACTTTTCCCCTAGGCCTTTGTAGTTATTGGTTTCGCGTATCAGACTTGCGCAAATTTTGATGGTTTCTCAAGCATTCCTTAACTTCAAACTCCCATATCTCGCGAACGGATTGACGAACTCGAGAAATTCCTGTTGCGTCTGAAAGTAGAAACTCGCCCGATTACAAAGGTATGTGTATTTTTCCCCTAGGCCTTTGTAGTTATTGGTTTCCCGTATCAGACTTGCGCAAATTTTGATGGATTCTCAAGTATTTATTAACTTCAAACTCCCATATCTCGCGAACGGATTGACGAACTCGAGAAATTCCTGTTGCATCTGAAAGTAGAAACTCGCCCGATTACAATGGTGTGTGTACTTTTCCCCTAGGCCTTTGTAGTTATTGGTTTCGCGTATCAGACTTGCGCAAATTTTGATGGATTCTCAAGCATTTATTAACTTCATACTCCCATATCTCGCGAACAGATTGACGAACTCGAGAAATTCCTGTTGCATCTGAAAGTAGAAACTCTCCCGATTACAACGGTATGTGTATTTTTCCCCTAGGCTTTTGTAGCTATTGGTTTCGAGTATCAGACTTGCGAAAATTTTGATGGTTTCCCAACCATTCCTTAACTTCAAACTCCCATATCTCGCGAACGGATTGACGAACTCGAGAAATTCCTGTTGCATCTGAAAATAGAAACTCGCCCGATTATAATAGCGGGTGCACTTTTCCCCTAGACCATTCCAGTTATAGGTTTCGAGTATCAGACCGGCGAATATTTTGATGGTTTCTCAACTATTCCTTAACTTCAAACTCCCATATCTCGCGAACGGATTGACGAACTCGAGAAACTCCGGTTGAATCTGGAAGTAGAAACCCTCCCGATTACAACGGTATGTGTATTTTTCCCCTAGGCCTTTGTAGTTATTGGTTTCGCGTATCAGACTTGCGCAATTTTTGATGGTTTCTCAAGCATTCCTTAACTTGAAAATCCCATATCTCGCGAACGGATTGACGAACTCGAGAAATTCCTGTTGCATCTGAAAGCAGAAACTCGCTCGATTACAATGGTATGTGTATTTTTGCCGTAGGCCACTGTAGTTATTGGTTTCGAGTATCAGACTTGCGAAAATTTTGATGGTTTCCCAACCATTCCTTAACTTCAAACTCCCATATCTCGCGAACGGATTGACGAACTCGAGAAACTCCGGTTGAATCTGGAAGTAGAAACCCTCCCGATTACAACGGTATGTGTATTTTTCCCCTAGGCCTTTGTATTTATTGGTTTCGCGTATCAGACTTGCGCAATTTTTGATGGTTTCTCAAGCATTCCTTAACTTCAAACTCCCATATCTCGCGAACGGATTGACGAACTCGAGAAACTCCGGTTGAATCTGGAAGTAGAAACTCTCCCGATTACAACGGTATGTGTATTTTTCCCCTAGGCCTTTGTAGTTATTGGTTTCGAGTATCAGACTTGCGAAAATTTTGATGGTACCTCAACCATTCCTTAACTTCAAACTCCCATATCTCTCGAACGGTTTGACGAACTCGAGAAACTCCGGTTGAATCTGGAAGTAGAAACTCTCCCGATTACAACGGTATGTGTATTTTTACCGTAGACCTTTGTAGTTATTGGTTTCGTGTATCAGACTTGCGAAAATTTTGATGTTTTCTCAACCGTTCCTTAAATTCAAACTCCCATATCTCGCGAACGGAATGACGAACTCGAGAAATTCCTGTTGCATCTGAAAGCAGAAACAGGTCCGATTTCAAAGGTATGTGTATTTCTGCCCTAGGGAATAGTAGTTATTGGTTTCGAGTATCAGACTTGCGAAAATTGTGATGGTCTCTCAACCATTCCTTAACTTCAAACTCCCATATCTCGCGAACGGAATGACGAACTCGGGAAATTCCTGTTGCATTTGAAAGTAGAAACTGGCCCGATTACAGTGGTGTGTGTACTTTTTCCTTAGGTCATTCCAGTTATTCGTTTCTAGCATCAGAATTGCGAAAACTTTGATGGTTTCTCAAGCATTCCTTAATTTCAAACTCCCATATCTCGCGAACGGATTGACGAACTCGAGAAATTCCTGTTGCGTCTGAAAGTAGAAACTCGCCCGATTACAAAGGTATGTGTATTTTTCCCCTAGGCCTTTGTAGTTATTGGTTTCGCGTATCAGACTTGCGCAAATTTTGATGGATTCTCAAGCATTTATTAACTTCATACTCCCATATCTCGCGAACGGATTGACGAACTCGAGAAATTCCTGTTGCATCTGAAAGTAGAAACTCGCCCGATTACAATGGTGTGTTTACTTTTCCCCTAGGCCTTTGTAGTTATTGGTTTCGCGTATCAGACTTGCGCAAATTTTGATGGTTTCTCAAGCATTCCTTAACTTCAAACTCCCATATCTCGCGAACGGAATGGCGAACTCGAGAAATTCCTGTTGCATCTGAAAGTAAACACTCGCCCGATTACAACGGTATTTGTATTTTTGCCCTAGGCCATAGTAGTTATTGGTTTCGAGTATCAGAATTGGAAAATTTTGATGGTTTCTCAACCATTCCTTAACTTCATACTCCCATATCTCGCGAACGGATTGACGAACTCGAGAAATTCCTGTTGCATCTGAAAGTAGAAACTCGCCCGATTACAATGGTGTGTTTACTTTTCCCCTAGGCCTTTGTAGTTATTGGTTTCGCGTATCAGACTTGCGCAAATTTTGATGGTTTCTCAAGCATTCCTTAACTTCAAACTCCCATATCTCGCGAACGGATTGACGAACTCGAGAAATTCCTGTTGCATCTGAAAGCAGAAACTCGCTCGAGTACAATCGTATGTGTATTTCTGCCCTAGGCCACAGTAGTTATTGGTTTCGAGTACCAGATTTGCGAAAATTTTGATGGTTTCTCAACCATTCCTTAACTTCAAACTCCCATATCTCGCGAACGGATTGACGAACTCGAGAAACTCCGGTTGAATCTGGAAGTAGAAACCCTCCCGATTACAATGGTATGTGTATTTTTCCCCTAGGCCTTTGTAGTTATTGGTTTCGTGTATCAGACTTGCGAAAATTTTGATGTTTTCTCAACCGTTCCTTAAATTCGAACTCCCATATCTCGCGAACGGAATGGCGAACTCGAGAAATTCCTGTTGCATCTGAAAGTAAACACTCGCCCGATTACAACGGTATTTGTATTTTTGCCCTAGGCCATAGTAGTTATTGGTTTCGAGTATCAGAATTGGAAAATTTTGATGGTTTCTCAACCATTCCTTAACTTCATACTCCCATATCTCGCGAACGGATTGACGAACTCGAGAAATTACTGTTGCATCTGAAAGTAGAAACCCGCCCGATTACAATGGTGTGTGTACTTATCCCCTAGGCCATTCCAGTTATTGGTTTCTAGTACCAGACTTGCGAAAATTTTGATCGTTTCTCAAGCATTCCTTAACTTCGAACTCACATATGTCGCTAATGGATTGCCGAATCCGAAAAATTTCTGTTGCATCTGAAAGTAGAAACTCTCCCGATTACAACGGTATGTGTATTTTTCCCCTAGGCTTTTGTATCTATTGGTTTCGAGTATCAGACTTGCGCAAATGTTGATGGTTTCCCAACCATTCCTTAACTTCAAACTCCCATATCTCGCGAACGGATTGGTGAGCTCGAAAAGTTCCTGTCGCCTCTGAAAGTAGAAACTTGCCCGATTACAATGGTCTGTGTTCTTTTCCCCTAGGCCGCTCCAGTTGTTGGTTTCGAGTATCAGACTTGCGAAAATTGTGATGGTTTCTCAACCATTCCTTAACTTCACACTCCGATACCTCGCGAACGGATTGATGAGCTCGAAAAGTTCCTGTCGCCTCTGAAAGTAGAAACTTGCCCGATTACAATGGTCTGTGTTCTTTTCCCCTAGGCCGCTCCAGTTGTTGGTTTCGAGTATCAGACTTGCGAAAATTTTGATGGTTTCTCAACCATTCCTTAACTTCAAACTCCCATATCTCGCGAACGGATTGACGAGCTCGAGAAATTCCTGTTGCATCTGAAAGTAGAAACTCGCCCGATTACAAGGGTATGTGTATTTTTCCCCTAGGCCTTTGTAGTTATTGGTTTCGAGTATCAGACTTGCGAAAATTTTGATGGTACCTCAACCATTCCTTAACTTCAAACTCCCATATCTCGCGAACGGATTGACGAACTCGAGAAATTCCTGTTGCATCTGAAAATAGAAACTCGCCCGATTACAATGGTGTGTGTACTTTTCCCCTAGGCCTTTGTAGTTGTTGGTTTCGCGTATCAGACTTGCGCAAATTTTGATGGTTTCTCAAGCATTCCTTAACTTGAAACTCCCATATCTCGCGAACGGATTGACGAACTCGAGAAATTCCTGTTGCATCTGAAAGCAGAAACTCGCTCGATTACAATGGTATGCGTATTTTCCCCCTAGGCCTTTGTAGTTATTGGTTTCGCGTATCAGACTTGCGCAAATTTTGATGGTACCTCAACCATTCCTTAACTTCAAACTCCCATATCTCGCGAACGTTTTGACGAACTCGAGAAATTCCTGTTGCATCTAAAAGTAGACAATCGCCCGATTACAACGATATGTGTATTTTTGCCCTAGGCCATAGTAGTTATTGGTTTCGAGTATCAAACTTGCGAAAATTTTTATGGTTTCTCAACCATTCCTTAACTTCAAACTCCGACACCTCGCGAACGGATTGGCGAACTCGGGAAATTCCTGTTGCATTTGAAAGTAGAAACTGGCCCGATTACAATGGTGTGTGTACTTTTTCCTTAGGTCATTCCAGTTACTCGTTTCTAGCATCAGAATTGCGAAAATTTTGATGGTTTCTCAAGCATTCCTTAACTTCAAACTCCCATATCTCGCGAACGGATTGACGAACTCGAGAAATTCCTGTTGCGTCTGAAAGTAGAAACTCGCCCGATTACAAAGGTATGTACATTTTTCCCCTAGGCCGTGGTAGTTATTGGTTTCGAGTATCAGACTTGCGAAAATTGTGATGGTTTCTCAACCATTCCTTAACTTCACACTCCGATACCTCGCGAACGGATTGGCGAGCTCGCAAAGTTCCTGTCGCCTCTGAAAGTAGAAACTTGCCCGATTACAATGGTGTGTGTTCTTTTCCCCTAGGCCGTTCCAGTTATTGGTTTCGAGTATCAGACTTGCGAAAATTTTGATGGTTTCTCAACCATTCCTTAACTTCAAACTCCCATATCTCGCGAACGGATGGGTGTTTGAAGTTAAGGAATGATTGAGAAGCCATAGAAATTTTCGCAAGTCTGATACTCGAAACCAATAACTACAAATGCCTGGGGGAAAAATACACATACCGTTGTAATCGGGCGAGATTCTACTTTCACATGCAACAGGAGTTTCTCGAGTTCGTCAAACCGTTCGCGAGATATGGGAGTTTGAAGTTAAGGATTGGTTGAGAAACCGTCAAAATTTTCGCTGGTCTGATACACGAAACCAATAACTGGAATGCCCTAGGGGAGAAATACACATACCGTTGTAATCGGGCGAGTTTCTACTTCCACGTGCAACAGGAATTTGTCGAATTCGTCAATCCGTTCGCGAGATATGGGTGTTTGAAGTTAAGGAATGGTTGAGAAACCATCAAAATTTTCGCTGGTCTGATACTCGAAACCAATAACTGGAATGGCCTAGGGGAACAGTACAAACACCATTGTATTCGGGCGAGTTTCTGCTTTCCGATAGAACAGGAATTTCTCGAGTGCGTCAATCCGTTCGCGAGATATGGTAGTTTGAAGTTAAGGAATGGTTGAGAAACCATCAAAATTTTCGCAAGTCTGATACTCGAAACCAATAACTACAATGGCCTAGGGGAAAAATACACATACCATTGTAATCGGGCGAGTTTCTACTTTCAGATACAACAGGAATTTCACGAGTTCGTCTATGCGTTCGCGAGATATGGGAGTTTGAAGTTAAGGAATGGTTGAGAAACCATCAAAATTTTCGCAAGTCTGATACTGGAAACCAATAACTACAATGGCCTAGGGGAAAAGTACACACACCATTGTAATCCGTCGAGTTTCTACTTCCAGATACAACAGGAATTTCTCGAGTTCGTCAATCCGTTCGCGAGATATGGGAGATTGAAGTTAAGGAATGGTTGAGAAACCATCAAAATTTTCGCAAGTCTGATACTCGAAACCAATAACTACAATGGCCTAGGGGAAAAGTACACACATCCCATTGTAATCGGGCGAGTTTCTACTTTCAGATACAACAGGAATTTCACGAGTTCGTCAATGCGTTCGCGAGATATGGGAGTTGCAACTTAAGGAATGGTTGAGAAACCATCAAAATTTTCGCAAGTCTGATACTCGAAACCAATAACTACAATGGCCTAGGGGAAAACTACACACACCATTGTAATCCGTCGAATTTCTACTTTCAGATACAACAGGAATTTCTCGAGTTCGTCAATCCGTTCGTGAGATATGGGGGTTTGAAGTTAAGGAATGGTTGAGAAACCATCAGAATTTTCGCAAGTCTGGTACTCGAAACCAGTAACTACTATGGCCTAGGGCAAAAATACACATACCGTTGTAATCGGGCGAGTTTCTGCTTTCAGATGCAATAGGAAATTCTCGAGTTCGTCAATCCGATCGCGAGATATGGGAGTTGGAAGTTAAGGAATGGTTGAGAAACCACCAAAATTTTCGCTGGTCTGATACTCGAAACCAATAACTGGAATGGCCTAGGGGACAAGTACACACACCATTGTATTCGGGCGAGTTTCTGCGTTCCGATGCAACAGGAATTTCTCGAGTGCGTCAATCCGTTCGCGAGATATGGGAGTTTGAAGTTAAGGAATGGTTGAGAAACCGTCAAAATTTTCGCAAGTCTGATACTCGAAACCAATAACTGGAATGGCCTAGGGGAAAAGTACACACACCATTGTAATCGGGCGAGTTTCTACTTTCAGAAGCAACAGGAACTTCTCGAGTACGTCAATCCGTTCGCGAGAAATGGGAGTTTGAGGTTAAGGAATGGTTGAGAAACCATCAAAATTTTCGCAAGTCTGATGCTCGAAACCAATAGCTACAATGGCCTAGGGGATAAATACACACACCATTGTAATCGGGCGAGTTTCTACTTTCAGAAGCAACAGGAACTTCTCGAGTTCGTCAATCCGTTCGCGAGAAATGGGAGTTTGAGGTTAAGGAATGGTTGAGAGACCATCACAATTTACGCAAGTCTGATACTCGAAACCAATAACTACTATGGCCTAGGGCAAAACTACACACACCATTGTAATCCGTCGAATTTCTACTTTCAGATACAACAGGAATTTCTCGAGTTCGTTAATCCGTTCGTGAGATATGGGGGTTTGAAGTTAAGGAATGGTTGAGAAACCATCACAATTTTCGCAAGTCTGATACTCGAAACCAGTAACTACTATGGCCTAGGGCAAAAATACACATACCGTTGTAATCGGGCGAGTTTCTGCTTTCAGATGCAATAGGAAATTCTCGAGTTCGTCAATCCGATCGCGAGATATGGGAGTTTGAAGTTAAGGAATGGTTGAGAAACCATCAAAATTTTCGCTGGTCTGATACTCGAAACCAATAACTGGAATGGCCTAGGGGAAAAGTACACGCACCATTGAATTCGGGCGAGTTTCTACTTCCACATGCAACAGGAATTTCTCGAGTCCGTCAATCCGTTCGCGAGATATGGGAGTTTGAAGTTAAGGAATGGTTGAGAAACCATCAAAATTTTCGCTGGTCTGATACTCGAAACCAATAACTGGAATGGCCTAGGGGAAAAGTACACGCACCATTGAATTCGGGCGAGTTTCTGCTTTCCGATACAACAGGAATTTCTCGATTGCGTCAATCCGTTCGCGAGATATGGGAGTTTGAAGTTAAGGAATGGTTGAGAAACCATCAAAATTTTCGCAAGTCTGATACTCGAAACCAATAACTACAATGGCCTAGGGGAAAAATACACATACCATTGTAATCGGGCGAGTTTCTACTTTCAGATACAACAGGAATTTCACGAGTTCGTCAATGCGTTCGCGAGATATGGGAGTTGGAATTTAAGGAATGGTTGAGAAACCATCAAAATTTTCGCAAGTCTGATACTCGAAACCAATAAGTGGTATGGCCTAGGGGAAATGTACACACACCATTGTAATCGGGCGAGTTTCTGCTTTCAGATGCAATAGGAAATTCTCGAGTTCGTCAATCCGTTCGCGAGAAATGGGAGTCTGAAGTTAAGGAATGGTTGAGAAACCATCAAAATTTTCGCAAGTCTGATACTCGAAACCAATAACTACAATGGCCTAGGGGAAAAATACACATACCGTTGTAATCGGGCGAGTTTCTACTTTCAGATGCAACAGGAATTTCTCGAGTTCGTCAATCCGTTCGAGAGATATGGGAGTTTGAAGTTAAGGAAAGGTTGAGAAACCATCAAAATTTTCGCAAGTCTGATACTCGAAACCAATAACTACAAATGCCTGGGGAAAAAATACACATACCGTTGTAATCGGGCGAGATTCTACTTTCACATGCAACAGGAATTTCTCGAGTTCGTCAAACCGTTCGCGAGATATGGGAGTTTGAAGTCAAGGATTGGTTGAGAAACCGTCAAAATTTTCGCTGGTCTGATACACGAAACCAATAACTGGAATGCCCTAGGGGAGAAATACACATACCGTTGTAATCGGGCGAGTTTCTACTTCCACGTGCAACAGGAATTTGTCGAATTCGTCAATCCGTTCGCGAGATATGGGTGTTTGAAGTTAAGGAATGGTTGAGAAACCATCAAAATTTTCGCTGGTCTGATACTCGAAACCAATAACTGGAATGGCCTAGGGGAAAAGTACACACACCATTGAATTCGGGCGAGTTTCTGCTTTCCGATAGAACAGGAATTTCTCGAGTGCGTCAATCCGTTCGCGAGATATGGGAGTTTGAAGTTAAGGAATGGTTGAGAAACCATCAAAATTTTCGCAAGTCTGATACTCGAAACCAATAACTGGAATGGCCTAGGGGAAAAGTACACACAACATTGTAATCGGGCGAGTTTCTACTTTCAGAAGCAACAGCAATTTCTCGAGTTCGTCAATCCGTTCGCGAGAAATGGGAGTTTGAAGTTAAGGAATGGTTGAGAAACCATCAAAATTTTCGCAAGTCTGATACTCGAAACCAATAACTACAATGGCCTAAGGGAAAAATACACATACCGTTGTAATCGGGCGAGTTTCTACTTTCAGAAGCAACAGGAATTTCACGAGTTCGTCTATGCGTTCGCGAGATATGGGAGTTGGAAGTTAAGGAATGGTTGAGAAGCCATCAAAATTTTCGCAAGACTGATACTAGAAACCAATAACTACAAATGCCTGGGGGAGAAATACACATACCGTTGTAATCGGGCGAGTTTCTACTTCCACATGCAACAGGAATTTCTCGAGTCCGTCAATCCGTTCGCGAGATATGGGAGTTTGAAGTTAAGGAATGGTTGAGAAACCATCAAAATTTTCGCTGGTCTGATACTCGAAACCAATAACTGGAATGGCCTAGTGGAAAAGTACACGCACCATTGAATTCGGGCGAGTTTCTGCTTTCCGATACAACAGGAATTTCTCGAGTGCGTCAATCCGTTCGCGAGATATGGGAGTTTGAAGTTAAGGAATGGTTGAGAAACCATCAAAATTTTCGCAAGTCTGATACTCGAAACCAATAACTACAATGGCCTAGGGGAAAAATACACACACCATTGTAATCGGGCGGGTTTCTACTTTCAGATACAACAGGAATTTCTCGAGTTCGTCAATCCGTTCGCGAGATATGGGAGATTGAACTTAAGGAATGGTTGAGAAACCATCAAAATTTTCGCAAGTCTGATACTCGAAACCAATAACTACAATGGCCTAGGGGAAAAGTACACACATACCATTGTAATCGGGCGAGTTTCTACTTTCAGATACAACAGGAATTTCACGAGTTCGTCAATGCGTTCGCGAGATATGGGAATTGCAACTTAAGGAATGGTTGAGAAACCATCAAAATTTTCGCAAGTCTGATACTCGAAACCAATAACTACAATGGCCTTGGGGAAAACTACACACACCATTGTAATCCGTCGAATTTCTACTTTCAGATACAACAGGAATTTCTCGAGTTCGTCAATCCGTTCGTGAGATATGGGGGTTTGAAATTAAGGAATGGTTGAGAAACCATCACAATTTTCGCAAGTCTGATACTCGAAACCAGTAACTACTATGGCCTAGGGCAAAAATACACATACCGTTGTAATCGGGCGAGTTTCTGCTTTCAGATGCAATAGGAAATTCTCGAGTTCGTCAATCCGTTCGCGAGATATGGGAGATTGAAGTTAAGGAATGGTTGAGAAACCATCAAAATTTTTGCAAGTCTGATACTCGAAACCAATAACTGGAATGGGCTAGGGGAAAAGTACACACACCATTGTAATCGGGCGAGTTTCTGCTTTCGGATGCAATAGGAAATTCTCGAGTTCGTCAATCCGTTGGTGAGATATGGAAGTGTGAAGTTAAGGAATAGTTGAGAAACCATCAAAATTTTCGCAAGTCTGATACTCGAAACCAATAAGTGGACTGGCCTAGGGGAAAAGTACACATACCATTGTAATCGGGCGAGTTTCTACTTTCAGATGCAACAGGAATTTCTCGAGTTCGTCAATCCGTTCGCGAGAAATGGGAGTTTGATGTTAAGGAATGGTTGAGAAACCACCAAAGTTTTCGCTGGTCTGATACTCGAAACCAATAACTGGAATGGCCTAGGGGACAAGTACACACACCATTGTATTCGGGCGAGTTTCTGCGTTCCGATGCAACAGGAATTTCTCGAGTGCGTCAATCCGTTCGCGAGATATGGGAGTTTGAAGTTAAGGAATGGATGAGAAACCGTCAAAATTTTCGCAAGTCTGATACTCGAAACCAATAACTGGAATGGCGTAGGGGAAAAGTACACACACCATTGTAATCGGGCGAGTTTCTACTTTCAGAAGCAACAGGAACTTCTCGAGTTCGTCAATCCGTTCGCGAGAAATGGGAGTTTGAGGTTAAGGAATGGTTGAGAAACCATCAAAATTTTCGCAAGTCTGATGCTCGAAACCAATAGCTACAATGGCCTAGGGGATAAATACACACACCATTGTAATCGGGCGAGTTTCTACTTTCAGAAGCAACAGGAACTTCTCGAGTTCGTCAATCCGTTCGCGAGAAATGGGAGTTTGAGGTTAAGGAATGGTTGAGAAACCATCACAATTTACGCAAGTCTGATACTCGAAACCAATAACTACTATGGCCTAGGGCAAAAATACACATACCGTTGTAATCGGGCGAGTTTCTACTTCCACATGCAACAGGAATTTCTCGAGTCCGTCAATCCGTTCGCGAGATATGGGAGTTTGAAGTTAAGGAATGGTTGAGAAACCATCAAAATTTTCGCTGGTCTGATACTCGAACCCAATAACTGGAATGGCCTAGGGGAAAAGTACACGCACCATTGAATTCGGGTGAGTTTCTGCTTTCCGATACAACAGGAATTTCTCGAGTGCGTCAATCCGTTCGCGAGATATCGGAGTTTGAAGTTAAGGAATGTTTGAGAAACCATCAAAATTTTCGCAAGTCTGATACTCGAAACCAATAACTACAATGGCCTAGGGGAAAAATACACACACCATTGTAATCGGGCGAGTTTCTACTTTCAGATACAACAGGAATTTCACGAGTTCGTCAATGCGTTCGCGAGATATGGGAGTTGGAAGTTAAGGAATGGTTTAGAAACCATCAAAATTTTCGCAAGTCTGATACTCGAAACCAATAACTACAATGGCCTAGGGGAAAAGTACACACACCATTGTAATCCGTCGAGTTTCTACTTCCAGATACAACAGGAATTTCTCGAGTTCGTCAATCCGTTCGCGACATATGGGAGATTGAAGTTAAGGAATGGTTGAGAAACCATCAAAATTTTCGCAAGTCTGATACTCGAAACGAATAACTACAATGGCCTAGGGGAAAAGTACACACATACCATTGTAATCGGGCGAGTTTCTACTTTCAGATACAACAGGAATTTCACGAGTTCGTCAATGCGTTCGCGAGATATGGGAGTTGCAACTTAAGGAATGGTTGAGAAACCATCAAAATTTTCGCAAGTCTGATACTCGAAACCAATAACTACAATGGCCTAGGGGAAAACTACACACACCATTGTAATCCGTCGAGTTTCTACTTTCAGATACAACAGGAATTTCTCGAGTTCGTCAATGCGTTCCCGAGATATGGGAGTTTGAAGTTAAGGAATGGCTGAGAAACCATCACAATTTTCGCAAGTCTGATACTCGAAACCAATAACTGGAGTGGCCTAGGGGAAAAGTACACACACCATTGTAATCGGGCGAGTTTCTGCTTTCAGATGCAATAGGAAATTCTCGAGTTCGTCAATCCGTTCGCGAGATATGGAAGTGTGAAGTTAAGGAATGGTTGAGAAACCATCAAAATTTTCGCAAGTCTGATACTCGAAACCAATAAGTGGTATGGCCTAGGGGAAATGTACACACAGCATTGTAATCGGGCGAGTTTCTGCTTTCAGATGCAATAGGAAATTCTCGAGTTCGTCAATCCGTTCGCGAGAAATGGGAGTCTGAAGTTAAGGAATGGTTGAGAAACCATCAAAATTTTCGCAAGTCTGATACTCGAAACCAATAACTACAATGGCCTAGGGGAAAAATACACATAACGTTGTAATCGGGCGAGTTTCTACTTTCAGATGCAACAGGAATTTCTCGAGTTCGTTAATCCGTTCGAGAGATATGGGAGTTTGAAGTTAAGGAAAGGTTGAGAAACCATCAAAATTTTCGCAAGTCTGATACTCGAAACCAATAACTACATATGCCTAGGGGAAAAATACACATACCGTTGTGATCGGGCGAGATTCTACTTTCACATGCAACAGGAATTTCTCGCGTTCGTCAATCCGTTCGCGAGATATGGGAGTTTGAAGTTAAGGAATGCTTGAGAAACCATCAAAATTTTCGCTGGTCTGATACTCGAAACCAACAACTGGAATGGCCTAGGGGAAAAGTACACACACCGTTGTAATCGGGCGAGTTTCTACTTCCACATGCAACAGGAATTTCTCGAGTTCGTCAATCCGTTCGCGAGATATGGGAGTTTGAAGTTAAGGAATGGTTGAGAAACCATCCAAATTTTCGCAAGTCTGATACTCGATACCAATAACTACAATTGTCTAGGGGAAAAAGACACATACCATTGTAATCGGGCGAGTTTCTACTTCCAGAGACAACAGGAATTTCACGAGTTCGTCAATGCGTTCGCGAGATATGGGAGTTTGAAGTTAAGGAATGCTTGAGAAATCATCAAAATTTTCGCAAGTCTGATACCCGAATCCAATAACTACAAATGCCTAGGGGAAAAATACACATACCGTTGTGATCGGGCGAGATTCTACTTTCACATGCAACAGGAATTTCTCGCGTTCGTCAATCCGTTCGCGAGATATGGGAGTTTGAAGTTAAGGAATGCTTGAGAAACCATCAAAATTTTCGCTCGTCTGATACTCGAAACCAACAACTGGAATGGCCTAGGGGAAAAGTACACACACCGTTGTAATCGGGCGAGTTTCTACTTCCACATGCAACGGGAATTTCTCGAGTTCGTCAATCCGTTCGCGAGATATGGGAGGTTGAAGTTAAGGAATGATTGAGAAGCCATCAAAATTTTCGTTGGTCTGATACTCGAAACCAATAACTGGAATGGCCTAGGGGAAAAGTACACATACCATTGTAATCGGGCGAGCTTCTGCTTTCTGGTGCAATAGGAAATTCTCGAGTTCGTCAATCCGTTCGCGAGATATGGGAGTTTGAAGTTAAGGAATGGTTGAGAAACCATCCAAATTTTCGCAAGTCTGATACTCGATACCAATAACTACAATTGTCTAGGGGAAAAAGACAAATACCATTGTAATCGGGCGAGTTTCTACTTACAGATACAACAGGAATTTCACGAGTTCGTCAATGCGTTCGCGAGATATGGGAGTTTGAAGGTAAGGAATGGTTGAGATACCATCACAATTTTCGCAAGTCTGATACTCGAAACCAATAACTACTTTGGCCTAGGGCAAAAATACACCTACCGTTGTAATCGGCGAGTTTCTGCTTTCAGATGCAATAGGAAATTCTCGAGTTCGTCAATCCGATCGCGAGATATGGGAGTTTGAAGTTAAGGAATGCTTGAGAAATCATCAAAATTTTCGCAAGTCTGATACTCGAAACCAATAAGTGGAATGGCCTAGGGGAAAAGTACACACACCATTGTAATCGGACGAGTTTCTACTTTCAGATACAACAGGAATTTCTCGAGTTCGTCTATCCGTTCGCGAGAAATGGGGGTTTGAAGTTAAGGAATGGATGAGAAACCATCAAAATTTTCGCAAGTCTGATAATCGAAACCAATAACTACAAATGTCTAGGGGAAAAAGACACAAACCATTGTAATCGGTCGAGTTTGTACTTCCAGAGGCAACAGGAATTTCACGAGTTCGTCAATGCGTTTGCGAGGTATGGGAGTTTGAAGTTAAGGAATGTTTCAGAAATCATCAAAATTTTCGCAAGTCTGATACCCGAATCCAATAACTACTATCGCCTAGGGCAAAAATACAGATACCGTTGTAATAGGGCGAGTTTCTGCTTTCAGATGCAATAGGAAATTCTCGAGTTCGTCAATCCGTTCGCGAGATATGGAAGTTTGAAGTTAAGGAATGCTTGAGAAACCATCAAAATTTTCGCTGGTCTGATACACGAAGCCAACAACTGGAATGGCCTAGGGGAAAAGTACACACACCATTGTAATCGGGCGAGTTTCTACTTTCAGATACAACAGGAATTTCTCGAGTTCGTCAATCCGTTCGCGCGAAATGGGGGTTTGAAGTTAAGGAATGGTTGAGAAACCATCAAAATCTTCGCAAGTCTGATACTCGAAACCAATAACTACAAATGTCTAGGGGAAAAAGACACATACCATTGTAATCGGGCGAGTTTGTACTTCCAGAGACAACAGGAATTTCACGAGTTCGTCAATGCGTTCGCGAGATATGGGAGTTTGAAGTTAAGGAATGCTTGAGAAATCATCAAAATTTTCGCAAGTCTGATACCCGAATCCAATAACTACTATCGCCTAGGGCAAAAATACACATACCGTTGTAATCGGGCGAGTTTCTGCTTTCAGATGCAGTAGGAAATTCTCGAGTTCGTCAATCCGTTCGCGAGATATGGAAGTTTGAAGTTAAGGAATGCTTGAGAAACCATCAAAATTTTCGCTGGTCTGATACTCGAAGCCAACAACTGGAATGACCTAGGGGAAAAGTACACACACCGTTGTAATCGCGCGAGTTTCTGCTTTTAGATGCAATAGGAAATTCTCGAGTTCGTCAATCCGTTCGCGAGATATGGGAGTTTGAAGTTAAGGAATGGTTGAGAAACCATCAAAATTTTGGCAAGTCTGATACTCGATATCAGTAACTACAAATGCCTAGGGGAAAACACACATACCGTTGAAATCGGGCGACTTTCTACATTCACATGCAACAGGAATTTCTCGAGTGCGTCAATCCGTTCGCGAGATATGGAAGTTCGAAGTTAAGGAATGCTTGAGAAACCATCAAAATTTTCGCTGGTCTGATACTCGAAGCCAACAACTGGAATGGCCTAGGGGAAAAGTACACACACCGTTGTAATCGGGCGAGTTTCAGCTTTCAGATCCAATAGGAAATTCTCGAGTTCGTCTATCCGTTCGCGAGATATGGGAGTTTGAAGTTAAGGAATGGTTGAGAAAACATCAAAATTTTCGCAAGTCTGATACTCGAAACCAATAACTGGAATGGCCTAGGGGAAAAGAACACACACCATTGTAATCGGGCGAGTTTCTGCTTTCAGAAGCAACAGGAACTTCTCGAGTTCGTCAATCCGTTCGCGAGAAATGGGAGTTTGAAGTTAAGGAATGGTTGAGAAACCATCAAAATTTTTGCAAGTCTGATACTCGAAACCAATAACTACAATGGCCTAGGGGAAAAATACACATACCGTTGTAATCGGGCGAGTTTCTGCTTTCAGATGCAACTGGAATTTCTCGAGTTCGTCAATACGTTCGCGAGATATGGGGGTTCGAAGTTAAGGAATGGTTGAGAAGCCATCAAAATTTTCGCAAGTCTGATACTCGAAACCAATAACTACAAATGCCTAGGGGAAAAATACACACATACCATTGTAATCGGGCGAGTTTCTATTTTCAGATACAACAGGAATTTCACGAGTTCGTCAATCCGTTCGCGAGAAATGGGAGTTTGAAGTTAAGGAATGGTTGAGAAACCATCAAAATTTTTGCAAGTCTGATACTCGAAACCAATAACTACTATGGCCAAGGGCAAAAATACACATACCGTTGTAATCGGGCGAGTTTCTGCTTTCGGATGCAATAGGAAATTCTCGAGTTCGTCAATCCGTTCGCGAGATATGGGAGTGTGAAGTTAAGAAATGGTTGAGAAACCATCAAAATCTTCGCAAGTCTGATACTCGAAACCAATAACTACAAATGTCCAGGGGAAAAAGACACATACCATTGTAATCGGGCGAGTTTGCACTTCCAGAGACAACAGGAATTTCACGAGTTCGTCAATGCGTTCGCGAGATATGGGACTTTGAAGTTAAGGAATGTTTGAGAAATCATCAAAATTTTCGCAAGTCTGATACCCGAATCCAATAACTACTATCGCCTAGGGCAAAAATACACATACCGTTGTAATCGGGCAAGTTTCTGCTTTCAGATGCAATAGGAAATTGTCGAGTTCGTCAATCCGTTCGCGAATAATGGAAGTTTGAAGCTAAGGAATGCTTGAGAAACCATCAAAATTTTCGCTGGTCTGATACTCGAAGCCAACAACTGGAATGGCCTAGGGGAAAAGTACACACACCGTTGTAATCGGGCGAGTTTCTGCTTTTAGATGCAATAGGAAATTCTCGAGTTCGTCAATCCGTTCGCGAGATATGGGAGTTTGAAGTTAAGGAATGGTTGAGAGACCACCAAAATTTTCGCAAGTCAGGTACTCGAAACCAATAACTACAAAGGCCTAGGGGAAAAATACACATACCTTTGTAATCGGGCAAGTTTCTGCTTTCAGATGCAACTGGAATTTCTCGAGTTCGTCAATCCGTTCGCGAGATATGGGGGTTCGAAGTTAAGGAATGGTTGAGAAGCCATCAAAATTTTCGCAAGTCTGATACTCGAAACCAATAACTACAAATGCCTAGGGGAAAAATACACACATACCATTGTAATCGGGCGAGTTTCTATTTTCAGATACAACAGGAATTTCACGAGTTCGTCAATCCGTTCGCGAGATATGGGAGTTTGAAGTTAAGGAATGGTTGAGAAACCATCAAAATTTTGGCAAGTCTGATACTCGATATCAGTAACTACAAATGCCTAGGGGAAAAACACACATACCGTTGAAATCGGGCGACTTTCTACATTCACATGCAACAGGAATTTCTCGAGTGCGTCAATCCGTTCGCGAGATATGGAAGTTCGAAATTAAGGAATGCTTGAGAAACCATCAAAATTTTCGCTGGTCTGATACTCGAAGCCAACAACTGGAATGGCCTAGGGGAAAAGTACACACACCGTTGTAATCGGGCGAGTTTCAGCTTTCAGATCCAATAGGAAATTCTCGAGTTCGTCTATCCGTTCGCGAGATATGGGAGTTTGAAGTTAAGGAATGGTTGAGAAAACATCAAAATTTTCGCAAGTCTGATACTCGAAACCAATAACTGGAATGGCCTAGGGGAAAAGAACACACACCATTGTAATCGGGCGAGTTTCTACTTTCAGAAGCAACAGGAACTTCTCGAGTTCGTCAATCCGTTCGCGAGAAATGGGAGTTTGAAGTTAAGGAATGGTTGAGAAACCATCAAAATTTTTGCAAGTCTGATACTCGAAACCAATAACTACAATGGCCTAGGGGAAAAATACACATACCGTTGTAATCGGGCGAGTTTCTGCTTTCAGATGCAACTGGAATTTCTCGAGTTCGTCAATCCGTTCGCGAGATATGGGGGTTCGAAGTTAAGGAATGGTTGAGAAGCCATCAAAATTTTCGCAAGTCTGATACTCGAAACCAATAACTACAAATGCCTAGGGGAAAAATACACACATACCATTGTAATCGGGCGAGTTTCTATTTTCAGATACAACAGGAATTTCCGAAGTTCGTCAATCCGTTCGCGAGAAATGGGAGTTTGAAATTAAGGAATGGTTGAGAAACCATCAAAATTTTTGCAAGTCTGATACTCGAAACCAATAACTACTATGGCCTAGGGCAAAAATACACATACCGTTGTAATCGGGCGAGTTTCTGCTTTCGGATGCAATAGGAAATTCTCGAGTTCGTCAATCCGTCCGCGAGATATGGGAGTGTGAAGTTAAGAAATGGTTGAGAAACCATCAAAATCTTCGCAAGTCTGATACTCGAAACCAATAACTACAAATGTCCAGGGGAAAAAGACACATACCATTGTAATCGGGCGAGTTTGCACTTCCAGAGACAACAGGAATTTCACGAGTTCGTCAATGCGTTCGCGAGATATGGGACTTTGAAGTTAAGGAATGCTTGAGAAATCATCAAAATTTTCGCAAGTCTGATACCCGAATCCAATAACTACTATCGCCTAGGGCAAAAATACACATATCGTTGTAATCGGGCAAGTTTCTGCTTTCAGATGCAATAGGAAATTGTCGAGTTCGTCAATCCGTTCGCGAGAAATGGAAGTTTGAAGCTAAGGAATGCTTGAGAAACCATCAAAATTTTCGCTGGTCTGATACTCGAAGCCAACAACTGGAATGGCCTAGGGGAAAAGTACACACACCGTTGTAATCGGGCGAGTTTCTGCTTTTAGATGCAATAGGAAATTCTCGAGTTCGTCAATCCGTTCGCGAGATATGGGAGTTTGAAGTTAAGGAATGGTTGAGAGACCACCAAAATTTTCGCAAGTCAGGTACTCGAAACCAATAACTACAAATGCCTAGGGGAAAAATACACACATACCATTGTAATCGGGCGAGTTTCTATTTTCAGATACAACAGGAATTTCACGAGTTCGTCAATCCGTTCGCGAGATATGGGGGTTCGAAGTTAAGGAATGGTTGAGAAGCCATCAAAATTTTCGCAAGTCTGATACTCGAAACCAATAACTACAAATGCCTAGGGGAAAAATACACACATACCATTGTAATCGGGCGAGTTTCTATTTTCAGATACAACAGGAATTTCACGAGTTCGTCAATCCGTTCGCGAGATATGGGAGTTTGAAGTTAATGAATGGTTGAGAAACCATCAAAATTTTGGCAAGTCTGATACTCGATATCAGTAACTACAAATGCCTAGGGGAAAAACACACATACCGTTGAAATCGGGCGACTTTCTACATTCACATGCAACAGGAATTTCTCGAGTGCGTCAATCCGTTCGCGAGATATGGAAGTTCGAAGTTAAGGAATGCTTGAGAAACCATCAAAATTTTCGCTGGTCTGATACTCGAAGCCAACAACTGGAATGGCCTAGGGGAAAAGTACACACACCGTTGTAATCGGGCGAGTTTCAGCTTTCAGATCCAATAGGAAATTCTCGAGTTCGTCTACCCGTTCGCGAGATATGGGAGTTTGAAGTTAAGGAACGGTTGAGAAAACATCAAAATTTTCGCAAGTCTGATACTCGAAACCAATAACTGGAATGGCCTAGGGGAAAAGAACACACACCATTGTAATCGGGCGAGTTTCTACTTTCAGAAGCAACAGGAACTTCTCGAGTTCGTCAATCCGTTCGCGAGAAATGGGAGTTTGAAGTTAAGGAATGGTTGAGAAACCATCAAAATTTTTGCAAGTCTGATACTCGAAACCAATAACTACAATGGCCTAGGGGAAAAATACACATACCGTTGTAATCGGGCGAGTTTCTGCTTTCAGATGCAACTGGAATTTCTCGAGTTCGTCAATACGTTCGCGAGATATGGGGGTTCGAAGTTAAGGAATGGTTGAGAAGCCATCAAAATTTTCGCAAGTCTGATACTCGAAACCAATAACTACAAATGCCTAGGGGAAAAATACACACATACCATTGTAATCGGGCGAGTTTCTATTTTTAGATACAACAGGAATTTCACGAGTTCGTCAATCCGTTCCCGAGAAATGGGAGTTTGAAGTTAAGGAATGGTTGAGAAGGCAAAAAATTTTTCGCAATTCTGCTGCTCCAAACGCTTAACCAGAATGGCCTAGGGAAAAAATACGCATACCGTTGCAATCAGGCGAGTTTCTACTTTCACAAGCAACAGGAATTTTTGGGTTTGGTCAATCCGTTCGCGAGATATGGGACTTTGAAGCTAAGAAATGGTTGAGAAGACAACAAATTTTTCGCAATTCTGCTGCTCCAAACGCTTAACCAGAATGGCCTAGGGAAAAAATTCACATACCGTTGTAACCGGGCGAGTTTCTACTTTCAGACGCAACAGGAATTTTTGGGTTAGGTCAATCCGTTCGCGCGATATGGGAGTTTGAAACCAAGAAATGGTTGAGAAGGCAAAAAAATTTTCGCAATTCTGCTGCTCCAAACGCTTAACCAGAATGGCCTAGGGAAAAAATACGCATGCCGTTGTAATCGGGCGAGTTTCTACTTTCAGATGCAATAGGAATTTTTGGGTTAGATCAATCCGTTCGCGAGATATGGGAGTTTGAAGCCAAGAAATGATTGAGAAGGCAAAAAATTTTTCGCAATACTGCTGCTCCAAACGCTTAACCAGAATGCCCTAGGGGAAAAATACACATACCGTTGTAATCGGGCGAGTTTCTACCTTCAGATGCAATAGGAATTTTTGGGTTAGGTCAATCCGTTCGCGAGATATGGGACTTTGAAGCTAAGAAATGGTTGACAAGACAACAAATTTTTCGCACTTCTGCTGCTCCAATCGCTTAACCAGAATGCCCTAGGGGGAAAATACACGTACCGTTGTAATCGGGCGAGTTTCTACTTTCAAATGCAATAGGAATTTTTGGGTTAGGACAATCCGTTCGCGAGATATGAGAGTTTGAAGCTAAGAAATGGTTGAGTAGGCAAAAAATTTTTCGCAATTCTGCTCCTCCAAACGCTTAACCAGAATGGCCTAGGGAAAAAATACGCATACCGTTGTAATCGGGCGTGTTTCTACTTTCAGACGCAACAGGAACTTTTGGGTTAGGTCAATCCGTTCGCGAGATATGAGAGTTTGAAGCTAAGAAATGGTTGAGTAGGCAAAAAATTTTTCGCAATTCTGCTGCTCCAAACGCTTAACCAGAATGCCCTAGGGAAAAAATACACATACCGTTGTAATCGGGCGAGTTTCTACTTTCAGATGCAATAGGAATTTTTGGGTTAGGTCAATCCGTTCGCGAGATATGGGAGTTTGAAGCCAAGAAATGGTTGAGAAGGCAAAAAATTTTTCGAAAATCTGCTGCCCCAAACGCTTAACCAGAATGGCCTAGGGAAAAAATACGCATACCGTAGTAATCGGGCGAGTTTCTACTTTCAGTTACAATAGGAATTTTTGGGTTCGGTCATTCCGTTCGCGAGATATGAGAGTTTGAAGCTAAGAAATGGTTGAGAAGGCAAAAATTTTTTCGCAATTCTGCTGCTCCAAACGCTTAACCAGAATGGCCTAGGGAAAAAATACGCATGCCGTTGTAATCGGGCGAGTTTCTACTTTCAGATGCAATAGGAATTTTTGGGTTAGGTCATTCCGTTCGCGAGATATGGGAGTTTGAAGCTAAGAAATGGTTGACAAGACAACAAATTTTTCGCACTTCTGCTGCTCCAATCGCTTAACCAGAATGCCCTAGGGGAAAAATACGCATACCGTTGTAATCGGGCGAGTTTCTACTTTCAGTTACAATAGGAATTTTTGGGTTCGGTCATTCCGTTCGCGAGATATGGGAGTTTGAAGCTAAGAAATGGTTGAGAAGGCAAAAAATTTTTCGCAATTCTGCTGCTCCAAACGCTTAACCAGAATGGCCTAGGGAAAAAATACGCATGCCGTTGTAATCGGGCGAGTTTCTACTTTCAGATGCAATAGGAATTTTTGGGTTAGATCAATCCGTTCGCGAGATATGGGAGTTTGAAGCCAAGAAATGATTGAGAAGGCAAAAAATTTTTCGCAATGCTGCTGCTCCAAACGCTTGACCAGAATGCCCTTGGGAAAAAATACATATACCGTTGTAATCGGGCGAGTTTCTACTTTCAGATGCATTAGGAATTTTTGGGTTAGGTCATTCCGTTCGCGAGATATGGGAGTTTGAAGCCAAGAAATGGTTGAGAAGGCAAAAAATTTTTCGCAATTCTGCTGCTCCAATCGCTTAACCAGAATGGCCTAGGGAAAAAATACACATACCGTTGTAATCGGGCGAGTTTCTACTTTCAGATGCAATAGGAATTTTTGGGTTAGGTCAATCCGTTCGCGAGATATGGGAGTTTGAAGCCAAGAAATGGTTGAGAAGGCAAAAAATTTTTCGAAAATCTGCTGCCCCAAACGCTTAACCAGAATGGCCTAGGGAAAAAATACGCATACCGTAGTAATCGGGCGTGTCTCTACTTTCAGTTACAATAGGAATTTTTGGGTTCGGTCATTCCGTTCGCGAGATATGAGAGTTTGAAGCTAAGAAATGGTTGAGAAGGCAAAAAATTTTTCGCAATTCTGCTGCTCCAAACGCTTAACAAGAATGGCCTAGGGAAAAAATACGCATGCCGTTGTAATCGGGCGAGTTTCTACTTTCAGATGCAATAGGAATTTTTGGGTTAGATCAATCCGTTCGCGAGATATGGGAGTTTGAAGCCAAGAAATGATTGAGAAAGCAAAAAATTTTTCGCAATGCTGCTGCTCCAAACGCTTAACCAGAATGCCCTTGGGAAAAAATACACATACCGTTGTAATCGGGCGAGTTTCTACTTTCAGATGCAATAGGAATTTTTGGGTTAGGTCATTCCGTTCGCGAGATATGGGACTTTGAAGCTAAGAAATGGTTGACAAGACAACAAATTTTTCGCACTTCTGCTGCTCCAATCGCTTAACCAGAATGCCCTAGGGGAAAAATACACGTACCGTTGTAATCGGGCGAGTTTCTACTTTCAGATGCAACAGGAATTTTTGGGTTAGCTCAATCCGTTCGCGAGATATGGGACTTTGAAGCTAAGAAATGTTTGGGAAGGCAAAAAATTCTTCGCAATTCTGCTGCTCCAAACGCTTAACCAGAATGGCCTAGGGAAAAAATACGCATACCGTTACAATCGGGCGAGCTTCCACTTTCAGTTGCAATAGGAATTTTTGGATTAGGTCAATCCGTTCGCGAGATATGGGAGTTTGAAGCCAAGAAATGGTTGAGTAGGCAAAAAATTTTTCGCAATTCTGCTGCTTCAAACGCTTAACCAGAATGGCCTAGGGAGAAAATACACATACCGTTGTAATCGGGCGAGTTTCTACTTTCAGATACAATGGGAATTTTTGGGTTAGGACAATCCGTTCGCGAGATATGGGAGTTTGAAGACAAGAAATGGTTGGGAAGGCAAAAAATTTTTCGCAATTCTGCTGCTCCAAACGCTTAACCAGAATGGCCTAGGGAAAAAATACACATACCGTTGTAATCGGGCGAGTTTCTACTTTCAGATGCAATAGGAATTTTTGGGTTAGGTCAATCCGTTCGCGACATATGGGAGTTTGAAGCTAAGAAATGGTTGAGAAGACAACAAATTTTTCGCAATTCTGCTGCTCCAAACGCTTAACCAGAATGGTCCGGGGAAAAAATACACATACCGTTGTAATCCGGCGAGTTTCTACTTTCAGATGCAATAGGATTTTTTGGGTTAGGTCAATCCGTTCGCGAGATATGGGAGGTTGAAGCCAAGAAATGGTTGAGAAGGCGAAAAATTTTTCGCAATTCTGCTGCTTCAAACGCTTAACCAGAATGGCCTAAGGAGAAAATACACATACCGTTGTAATCGGGCGAGTTTCTACTTTCAGATGCAATAGGAATTTTTGGGTTAGGTCAATCCGTTCGCGACATATGGGAGTTTGAAGCTAAGAAATGGTTGAGAAGAGAACAAATTTTTCGCAATTCTGCTGCTCCAAACGCTTAACCAGAATGGCCTAGGGAAAAAATACACATACCGTTGTAATCGGGCAAGTTTCTACTTTCAGATGCAATGGGAATTTTTGGGTTAGGTCAATCCGTTCGCGAGATATGGGAGGTTGAAGCCAAGAAATGGTTGAGAAGGCAAAAAATTTTTCGCAATTCTGCTGCTCCAAACGCTTAACCAGAATGCCCTAGGGAAAAAATACACATACCGTTGTAATCGGGCGAGTTTCTACGTTCAGATGCAATAGGAATTTTTGGGTTAGGTCAATCCGTTCGCGAGATATGGGAGTTTGAAGCCAAGAAATGGTTGAGAAGGCAAAAAATTTTTCGAAAATCTGCTGCCCCAAACGCTTAACCAGAATGGCCTAGGGAAAAAATACGCATACCGTTGTAATCGGGCAAGTTTCTACTTTCAGTTACGTTAGGAATTTTTGGGTTCGGTCATTCCGTTCGCGAGATATGGGACTTTGAAGCTAAGAAATGGTTGACAAGACAACAAATTTTTCGCACTTCTGCTGCTCCAATCGCTTAACCAGGATGCCCTAGGGGAAAAATACACGTACCGTTGTAATCGGGCGAGTTTCTACTTTCAAATGCAATAGGAATTTTTGGGTTAGGACAATCCGTTCGCGAGATATGAGAGTTTGAAGCTAAGAAATGGTTGAGAAGGCAAAAAATTTTTCGCAATTCTGCTGCTCCAAACGCTTAACCAGAATGGCCTAGGGAAAAAATACCATTGCCGTTGTAATCGGGCGAGTTTCTACTTTCAGATGCAATAGGAATTTTTGGGTCAGATCAATCCGTTCGCGAGATATGGGAGTTTGAAGCCAAGAAATGATTGAGAAGGCAAAAAATTTTTCGCAATGCTGCTGCTCCAAACGCTTAACCAGAATGCCCTTGAGAAAAAATACACATACCGTTGTAATCGGGCGAGTTTCTACTTTCAGATGCAATAGGAATTTTTGGGTTCGGTCATTCCGTTCGCGAGATATGGGACTTTGAAGCTAAGAAATGGTTGACAAGACAACAAATTTTTCGCACTTCTGCTGCTCCAATCGCTTAACCAGGATGCCCTAGGGGAAAAATACACGTACCGTTGTAATCGGGCGAGTTTCTACTTTCAAATGCAATAGGAATTTTTGGGTTAGGACAATCCGTTCGCGAGATATGAGAGTTTGAAGCTAAGAAATGGTTGAGAAGGCAAAAAATTTTTCGCAATTCTGCTGCTCCAAACGCTTAACCAGAATGGCCTAGGGAAAAAATACCATTGCCGTTGTAATCGGGCGAGTTTCTACTTTCAGATGCAATAGGAATTTTTGGGTCAGATCAATCCGTTCGCGAGATATGGGAGTTTGAAGCCAAGAAATGATTGAGAAGGCAAAAAATTTTTCGCAATGCTGCTGCTCCAAACGCTTGACCAGAATGCCCTTGAGAAAAAATACACATACCGTTGTAATCGGGCGAGTTTCTACTTTCAGATGCAATAGGAATTTTTGGGTTAGGTCATTCCGTTCGCGAGATATGGGAGTTTGAAGCCAAGAAATGGTTGAGAAGGCAAAAAATTTTTCGCAATTCTGCTGCTCCAAACGCTTAACCAGAATGGCCTAGGGAAAAAATACGCATACCGTTGTAATCGGGCGAGTTTCTACTTTCAGTTACAGTAGGAATTTTTGGGTTCGGTCAATCCGTTCGCGAGATATGGGACTTTGAAGCTAAGAAATGGTTTACAAGACAACAATTTTTTCGCTCTTCTGCTGCTCCAATCGCTTAACCAGAATGCCCTAGGGGAAAATACACGTACCGTTGTAATCGGTCGAGTTTCTACTTTCAATTGCAATAGGAATTTTTGGGTTAGGACAATCCGTTCGCGAGATATGAGAGTTTGAAGCTAAGAAATGGTTGAGTAGGCAAAAAATTTTTCGCAATTCTGCTGCTCCAAACGCTTAACCAGAATGGCCTAGGGAAAAAATACGCATACCGCTGTAATCGGGCGAGTTTCTACTTTCACAAGCAACAGGAATTTTTGGGTTAGGTCAATCCGTTCGCGAGATATGAGAGTTTGAAGCTAAGGAATGGTTGTCAAGACAACAAATTTTTCGCACTTCTGCTGCTCCAATCGCTTAACCAGAATGGCCTAGGGAAAAAATACGCATACCGCTGTAATCGGGCGAGTTTCTACTTTCACAAGCAACAGGAATTTTTGGGTTAGGTCAATCCGTTCGCGAGATATGAGAGTTTGAAGCTAAGGAATGGTTGTCAAGACAACAAATTTTTCGCACTTCTGCTGCTCCAATCGCTTAACCAGAATGGCCTAGGGGAGAAATACACGTACCGTTGTAATCGGGCGAGTTTCTACTTTCAAGTGCAATAGGAATTTTTGGGTTAGGTCAATCCGTTCGCGAGATATGGGAGTTTCAAACTAAGAGATGGTTGAGAAGACAACAAATTTTTCGCAATTCTGCTGCACCAAACGCTTAAACAGAATGGCCTAGGGAAAAATACGCGTACCGTTGTAATCGGGCGAGTTTCTACTTTCAGTTACAATAGGAATTTTTGGGTTAGGGCAATCCTTTCGCGAGATATGGGACTTTGAAGCTAAGGAATGGTTGTCAAGACAACAAATTTTTCGCACTTCTGCTGCTCCAATCGCTTAACCAGAGTAGCCTAGGGAAAAATACGCGTACCGTTGTAATCGGGCGAGTTTCTTCTTTCAAGTGCAATAGGAATTTTTGGGTTAGGTCAATCCGTTCGCGAGGTATGGGAGTTTCAAGCTAAGAGATGTTTGAGAAGACTACAAATTTTTCGCAATTCTGCTGCTCCAAACGCTTAACCAGAATGGCCTAGGGAAAAATACGCGTACCGTTGTAATCGGGCGAGCTTCTACTTTCAAATTCAGTAGGAATTTTTGGGTTAGGTCAATCCGTTCGCGAGATATGGGAGTTTGAAGCCAAAAAATGATAGAGAAGGCAAAAAATGTTTCACAATTCTGCTGCTCCAAACGCTTAACCAGAATGGCCTAGGGAAAAAATACACGTACCGTTGTAATCGGGCGAGTTTCTACTTTCAAGTGCAATAGGACCCTTTGGGTTATATCAATCCGTTCGCGAGATATGGGAGTTTGAAGCCAAGAAATGGTAGAGAAGGCAAAAAATTTTTCACAATTCTGCTGCTCCAAACGTTTAACCAGAATGGCCTAGGGAAAAAATACACGTACCGCCGTAATCGGGCGAGTTTCTACTTTCAGATGCAATAGGAATTTTTGGGTTAGGTCAATCCGTTCGCGAGATATGGGAGTTTGAAGCCAAGAAATGGTTGAGAAGGCAACAAATTTTTCGCAATTCTGCTGCTTCAAACGCTTAACCAGAATGGCCTAGGGGAAAAATACACATACCGTTGTAATCGGGCGAGTTTCTACTTTCAGATGCAATAGGAATTTTTGGGTTAGGTCAATCCGTTCGCGAGGTATGGGAGTTTGAAGCCAAGAAATGGTAGAGAAGGCAAAAAATTTTTCACAATTCTGCTGCTCCAAACGCTTAACCAGAATGGCCTAGGGAAAAAATACACATACCGTTGTAATCGGGCTAGTTTCTACTTTCAGATGCAATAGGAATTTTTGGGTTAGGTCAATCCATTCGCGAGGTATGGGAGTTTGAAGCCAAGAAATGGTAGAGAAGGCAAAAAATTTGTCACAATTCTGCTGCTCCAAACGCTTAACCAGAATGGCTTAGGGAAAAAATACGCATACCGTTGTAATCGGGCGAGTTTCTACTTTCACATGCAATAAGAATTTTTGGGTTAGGTCAATCCGTTCGCGAGATATGGGAGTTTGAAGCCAAGAAATGGTTGAGAAGGCAAAAAATTTTTCGCAATTCTGCTGCTTCAAACGCTTAACCAGAATGGCCTAGGGAAAAAATACACATACCGTTGTAATCGGGCGAGTTTCTACTTCCAAATGCAATAGGAATTTTTGGGTTAGGTCAATCCGTTCGCGACATATGGGATTTTCAACCTAAGAAATGGTTGAGAAGACAACAAATTTTTCGCAATTCTGCTGCTCCAAACGCTTAACCAGAATTGCCTAGGGAAAAAATACACATACGGTTGTAATCGGGCGAGTTTCTACTTTCAGATGCAATAGGAATTTTTGGGTTAGGCAATCCGTTCGCGAGGTATGGGAGTTTGAAGCCAAGAAATGGTAGAGAAGGCAAAAAATTTTTCACAATTCTGCTGCTCCAAATGCTTAACCAGAATGGCCTAGGGAAAAAATACACATACCGTTGTAATCGGGCGAGTTTCTACTTTCAGATGCAATAGGAATTTTTGGGTTAGGTCAATCCATTCGCGAGGTATGTGAGTTTGAAGCCAAGAAATGGTAGAGAAGGCAAAAAATTTGTCACAATTCTGCTGCTCCAATCGCTTAACCAGAATGGCCTAGGGAAAAAATACACATACCTTTGTAATCGGGCGAGTTTCTACTTTCACATGCAATAAGAATTTTTGGGTTAGGTCAATCCATTCGCGAGATATGGGAGTTTGAAGCCAAGAAATGGTTGAGAAGGCAAAAAATTTTTCGCAATTCTGCTGCTTCAAACGCTTAACCAGAATGGCCTAGGGAAAAAATACACATACCGTTGTAATCGGGCGAGTTTCTACTTCCAAATGCAATAGGAATTTTTGGGTTAGGTCAATCGGTTCGCGACATATGGGATTTTCAACCTAAGAAATGGTTGAGAAGACAACAAATTTTTCGCAATTCTGCTGCTCCAAACGCTTAACCAGAATTGCCTAGGGAAAAAATACACATACGGTTGTAATCGGGCGAGTTTCTACTTTCAGATGCAATAGGAATTCTTGGGTTAGGTCAATCCGTTCGCGAGGTATGGGAGTTTGAAGCCAAGAAATGGTAGAGAAGGCAAAAAATTTTTCACAATTCTGCTGCTCCAAACGCTTAACCAGAATGGCCTAGGGAAAAAATACACATACCGTTGTAATCGGGCGAGTTTCTACTTTCAGATGCAATAGGAATTTTTGGGTTAGGTCAATCCGTTCGCGAGGTATGGGAGTTTGAAGCCAAGAAATGGTTGAGAAGGCAAAAAATTTTTCGCAATGCTGCTGCTCCAAACGTTTAACCAGAATGCCCTAGGGAAAATACACATACCGTTGTAATCGGGCGAGTTTCTACTTTCAGATGCAATAGGAATTTTTGGGTTAGGTCAATCCGTTCGCGAGATATGAGAGTTTGAAGCTAAGAAATGGTTGAGTAGGCAAAAAATTTTTCGCAATTCTGCTGCTCCAAAAGCTTAACCAGAATGGCCTAGGGAAAAATACGCGTACCGTTGTAATCGGGCGAGTTTCTACTTTCAGTTACAATAGGAATTTTTGGGTTAGGGCAATCCTTTCGCGAGATATGGGACTTTGAAGCTAAGGAATGGTTGTCAAGACAACAAATTTTTCGCACTTCTGCTGCTCCAAACGCTTAACCAGAATGCCCTAGGGAAAAAATACACATACCGTTGTAATCGGGCGAGTTTCTACTTTCAGACGCAACAGGAATTTTTGGGTTAGGTCAATCCGTTCGCGCGATATGGGAGTTTGAAACCAAGAAATGGTTGAGAAGGCAAAAAATTTTTCGCAATTCTGCTGCTCCAAACGCTTAACCAGAATGGCCTAGGGAAAAAATACGCATACCTTTGTAATCGGGCGAGTTTCTACTTTCAGTTACAATAGGAATTTTTGGGTTCGGTCATTCCGTTCGCGAGATATGGGACTTTGAAGCTAAGAAATGGTTGACAAGACAACAAATTTTTCGCACTTCTGCTGGTCCAATCGCTTAACCAGAATGCCCTAGGGGAAAAATACACGTACCGTTGTAATCGGGCGAGTTTCTACTTTCAAATTCAATAGGAATTTTTGGGTTAGTACAATCCGTTCGCGAGATATGAGAGTTTGAAGCTAAGAAATGGTTGAGTAGGCAAAAAATTTTTCACAATTCTGCTGCTCCAAACGCTTAACCAGAATGGCCCAGGGAAAAAATACACATACCGTTGTAATCGGGCGGGTTTCTACTTTCAGACGCAACAGGAATTTTTGGGTTAGGTCAATCCGTTCGCGCGATATGGGAGTTTGAAACCAAGAAATGGTTGAGAAGGCAAAAAATTTTTCGCAATTCTGCTGCTCCAAACGCTTAACCAGAATGCCCTAGGGAAAAAATACACATACCGTTGTAATCGGGCGAGTTTCTACTTTCAGATGCAATAGGAATTTTTGGGTTAGGTCAATCCGTTCGCGAGGTATGGGAGTTTGAAGCCAAGAAATGGTTGAGAAGGCAAAAAATTTGTCACAATTCTGCTGCTCCAAACGCTTAACCAGAATGGCCTAGGGAAAAAATACACATACCGTTGTAATCGGGCGAGTTTCTACGTTCAGATGCAATAGGAATTTTTGGGTTAGGTCAATCCGTTCGCGAGATATGGGAGTTTGAAGCCAAGAAATGGTTGAGAAGGCAAAAAATTTTTCGAAAATCTGCTGCCCCAAACGCTTAACCAGAATGGCCTAGGGAAAAAATACGCATACCGTTGTAATCGGGCAAGTTTCTACTTTCAGTTACGTTAGGAATTTTTGGGTTCGGTCATTCCGTTCGCGAGATATGGGACTTTGAAGCTAAGAAATGGTTGACAAGACAACAAATTTTTCGCACTTCTGCTGCTCCAATCGCTTAACCAGGATGCCCTAGGGGAAAAATACACGTACCGTTGTAATCGGGCGAGTTTCTACTTTCAAATGCAATAGGAATTTTTGGGTTAGGACAATCCGTTCGCGAGATATGAGAGTTTGAAGCTAAGAAATGGTTGAGAAGGCAAAAAATTTTTCGCAATTCTGCTGCTCCAAACGCTTAACCAGAATGGCCTAGGGAAAAAATACCATTGCCGTTGTAATCGGGCGAGTTTCTACTTTCAGATGCAATAGGAATTTTTGGGTCAGATCAATCCGTTCGCGAGATATGGGAGTTTGAAGCCAAGAAATGATTGAGAAGGCAAAAAATTTTTCGCAATGCTGCTGCTCCAAACGCTTAACCAGAATGCCCTTGAGAAAAAATACACATACCGTTGTAATCGGGCGAGTTTCTACTTTCAGATGCAATAGGAATTTTTGGGTTCGGTCATTCCGTTCGCGAGATATGGGACTTTGAAGCTAAGAAATGGTTGACAAGACAACAAATTTTTCGCACTTCTGCTGCTCCAATCGCTTAACCAGGATGCCCTAGGGGAAAAATACACGTACCGTTGTAATCGGGCGAGTTTCTACTTTCAAATGCAATAGGAATTTTTGGGTTAGGACAATCCGTTCGCGAGATATGAGAGTTTGAAGCTAAGAAATGGTTGAGAAGGCAAAAAATTTTTCGCAATTCTGCTGCTCCAAACGCTTAACCAGAATGGCCTAGGGAAAAAATACCATTGCCGTTGTAATCGGGCGAGTTTCTACTTTCAGATGCAATAGGAATTTTTGGGTCAGATCAATCCGTTCGCGAGATATGGGAGTTTGAAGCCAAGAAATGATTGAGAAGGCAAAAAATTTTTCGCAATGCTGCTGCTCCAAACGCTTGACCAGAATGCCCTTGAGAAAAAATACACATACCGTTGTAATCGGGCGAGTTTCTACTTTCAGATGCAATAGGAATTTTTGGGTTAGGTCATTCCGTTCGCGAGATATGGGAGTTTGAAGCCAAGAAATGGTTGAGAAGGCAAAAAATTTTTCGCAATTCTGCTGCTCCAAACGCTTAACCAGAATGGCCTAGGGAAAAAATACGCATACCGTTGTAATCGGGCGAGTTTCTACTTTCAGTTACAGTAGGAATTTTTGGGTTCGGTCAATCCGTTCGCGAGATATGGGACTTTGAAGCTAAGAAATGGTTTACAAGACAACAATTTTTTCGCTCTTCTGCTGCTCCAATCGCTTAACCAGAATGCCCTAGGGGAAAATACACGTACCGTTGTAATCGGTCGAGTTTCTACTTTCAATTGCAATAGGAATTTTTGGGTTAGGACAATCCGTTCGCGAGATATGAGAGTTTGAAGCTAAGAAATGGTTGAGTAGGCAAAAAATTTTTCGCAATTCTGCTGCTCCAAACGCTTAACCAGAATGGCCTAGGGAAAAAATACGCATACCGCTGTAATCGGGCGAGTTTCTACTTTCACAAGCAACAGGAATTTTTGGGTTAGGTCAATCCGTTCGCGAGATATGAGAGTTTGAAGCTAAGGAATGGTTGTCAAGACAACAAATTTTTCGCACTTCTGCTGCTCCAATCGCTTAACCAGAATGGCCTAGGGAAAAAATACGCATACCGCTGTAATCGGGCGAGTTTCTACTTTCACAAGCAACAGGAATTTTTGGGTTAGGTCAATCCGTTCGCGAGATATGAGAGTTTGAAGCTAAGGAATGGTTGTCAAGACAACAAATTTTTCGCACTTCTGCTGCTCCAATCGCTTAACCAGAATGGCCTAGGGGAGAAATACACGTACCGTTGTAATCGGGCGAGTTTCTACTTTCAAGTGCAATAGGAATTTTTGGGTTAGGTCAATCCGTTCGCGAGATATGGGAGTTTCAAACTAAGAGATGGTTGAGAAGACAACAAATTTTTCGCAATTCTGCTGCACCAAACGCTTAAACAGAATGGCCTAGGGAAAAATACGCGTACCGTTGTAATCGGGCGAGTTTCTACTTTCAGTTACAATAGGAATTTTTGGGTTAGGGCAATCCTTTCGCGAGATATGGGACTTTGAAGCTAAGGAATGGTTGTCAAGACAACAAATTTTTCGCACTTCTGCTGCTCCAATCGCTTAACCAGAGTGGCCTAGGGGAGAAATACACGTACCGTTGTAATCGGGCGAGTTTCTACTTTCATGTGCAATAGGAATTTTTGGGTTAGGTCACCCGTTCGCGAGGTATGGGAGTTTCAAGCTAAGAGATGTTTGAGAAGACTACAAATTTTTCGCAATTCTGCTGCTCCAAACGCTTAACCAGAATGGCCTAGGGAAAAATACGCGTACCGTTGTAATCGGGCGAGTTTCTTCTTTCAAGTGCAATAGGAATTTTTGGGTTAGGTCAATCCGTTCGCGAGATATGGGTGTTTCAAACTAAGAGATGGTTGAGAAGGCAACAAATTTTTCGCAATTCTGCTGCTCCAAACGCTTAACCAGAATGGCCTAGGGAAAAATACGCGTACCGTTGTAATCGGGCGAGCTTCTACTTTCAAATTCAGTAGGAATTTTTGGGTTAGGTCAATCCGTTCGCGAGATATGGGAGTTTGAAGCCAAAAAATGATAGAGAAGGCAAAAAATGTTTCACAATTCTGCTGCTCCAAACGCTTAACCAGAATGGCCTAGGGAAAAAATACACGTACCGTTGTAATCGGGCGAGTTTCTACTTTCAAGTGCAATAGGACCCTTTGGGTTATATCAATCCGTTCGCGAGATATGGGAGTTTGAAGCCAAGAAATGGTAGAGAAGGCAAAAAATTTTTCACAATTCTGCTGCTCCAAACGTTTAACCAGAATGGCCTAGGGAAAAAATACACGTACCGCCGTAATCGGGCGAGTTTCTACTTTCAGATGCAATAGGAATTTTTGGGTTAGGTCAATCCGTTCGCGAGATATGGGAGTTTGAAGCCAAGAAATGGTTGAGAAGGCAACAAATTTTTCGCAATTCTGCTGCTTCAAACGCTTAACCAGAATGGCCTAGGGGAAAAATACACATACCGTTGTAATCGGGCGAGTTTCTACTTTCAGATGCAATAGGAATTTTTGGGTTAGGTCAATCCGTTCGCGAGGTATGGGAGTTTGAAGCCAAGAAATGGTAGAGAAGGCAAAAAATTTTTCACAATTCTGCTGCTCCAAATGCTTAACCAGAATGGCCTAGGGAAAAAATACACATACCGTTGTAATCGGGCGAGTTTCTACTTTCAGATGCAATAGGAATTTTTGGGTTAGGTCAATCCATTCGCGAGGTATGTGAGTTTGAAGCCAAGAAATGGTAGAGAAGGCAAAAAATTTGTCACAATTCTGCTGCTCCAATCGCTTAACCAGAATGGCCTAGGGAAAAAATACACATACCTTTGTAATCGGGCGAGTTTCTACTTTCACATGCAATAAGAATTTTTGGGTTAGGTCAATCCATTCGCGAGATATGGGAGTTTGAAGCCAAGAAATGGTTGAGAAGGCAAAAAATTTTTCGCAATTCTGCTGCTTCAAACGCTTAACCAGAATGGCCTAGGGAAAAAATACACATACCGTTGTAATCGGGCGAGTTTCTACTTCCAAATGCAATAGGAATTTTTGGGTTAGGTCAATCGGTTCGCGACATATGGGATTTTCAACCTAAGAAATGGTTGAGAAGACAACAAATTTTTCGCAATTCTGCTGCTCCAAACGCTTAACCAGAATTGCCTAGGGAAAAAATACACATACGGTTGTAATCGGGCGAGTTTCTACTTTCAGATGCAATAGGAATTCTTGGGTTAGGTCAATCCGTTCGCGAGGTATGGGAGTTTGAAGCCAAGAAATGGTAGAGAAGGCAAAAAATTTTTCACAATTCTGCTGCTCCAAACGCTTAACCAGAATGGCCTAGGGAAAAAATACACATACCGTTGTAATCGGGCGAGTTTCTACTTTCAGATGCAATAGGAATTTTTGGGTTAGGTCAATCCGTTCGCGAGGTATGGGAGTTTGAAGCCAAGAAATGGTTGAGAAGGCAAAAAATTTTTCGCAATGCTGCTGCTCCAAACGTTTAACCAGAATGCCCTAGGGAAAATACACATACCGTTGTAATCGGGCGAGTTTCTACTTTCAGATGCAATAGGAATTTTTGGGTTAGGTCAATCCGTTCGCGAGATATGAGAGTTTGAAGCTAAGAAATGGTTGAGTAGGCAAAAAATTTTTCGCAATTCTGCTGCTCCAAAAGCTTAACCAGAATGGCCTAGGGAAAAATACGCGTACCGTTGTAATCGGGCGAGTTTCTACTTTCAGTTACAATAGGAATTTTTGGGTTAGGTCAATCCGTTCGCGCGATATGGGAGTTTGAAACCAAGAAATGGTTGAGAAGGCAAAAAATTTTTCGCAATTCTGCTGCTCCAAACGCTTAACCAGAATGCCCTAGGGAAAAAATACACATACCGTTGTAATCGGGCGAGTTTCTACTTTCAGATGCAATAGGAATTTTTGGGTTAGGTCAATCCGTTCGCGAGGTATGGGAGTTTGAAGCCAAGAAATGGTTGAGAAGGCAAAAAATTTGTCACAATTCTGCTGCTCCAAACGCTTAACCAGAATGGCCTAGGGAAAAAATACACATACCGTTGTAATCGGGCGAGTTTCTACTTTCACATGCAATCAGAATTTTTGGGTTAGGTCAATCCGTTCGCGAGATATGGGAGTTTGAATCCAAGAAATGGTTGAGAAGGCAAAAAATTTTTCGCAATTCTGCTGCTGCAAACGCTTAACCGGAATGGCCTAGGGAAAAAATACACATACCGTTGTACCCGGGCGAGTTTCTACTTTCAGACGCAACAGGAATTATTGGGTTAAGTCAATCCGTTCGCGAGATATGGGAGTTTGAAGCCAAGAAATGGTTGAGATGGCAAAAAATTTTTCGCAATGCTGCTGCTCCAAACGCTTAACCAGAATGCCCTAGGGAAAATACACATACCGTTGTAATCGGGCGAGTTTCTACTTTCAGATGCAATAGGAATTTTTGGGTTAGGTCAATCCGTTCGCGAGATATGGGAGTTTGAAACCAAGAAATGGTTGAGAAGGCAAAAAATTTTTCGCAATTCTGCTGCTCCAAACGCTTAACCAGAATGGCCTAGGGAAAAAATACGCATACCGTTGTAATCGGGCGAGTTTCTACTTTCAGTTACAATAGGAATTTTTGGGTTAGGTCAATCCGTTCGCGAGATATGGGACTTTGAAGCTAAGAAATGGTTGACAAGACAACAAATTTTTCGCAATTCTGCTGCTCCAATCGCTTAACCAGAATGCCCTAGGGGAAAAATACACGTACCGTTGTAATCGGGCGAGTTTCTACTTTCAAATGCAATAGGAATTTTTGGGTTAGGACAATCCGTTCGCGAGATATGAGAGTTTGAAGCTAAGAAATGGTTAAGTAGGCAAAAAATTTTTCGCAATTCTGCTGCTCCAAACGCTTAACCAGAATGGCCTAGGGAAAAAATACGCATACCGCTGTAATCGGGCGAGTTTCTACTTTCACAAGCAACAGGAATTTTTGGGTTAGGTCAATCCGTTCGCGAGATATGAGAGTTTGAAGCTAAGATATGGTTGAGAAGACAACAAAGTTTTCGCAAATCTGCTGCTCCAAACGCTTAAACCGAATGGCCTAGGGAAAAATACGCGTACCGTTGTAATCGGGCGAGTTTCTACTTTCAGTTACAATAGGAATTTTTGGGTTAGGGCAATCCTTTCGCGAGATATGGGACTTTGAAGCTAAGGAATGGTTGTCAAGACAACAAATTTTTCGCACTTCTGCTGCTCCAATCGCTTAACCAGAATGGCCTAGGGGAGAAATACACGTACCGTTGTAATCGGGCGAGTTTCTACTTTCAAGTGCAATAGGAATTTTTGGGTTAGGTCACCCGTTCGCGAGATATGGGAGTTTCAAGCTAAGAGATGGTTGAGAAGACAACAAATTTTTCGCAATTCTGCTGCTCCAAACGCTTAACCAGAATGGCCCAGGAAAAAAATACACATACCGTTGTAATCGGGCGGGTTTCTACTTTCAGACGCAACAGGAATTTTTGGGTTAGGTCAATCCGTTCGCGCGATATGGGAGTTTGAAACCAAGAAATGGTTGAGAAGGCAAAAAATTTTTCGCAATTCTGCTGCTCCAAACGCTTGACCAGAATGCCCTAGGGGAAAAATACACGTACCGTTGTAATCGGGCGAGTTTCTACTTTCAAATGCAATAGGAATTTTTGGGTTAGGACAATCCGTTCGCGAGATATGAGAGTTTGAAGCTAAGAAACGGTTGAGAAGACAACAAATTTTTCGCAATTCTGCTGCTCCAAACGCTTAACCAGAATGGTCTAGGGAAAAATACGCGTACCGTTGTAATCGGGCGAGTTTCTACTTTCAAGTGCAATAGGAATTTTTGGGTTAGGACAATCCGTTCGCGCGATATGAGAGTTTGAAGCTAAGAAACGGTTGAGAAGACAACAAATTTTTCGCACTTCTGCTGCTCCAATCGCTTAACCAGAATGCCCTAGGGGAAAAATACACATACCGTTGTAATCGGGCGAGTTTCTACTTTCAAGTGCAATAGGAATTTTTGGGTTAGGTCAATCCGTTCGCGAGATATGGGAGTTTGAAGCCAAGAAATGGTTGAGAAGGCAACAAATTTTTCGCAATTCTGCTGCTTCAAACGCTTAACCAGAATGGCCTAGGGAAAAAATACACATACGTTGTAATCGGGCGAGTTTCTACTTCCAAGTGCAATAGGAATTTTTGGGTTAGGTCAATCGGTTCGCGACATATGGGATTTTCATCCTAAGAAATGGTTGAGAAGACAACAAATTTTTCGCAATTCTGCTGCTCCAAACGCTTATCCAGAATGGCCTAGGGGAAAAATACACATACCGTTGTAATCGGGCGAGTTTCTACTTTCAGATGCAATAGGAATTTTTGGGTTAGGTCAATCCGTTCGCGAGGTATGGGAGTTTGAAGCCAAGAAATGGTAGAGAAGGCAAAAAATTTTTCACAATTCTGCTGCTCCAAACGCTTAACCAGAATGGCCTAGGGAAAAAATACACATACCGTTGTAATCGGGCGAGTTTCTACTTTCAGATGCAATAGGAATTTTTGGGTTAGGTCAATCCATTCGCGAGGTATGGGAGTTTGAAGCCAAGAAATGGTAGAGAAGGCAAAAAATTTGTCACAATTCTGCTGCTCCAAACGCTTAACCAGAATTGCCTAGGGAAAAAATACACATACGGTTGTAATCGGGCGAGTTTCTACTTTCAGATGCAATAGGAATTTTTGGGTTAGGTCAATCCGTTCGCGAGGTAAGGGAGTTTGAAGCCAAGAAATGGTAGAGAAGGCAAAAAATTTTTCACAATTCTGCTGCTCCAAACGCTTAACCAGAATGGCCTAGGGAAAAAATACACATACCGTTGTAATCGGGCGAGTTTCTACTTTCAGATGCAATAGGAATTTTTGGGTTAGGTCAATCCGTTCGCGAGGTATGGGAGTTTGAAGCCAAGAAATGGTTGAGAAGGCAAAAAATTTGTCACAATTCTGCTGCTCCAAACGCTTAACCACAATGGCCTAGGGAAAAAATACACATACCGTTGTAATCGGGCGAGTTTCTACTTTCACATGCAATCAGAATTTTTGGGTTAGGTCTATCCGAACGCGAGATATGGGAGTTTGAATCCATGAAATGGTTGAGAAGGCAAAAAATTTTTCGCAATTCTGCTGCTGCAAACGCTTAACCGGAATGGCCTAGGGAAAAAATACACATACCGTTGTACCCGGGCGAGTTTCTACTTTCAGATGCAATAGGAATTTTTGGGTTAGGTCAATCCGTTCGCGAGGTATGGGAGTTTGAAGCCAAGAAATGGTTGAGAAGGCAAAAAATTTTTCGCAATGCTGCTGCTCCAAACGCTTAACCAGAATGCCCTAGGGAAAATACACATACCGTTGTAATCGGGCGAGTTTCTACTTTCACATGCAATAGGAATTTTTGGGTTAGGTCAATCCGTTCGCGAGATATGAGAGTTTGAAGCTAAGAAATGGTTGAGTAGGCAAAAAATTTTTCGCAATTCTGCTGCTCCAAAAGCTTAACCAGAATGGCCTAGGGAAAAATACGTGTACCGTTGTAATCGGGCGAGTTTCTACTTTCAGTTACAATAGGAATTTTTGGGTTAGGGCAATCCTTTCGCGAGATATGGGACTTTGAAGCTAAGGAATGGTTGTCAAGACAACAAATTTTTCGCACTTCTGCTGCTCCAAACGCTTAACCAGAATGACCTAGGGAAAAAATACACATACCGTTGTAATCGGGCGAGTTTCTACTTTCAGACGCAACAGGAATTTTTGGGTTAGGTCAATCCGTTCGCGCGATATGGGAGTTTGAAACCAAGAAATGGTTGAGAAGGCAAAAAATTTTTCGCAATTCTGCTGCTCCAAACGCTTAACCAGAATGGCCTAGGGAAAAAATACGCATACCTTTGTAATCGGGCTAGTTTCTACTTTCAGTTGCAATAGGAATTTTTGGGTTCGGTCATTCCGTTCGCGAGATATGGGACTTTGAAGCTAAGAAATGGTTGACAAGACAACAAATTTTTCGCAATTCTGCTGCTCCAATCGCTTAACCAGAATGCCCTAGGGGAAAAATACACGTACCGTTGTAATCGGGCGAGTTTCTACTTTCAAATTCAATAGGAATTTTTGGGTTAGTACAATCCGTTCGCGAGATATGAGAGTTTGAAGCTAAGAAATGGTTGAGTAGGCAAAAAATTTTTCACAATTCTGCTGCTCCAAACGCTTAACCAGAATGGCCCAGGGAAAAAATACACATACCGTTGTAATCGGGCGAGTTTCTACTTTCAGACGCAACAGGAATTTTTGGGTTAGGTCAATCCGTTCGCGCGATATGGGAGTTTGAAACCAAGAAATGGTTGAGAAGGCAAAAAATTTTTCGCAATGCTGCTGCTCCAAACGCTTAACCAGAATGCCCTAGGGAAAATACACATACCGTTGTAATCGGGCGAGTTTCTACTTTCAGATGCAATAGGAATTTTTGGGTTAGGTCAATCCGTTCGCGAGATATGAGAGTTTGAAGCTAAGAAATGGTTGAGTAGGCAAAAAATTTTTCGCAATTCTGCTGCTCCAAAAGCTTAACCAGAATGGCCTAGGGAAAAATACGTGTACCGTTGTAATCGGGCGAGTTTCTACTTTCAGTTACAATAGGAATTTTTGGGTTAGGTCAATCCGTTCGCGAGATATGAGAGTTTGAAGCTAAGAAATGGTTAAGTAGGCAAAAAATTTTTCGCAATTCTGCTGCTCCAAACGCTTAACCAGAATGGCCTAGGGAAAAAATACGCATACCGCTGTAATCGGGCGAGTTTCTACTTTCACAAGCAACAGGAATTTTTGGGTTAGGTCAATCCGTTCGCGAGATATGAGAGTTTGAAGCTAAGATATGGTTGAGAAGACAACAAAGTTTTCGCAAATCTGCTGCTCCAAACGCTTAAACCGAATGGCCTAGGGAAAAATACGCGTACCGTTGTAATCGGGCGAGTTTCTACTTTCAGTTACAATAGGAATTTTTGGGTTAGGGCAATCCTTTCGCGAGATATGGGACTTTGAAGCTAAGGAATGGTTGTCAAGACAACAAATTTTTCGCACTTCTGCTGCTCCAATCGCTTAACCAGAATGGCCTAGGGGAGAAATACACGTACCGTTGTAATCGGGCGAGTTTCTACTTTCAAGTGCAATAGGAATTTTTGGGTTAGGTCACCCGTTCGCGAGATATGGGAGTTTCAAGCTAAGAGATGGTTGAGAAGACAACAAATTTTTCGCAATTCTGCTGCTCCAAACGCTTAAACAGAATGGCCCAGGAAAAAAATACACATACCGTTGTAATCGGGCGGGTTTCTACTTTCAGACGCAACAGGAATTTTTGGGTTAGGTCAATCCGTTCGCGCGATATGGGAGTTTGAAACCAAGAAATGGTTGAGAAGGCAAAAAATTTTTCGCAATTCTGCTGCTCCAAACGCTTGACCAGAATGCCCTAGGGGAAAAATACACGTACCGTTGTAATCGGGCGAGTTTCTACTTTCAAGTGCAATAGGAATTTTTGGGTTAGGACAATCCGTTCGCGCGATATGAGAGTTTGAAGCTAAGAAACGGTTGAGAAGACAACAAATTTTTCGCACTTCTGCTGCTCCAATCGCTTAACCAGAATGCCCTAGGGGAAAAATACACATACCGTTGTAATCGGGCGAGTTTCTACTTTCAAGTGCAATAGGAATTTTTGGGTTAGGTCAATCCGTTCGCGAGATATGGGAGTTTGAAGCCAAGAAATGGTTGAGAAGGCAACAAATTTTTCGCAATTCTGCTGCTTCAAACGCTTAACCAGAATGGCCTAGGGAAAAAATACACATACGTTGTAATCGGGCGAGTTTCTACTTCCAAGTGCAATAGGAATTTTTGGGTTAGGTCAATCGGTTCGCGACATATGGGATTTTCATCCTAAGAAATGGTTGAGAAGACAACAAATTTTTCGCAATTCTGCTGCTCCAAACGCTTATCCAGAATGGCCTAGGGGAAAAATACACATACCGTTGTAATCGGGCGAGTTTCTACTTTCAGATGCAATAGGAATTTTTGGGTTAGGTCAATCCGTTCGCGAGGTATGGGAGTTTGAAGCCAAGAAATGGTAGAGAAGGCAAAAAATTTTTCACAATTCTGCTGCTCCAAACGTTTAACCAGAATGGCCTAGGGAAAAAATACGCATACCGTTGTAATCGGGCGAGTTTCTACTTTCAGATGCAATAGGAATTTTTGGGTTAGGTCAATCCATTCGCGAGGTATGGGAGTTTGAAGCCAAGAAATGGTAGAGAAGGCAAAAAATTTGTCACAATTCTGCTGCTCCAAACGCTTAACCAGAATTGCCTAGGGAAAAAATACACATACGGTTGTAATCGGGCGAGTTTCTACTTTCAGATGCAATAGGAATTTTTGGGTTAGGTCAATCCGTTCGCGAGGTAAGGGAGTTTGAAGCCAAGAAATGGTAGAGAAGGCAAAAAATTTTTCACAATTCTGCTGCTCCAAACGCTTAACCAGAATGGCCTAGGGAAAAAATACACATACCGTTGTAATCGGGCGAGTTTCTACTTTCAGATGCTATAGGAATTTTTGGGTTAGGTCAATCCGTTCGCGAGGTATGGGAGTTTGAAGCCAAGAAATGGTTGAGAAGGCAAAAAATTTGTCACAATTCTGCTGCTCCAAACGCTTAACCAGAATGGCCTAGGGAAAAAATACACATACCGTTGTAATCGGGCGAGTTTCTACTTTCACATGCAATCAGAATTTTTGGGTTAGGTCAATCCGTTCGCGAGATATGGGAGTTTGAATCCATGAAATGGTTGAGAAGGCAAAAAATTTTTCGCAATTCTGCTGCTGCAAACGCTTAACCGGAATGGCCTAGGGAAAAAATACACATACCGTTGTACCCGGGCGAGTTTCTACTTTCAGATGCAATAGGAATTTTTGGGTTAGGTCAATCCGTTCGCGAGGTATGGGAGTTTGAAGCCAAGAAATGGTTGAGAAGGCAAAAAATTTTTCGCAATGCTGCTGCTCCAAACGCTTAACCAGAATGCCCTAGGGAAAATACACATACCGTTGTAATCGGGCGAGTTTCTACTTTCAGATGCAATAGGAATTTTTGGGTTAGGTCAATCCGTTCGCGAGATATGAGAGTTTGAAGCTAAGAAATGGTTGAGTAGGCAAAAAATTTTTCGCAATTCTGCTGCTCCAAAAGCTTAACCAGAATGGCCTAGGGAAAAATACGTGTACCGTTGTAATCGGGCGAGTTTCTACTTTCAGTTACAATAGGAATTTTTGGGTTAGGGCAATCCTTTCGCGAGATATGGGACTTTGAAGCTAAGGAATGGTTGTCAAGACAACAAATTTTTCGCACTTCTGCTGCTCCAAACGCTTAACCAGAATGCCCTAGGGAAAAAATACACATACCGTTGTAATCGGGCGAGTTTCTACTTTCAGACGCAACAGGAATTTTTGGGTTAGGTCAATCCGTTCGCGCGATATGGGAGTTTGAAACCAAGATATGGTTGAGAAGGCAAAAAATTTTTCGCAATTCTGCTGCTCCAAACGCTTAACCAGAATGGCCTAGGGAAAAAATACGCATACCTTTGTAATCGGGCGAGTTTCTACTTTCAGTTGCAATAGGAATTTTTGGGTTCGGTCATTCCGTTCGCGAGATATGGGACTTTGAAGCTAAGAAATGGTTGACAAGACAACAAATTTTTCGCAATTCTGCTGCTCCAATCGCTTAACCAGAATGCCCTAGGGGAAAAATACACGTACCGTTGTAATCGGGCGAGTTTCTACTTTCAAATTCAATAGGAATTTTTGGGTTAGTACAATCCGTTCGCGAGATATGAGAGTTTGAAGCTAAGAAATGGTTGAGTAGGCAAAAAATTTTTCACAATTCTGCTGCTCCAAACGCTTAACCAGAATGGCCCAGGGAAAAAATACACATACCGTTGTAATCGGGCGGGTTTCTACTTTCAGACGCAACAGGAATTTTTGGGTTAGGTCAATCCGTTCGCGCGATATGGGAGTTTGAAACCAAGAAATGGTTGAGAAGGCAAAAAATTTTTCGCAATTCTGCTGCTCCAAACGCTTAACCAGAATGGCCTAGGGAAAAAATACACATACCGTTGTAATCGGGCGAGTTTCTACTTTCAGATGCAATAGGAATTTTTGGGTTAGGTCAATCCGTTCGCGAGGTATGGGTTTTTGAAGCCAAGAAATGGTTGAGGAGGCAAAAAATTTGTCACAATTCTGCTGCTCCAAACGCTTAACCAGAATGGCCTAGGGAAAAAATACACATACCGTTGTAATCGGGCGAGTTTCTACTTTCACATGCAATCAGAATTTTTGGGTTAGGTCAATCCGTTCGCGAGATATGGGAGTTTGAATCCAAGAAATGGTTGAGAAGGCAAAAAATTTTTCGCAATTCTGCTGCTGCAAACGCTTAACCGGAATGGCCTAGGGAAAAAATACACATACCGTTGTACCCGGGCGAGTTTCTACTTTCAGACGCAACAGGAATTATTGGGTTAAGTCAATCCGTTCGCGAGATATGGGAGTTTGAAGCCAAGAAATGGTTGAGAAGGCAAAAAATTTTTCGCAATGCTGCTGCTCCAAACGCTTAACCAGAATGCCCTAGGGAAAATACACATACCGTTGTAATCGGGCGAGTTTCTACTTTCAGATGCAATAGGAATTTTTGGGTTAGGTCAATCCGTTCGCGAGATATGGGAGTTTGAAACCAAGAAATGGTTGAGAAGGCAAAAAATTTTTCGCAATTCTGCTGCTCCAAACGCTTAACCAGAATGGCCTAGGGAAAAAATACGCATACCGTTGTAATCGGGCGAGTTTCTACTTTCAGTTACAATAGGAATTTTTGGGTTAGGTCAATCCGTTCGCGAGATATGGGACTTTGAAGCTAAGAAATGGTTGACAAGACAACAAATTTTTCGCAATTCTGCTGCTCCAATCGCTTAACCGGAATGCCCTAGGGGAAAAATACACGTACCGTTGTAATCGGGCGAGTTTCTACTTTCAAATGCAATAGGAATTTTTGGGTTAGGACAATCCGTTCGCGAGATATGAGAGTTTGAAGCTAAGAAATGGTTGAGTAGGCAAAAAATTTTTCGCAATTCTGCTGCTCCAAACGCTTAACCAGAATGGCCTAGGGAAAAAATACGCATACCGCTGTAATCGGGCGAGTTTCTACTTTCACAAGCAACAGGAATTTTTGGGTTAGGTCAATCCGTTCGCGAGATATGAGAGTTTGAAGCTAAGATATGGTTGAGAAGACAACAAAGTTTTCGCAAATCTGCTGCTCCAAACGCTTAAACAGAATGGCCTAGGGAAAAATACGCGTACCGTTGTAATCGGGCGAGTTTCTACTTTCAGTTACAATAGGAATTTTTGGGTTAGGGCAATCCTTTCGCGAGATATGGGACTTTGAAGCTAAGGAATGGTTGTCAAGACAACAAATTTTTCGCACTTCTGCTGCTCCAATTGCTTAACCAGAATGGCCTAGGGGAGAAATACACGTATCGTTGTAATCGGGCGAGTTTCTACTTTCAAGTGCAATAGGAATTTTTGGGTTAGGTCAATCCGTTCGCGCGATATGGGAGTTTCAAGCTAAGAAATGGTTGAGAAGATAACAAATTTTTCGCAATTCTGCTGCTCCAAACGCTTAACCAGAATGGCCTAGGGAAAAAATACACATACCGTTGTAATCGGGCGAGTTTCTACTTTCAGATGCAATAGGAATTTTTGGGTTAGGTCAATCCGTTCGCGAGATATGGGAGTTTGAAGCCAAGAAATGGTTGAGGAGGCAAAAAATTTTTCGCAATTCTGCTGCTCCAAACGCTTAACCAGAATGGCCTAGGGAATAAATACACATACCGTTGTAATCGGGCGAGTTTCTACTTTCAGTTACAATAGGAATTTTTGGGTTCGGTCAATCCGTCCGGGAGATATGGGACTTTGAAGCTAAGAAATGGTTTACAAGACAACAAATTTTTCGCAATTCTGCTGCTCCAATCGCTTAACCAGAATGGCCTAGGGGAGAAATACACGTACCGTTGTTATCGGGCGAGTTTCTACTTTCAAATGCAATAGGAATTTTTGGGTTAGGTCAATCCGTTCGCGAGATATGAGAGTTTGAAGCTAAGAAATGGTTGAGAAGACAACAAATTTTTCGCAATTGTGTTGCTCCAAACGCTTAACCAGAATGGCGCAGGGAAAAAATACGCACACCCTTGTAATCGGGCGAGTTTCTACTTTCAGACGCAGAAGGAACTTTTGGGCTTGGTCAATCCGTTCGGGAGATATGGGACTTTGAATTTAAGAAATGGTTGAGAAGACAACAAATTTTTCGCAATTCTGCTGCTCCAAACGCTTAACCAGAATGGGCTAGGGAAAAATACGCGTACCGTTGTAATCGGGGGAGTTTCTACTTTCAAATTCAATAGGAATTTTTGGGTTAGATCAATCCGTTCGCGCGATATGAGAGTTTGAAGCTAAGAAATGGTTGAGAAGACAACAAATTTTTCGCACTTCTGCTGCTCCAATCGCTTAACCAGAATGCCCTAGGGGAAAAATACACATACCGTTGTAATCGGGCGAGTTTCTACTTTCAAGTGCAATAGGAATTTTTGGGTTAGGTCAATCGGTTCGCGACAAATGGGAGTTTCAAGCTAAGAAATGGTTGAGAAGACAACAAATTTTTCGCAATTCTGCTGCTCCAAACGCTTAACCAGAATCGCCTAGGGAAAAAATACACATACCGTTGTAATCGGGCGAGTTTCTACTTTCAAGTGCAATAGGAATTTTTGGGTTAGGACAATCCGTTCGCGCGATATGGGAGTTTGAAGCTAAGAAATGGTTGAGAAGGCAAAAATTTTTTCGCAATTCTGCTGCTCCAAAAGCTTAACCAGAATGGCCTAGGGAAAAATACGCGTACCGTTGTAATCGGGCGAGTTTCTACTTTCAGTTACAATAGGAATTTTTGGGTTAGGGCAATCCTTTCGCGAGATATGGGACTTTGAAGCTAAGGAATGGTTGTCAAGACAACAAATTTTTCGCACTTCTGCTGCTCCAAACGCTTAACCAGAATGCCCTAGGGAAAAAATACACATACCGTTGTAATCGGGCGAGTTTCTACTTTCAGACGCAACAGGAATTTTTGGGTTAGGTCAATCCGTTCGCGCGATATGGGAGTTTGAAACCAAGAAATGGTTGAGAAGGCAAAAAATTTTTCGCAATTCTGCTGCTCCAAACGCTTAACCAGAATGGCCTAGGGAAAAAATACGCATACCTTTGTAATCGGGCGAGTTTCTACTTTCAGTTACAATAGGAATTTTTGGGTTCGGTCATTCCGTTCGCGAGATATGGGACTTTGAAGCTAAGAAATGGTTGACAAGACAACAAATTTTTCGCACTTCTGCTGCTCCAATCGCTTAACCAGAATGCCCTAGGGGAAAAATACACGTACCGTTGTAATCGGGCGAGTTTCTACTTTCAAATTCAATAGGAATTTTTGGGTTAGTACAATCCGTTCGCGAGATATGAGAGTTTGAAGCTAAGAAATGGTTGAGTAGGCAAAAAATTTTTCACAATTCTGCTGCTCCAAACGCTTAACCAGAATGGCCCAGGGAAAAAATACACATACCGTTGTAATCGGGCGGGTTTCTACTTTCAGACGCAGCAGGAATTTTTGGGTTTGGTCAATCCGTTCGCGAGATATGGGACTTTGAAGCTAAGAAATGGTTGAGAAGACAACAAATTTTTCGCAATTCTGCTGCTCCAAACGCTTAACCAGAATGGCCTAGGGTGAAAATACGCATACCGTTGTAATCGGGCGAGTTTCTACTTTCAGTTACAATAGGAATTTTTCGGTTAGGTCAATCCGTTCGCGAGATATGGGACTTTGAAGCTAAGAAATGGTTGACAAGACAACAAATTTTTCGCAATTCTGCTGCTCCAATCGCTTAACCAGAATGGCCTAGGGAAAAAATACGCATACCGTTGTAATCGGGCGAGTTTCTACTTTCAGGTGCAATAGGAATTTTTGGGTTAGGTCATTCCGTTCGCGAGATATGGGAGTTTGAAGACAAGAAATGGTTGAGAAGGCAAAAAATTTTTCGCAATTCTGCTGCTCCAAACGCTTAACAAGAATGGCCAAGGGAAAAAATACACATACCGTTGTAATTGGGCGAGTTTCTACTTTCAGATGCAACAGGAATTTTTGGTCTAGGTCAATCCGTTCGCGAGATATGGTAGTTTGAGGCTAAGAAATGGTTGCGAAGACAACAAATTTTTCGCACTTCTGCTGCTCCAAACGCTTAACCAGAATGGCCCAGGGAAAAAACACACATACCGTTGTAATCGGGCGAGTTTCTACTTTCAGTTACAATAGGAATTTTTGGGTTAGGTCAATCCGTTCCCGAGATATGGGACTTTGAAGCTAAGAAATGGTTGACAAGACAACAAATTTTTCGCACTTCTGCTGCTCCAATCGCTTAACCAGAATGGCCTAGGGGAAAAATACACGTACCGTTGTAATCGGGCGAGTTTCTGCTTTCAAATGCAATAGGAATTTTTGGGTTAGGCCAATCCGGTCGCGAGATATGAGAGTTTGAAGCTAAGAAATGGTTGAGAAGAGAACAAATTTTTCGCAATTCTGCTTCTCCAAATGCTTAACCAGAATGGCCTAGGGAAAAAATACACGTACCGTTGTAATCGGGCGAGTTTCTGCTTTCAAATGCAATAGGAATTTTTGGGTTAGGACAATCCGTTCGCGAGATATGAGAGTTTGAAGCTAAGAAATGGTTGAGAAGGCAAAGAATTTTTCGCAATTCTGCTGCTCCAAACGCTTAACCAGAATGGCCTAGGGAAAAAATACGCATACCGTTGTAATCGGGCGAGTTTCTACTTTCAGACGCAGCAGGAATTTTTGGGTTTGGTCAATCCGTTCGCGAGATATGGGACTTTGAAGCTAAGAAATGGTTGAGAAGGCATACAATTTTTCGCAATTCTGCTGCTTCAAACGCTTAACCAGAATGGCCTAGGGAAAAAATACACATACCTTTGTAATCGGGCGAGTTTCTACTTTCAGACGCAACAGGAATTTTTGGGTTAGGTCAATCCGTTCGCGAGATATGGGAGTTTGAAGCCAAGAAATGATTGAGAAGGCAAAAAATTTTTCGCAATGCTGCTGCTCCAAACGCTTGACCAGAATACCCTAGGGAAAAAATACACATACCGTTGTAATCGGGCGAGTTTCTACTTTCAGATGCAATAGGAATTTTTGGGTTAGGTCAATCCGTTCGCGGATATGGGAGTTTGAAGCCAAGAAATGGTTGAGGAGGCAAAAAATTTTTCGCAATTCTGCTGCTCCAAACGCTTAACCAGAATGGCCCAGGGAAAAAACACACATACCGTTGTAATCGGGCGAGTTTCTACTTTCAGGTGCAATAGGAATTTTTGGGTTAGGTCATTCCGTTCGCGAGATATGGGAGTTTGAAGACAAGAAATGGTTGAGAAGGCAAAAAATTTTTCGCAATTCTGCTGCTCCAAACGCTTAACAAGAATGGCCTAGGGAAAAAATACACATACCGTTGTAATTGGGCGAGTTTCTACTTTCAGATGCAACAGGAATTTTTGGGCTAGGTCAATCCGTTCGCGAGATATGGTAGTTTGAGGCTAAGAAATGGTTGACAAGAAAACAAATTTTTCGCACTTCTGCTGCTCCAATCGCTTAACCAGAATGGCCTAGGGGAAAAATACACGTACCGTTGTAATCGGGCGAGTTTCTGCTTTCAAATGCAATAGGAATTTTTGGGTTAGGCCAATCCGGTCGCGAGATATGAGAGTTTGAAGCTAAGAAATGGTTGAGAAGAGAACAAATTTTTCGCAATTCTGCTTCTCCAAATGCTTAACCAGAATGGCCTAGGGAAAAAATACACGTACCGTTGTAATCGGGCGAGTTTCTGCTTTCAAATGCAATAGGAATTTTTGGGTTAGGCCGATCCGGTCGCGAGATATGAGAGTTTGAAGCTAAGAAATGGTTGAGAAGAGAACAAATTTTTCGCAATTCTGCTGCTCCAAACGCTTAACCAGAATGGCCTAGGGAAAAAATATGCATACCGTTGTAATCGGGCGAGTTTCTACATTCAGACTCAGCAGGAATTTTTGGGTTTGGTCAATCCGTTCGCGAGATATGGGACTTTGAAGCTAAGAAATGGTTGAGAAGACAACAAATTTTTCGCAATTCTGCTGCTCCAAACGCTTAACCAGAATGGCCTAGGGAAAAAATACGCATACCGTTGTAATCGGGCGAGTTTCTACTTTCAGTTACAATAGGAATTTTTGGGTTAGGTCAATCCGTTCGCGAGATATGGGACTTTGAGGCTAAGAAATGGTTGACAAGACAAGAAATTTTTCGCACTTCTGCTGCTCCAATCGCTTAACCAGAATGGCCTAGGGGAAAATACACGTACCGTTGTAATCGGGCGAGTTTCTACTTTCAAATGCAATGGGAATTTTTGTGTTATGTCAATCCGTTCTCGAGATATGGGAGTTTGAAGCTAAGAAATGCTTGAGAAGAGAACAAATTTTTCGCAATTCTGCTGCTCCAAACGCTTAACCAGAATGGCCTAGGGAAAAAATACGCATACCGTTAAAATCGGGCAAGTTTCTACTTTCAGACGCAGCAGGTATGTTTGGGTTTGGTCAATCCGTTCGCGAGATATGGGAGTTTGAAGCTTAGAAATGGTTGAGAAGACAACAAATTTTTCGCACTTCTGCTTCTCCAAACGCTTAACCAGAGTGGCCTAGGGAAAAAATACACATAGCGTTGTAATCGGGAGAGTTTCTACTTTCAGACGCAATAGGAATTTTTGGGTTAGGTCAATCCGTTCGCGAGATATGGGACTTTGACGCTAAGAAATGGTTGACAAGACAACAAATTTTTCGCAATTCTGCTGCTCCAAACGCTTAACCAGAATGGCCTAGGGAAAAAATACACATACCGTTGTAATCGGGCGAGTTTCTACTTTCAGATGCAATAGGAATTTTGGGTTAGGTCAATCCGTTCGGGAGATAAGGGAGTTTGAAGCCGAGAAATGGTTGAGAAGGCAAAAAATTTTTCGCACTTCTGCTGCTCCAAACGCTTAACCAGAATGGCCTAGGGAAAAAATACACATACCGTTGTAATCGGGCGAGTTTCTGCTTTCAGGTGCAATAGGAATTTTTGGGTTAGCTCAATCCGCTCGCGAGATATGGAACTTTGAAGCTAAGAAATGGTTGACAAGACGACAAATTTTTCGCAATTCTGCAGCTCCAATCGCTTAACCAGAATGGCCTAGGGGAAAAATACACGTACCTTTGTAATCGGGCGAGTTTCTACTTTCAAATGCAATAGCAATTTTTGGGTTAGGCCAATCCGTTCGCGAGATATAAGAGTTTGAAGCTAAGAAATGGTTGAGAAGAGAACAAATTTTTCGCAATTCTGCTGCTCCAAACGCTTAACCAGAATGGCCCAGGGAAAAAACATGCATACCGTTGTAATCGGGCGAGTTTCTACTTTCAGACGCAGCAGGAATTGTTGGGTTTGGTCAATCCGTTCGCGAGATATGGGACTTTGAATCTAAGAAATGGTTGAGAAGACAACAAATTTTTCGCAATTCTGCTGCTCCAAACGCTTAACCAGAATGGCCTAGGGAAAAAACACGCATACTGTTGCAATCGGGCGAGTTTCTACTTTCAGATGCAATAGGAATTTTTGGGTTAGGTCATTCCGTTCGCGAGGTATGGGAGTTTGAAGACAAGAAATGGTTGAGAAGGCAAAAAATTTTTCGCAATTCTGCTGCTCCAAACGCTTAACAAGAATGGCCTAGGGAAAAAATACACATACCGTTGTAATTGGGCGAGTTTCTACTTTCAGATGCAATAGGACTTTTTGGGTTATGTCAATCCGTTCGCGAGATATGGGAGTTTGAAACCAAGAAATGGTAGAGAAGGCAAAAAATTTTTCACAATTCTGCTGCTCCAAACGTTTAACCAGAATGGCCTAGGGAAAAAATACACGTACCGTTGTAATCGGGCAAGTTTCTACTTTCAAGTGCAATAGGAATTTTTGGGTTAGGTCAATCGGTTCGCGACATATGGGAGTTTCAAGCTAAGAAATGGTTGAGAAGACAACAAATTTTTCGCAATTCTGCTGCTCGAAACGCTTAACCAGAATGGCCTAGGGAAAGAATACACATACCGTTGTAATCGGGCGAGTTTCTACTTTCAGTTACAATAGGAATTTTTGGGTTAGGTCAATCCGTTCGCGAGATATGGGACTTTGAAGCTAAGAAATGGTTGACAAGACAACAAATTTTTCGCACTTCTGCTGCTCCAATCGCTTAACCAGAATGCCCTAGGGGAAAAATACACTTACCGTTGTAATCGGGCGAGTTTCTACTTTCAAATGCAATAGGAATTTTTGGGTTAGGTCAATCCCTTCGCGAGATATGAGAGTTTGAAGCTAAGAAATGGTTGAGAAGACAACAAATTTTTCGCAATTCTGTTGCTCCAAACGCATAACCAGAATGGCCTAGGGAAAAAATACACATACCGTTGTAATCGGGCGAGTTTCTACTTTCAGTTACAATAGGAATTTTTGGGTTCGGTCAATCCGTTCGCGAGATATGGGACTTTGAAACTAAGAAATGGTTGACAAGACAACAAATTTTTCGCAATTCTGCTGCTCCAAACGCTTAACCAGAATGGGCTAGGGAAAAAATTCACATACCGTTATAATTGGGCGAGTTTCTACTTTCAAATGCAATAGGAATTTTTGGGTTAGGTCAATCCGTTCGCGAGATATGAGAGTTTGAAGCTAAGAAATGGTTGAGAAGACAACAAATTTTTCGCAATTCTGTTGCTCCAAACGCTTAACCAGAATGGCCTAGGGAAAAAAATCTGCATACCGTCGTAATCGGGCGAGTTTCTACTTTCAGATGCAATAGGAATTTTTGGGTTAGGTCAATCCGTTCGCGAGATATGAGAGTTTGAAGCTAAGAAATGGTTGAGAAGACAACAAATTTTTCGCAATTCTGTTGCTCCAAACGCATAACCAGAATGGCCTAGGGAAAAAATACACATACCGTTGTAATCGGCGAGTTTCTACTTTCAGTTACAATAGGAATTTTTGGGTTCGGTCAATCCGTTCGCGAGATATGGGACTTTGAAGCTAAGAAATGGTTGAGAAGACAACAAATTTTTCGCAATTCTGCTGCTCCAAACGCTTAACCAGAATGGCCTAGGGAAAAAATACACATACCGTTGTAATCGGGCGAGTTTCTACTTTCAGATGCAATAGGAATTTTTGGGTTAGGTCACTCCGTTCGCGAGATATGGGAGTTTGAAGCTAAGAAATGGTTGAGAAGACAACAAATTTTTCGCAATTCTGCTGCTCCAAACGCTTACCCAGTATGGCCTAGGGAAAAAATAAGCATACCGTTGTAATCGGGCGAGTTTATACTTTCAGACGCAGCAGGAATTTTTGGGTTTGGTCAATCCGTTCGCGAGATATGGGACTTTGAAGCTAAGAAATGGTTGAGAAGACAAAAAATTTTTCGCACTTCTGCTGCTCCAATCGCTTAACCAGAATGGCCTAGGGGAAAAATACACGTACCGTTGTAATCGGGCGAGTTTCTGCTTTCAAATGCAATAGGAATTTTTGGGTTAGGCCAATCCGGTCGCGAGATATGAGAGTTTGAAGCTAAGAAATGGTTGAGAAGAGAACAAATTTTTCGCAATTCTGCTTCTCCAAATGCTTAACCAGAATGGCCTAGGGAAAAAATACACGTACCGTTGTAATCGGGCGAGTTTCGGCTTTCAAATGCAATAGGAATTTTTGGGTTAGGACAATCCGTTCGCGAGATATGAGAGTTTGAAGCTAAGAAATGGTTGAGAAGGCAAAAAATTTTTCGCAATTCTGCTGCTCCAAACGCTTAACCAGAATGGCCTAGGGAAAAAATACGCATACCGTTGTAATCGGGCGAGTTTCTACTTTCAGACGCAGCAGGAATTTTTGGGTTTGGTCAATCCGTTCGCGAGATATGGGAGTTTGAAGCCAAGAAATGATTGAGAAGGCAAAAAATTTTTCGCAATGCTGCTGCTCCAAACGCTTGACCAGAATACCCTAGGGAAAAAATACACATACCGTTGTAATCGGGCGAGTTTCTACTTTCAGATGCAATAGGAATTTTTGGGTTAGGTCAATCCGTTCGCGGATATGGGAGTTTGAAGCCAAGAAATGGTTGAGAAGGCAAAAAATTTTTCGCAATTCTGCTGCTCCAAACGCTTAACCAGAATGGCCTAGGGAAAAAATACACATACCGTTGTAATCGGGCGAGTTTCTACTTTCAGATGCAATAGGAATTTTGGGTTAGGTCAATCCGTTCGGGAGATAAGGGAGTTTGAAGCCGAGAAATGGTTGAGAAGGCAAAAAATTTTTCGCACTTCTGCTGCTCCAAACGCTTAACCAGAATCGCCTAGGGAAAAAATACACACACCGTTGTAATCGGGCGAGTTTCTACTTTCAAGTGCAATAGGAATTTTTGGGTTAGGACAATCCGTTCGCGCGATATGGGAGTTTGAAGCTAAGAAATGGTTGAGAAGGCAAAAATTTTTTCGCAATTCTGCTGCTCCAAACGCTTAACCAGAATGGCCTAGGGAAAAAATACATATACCGTTGTAATCGGGCGAGTTTCTACTTTCAGATGCAATAGGAATTTTGGGTTAGGGCAATCCTTTCGCGAGATATGGGACTTTGAAGCTAAGGAATGGTTGTCAAGACAACAAATTTTTCGCACTTCTGCTGCTCCAAACGCTTAACCAGAATGCCCTAGGGAAAAAATACACATACCGTTGTAATCGGGCGAGTTTCTACTTTCAGTTACAATAGGAATTTTTGGGTTCGGTCATTCCGTTCGCGAGATATGGGACTTTGAAGCTAAGAAATGGTTGACAAGACAACAAATTTTTCGCACTTCTGCTGCTCCAATCGCTTAACCAGAATGCCCTAGGGGAAAAATACACGTACCGTTGTAATCGGGCGAGTTTCTACTTTCAAATTCAATAGGAATTTTTGGGTTAGTACAATCCGTTCGCGAGATATGAGAGTTTGAAGCTAAGAAATGGTTGAGTAGGCAAAAAATTTTTCACAATTCTGCTGCTCCAAACGCTTAACCAGAATGGCCCAGGGAAAAAATACACATACCGTTGTAATCGGGCGGGTTTCTACTTTCAGACGCAACAGGAATTTTTGGGTTAGGTCAATCCGTTCGCGCGATATGGGAGTTTGAAACCAAGAAATGGTTGAGAAGGCAAAAAATTTTTCGCAATTCTGCTGCTCCAAACGCTTAACCAGAATGGCCTAGGGAAAAAATACACATACCGTTGTAATCGGGCGAGTTTCTACTTTCAGATGCAATAGGAATTTTTGGGTTAGGTCAATCCGTTCGCGAGGTATGGGAGTTTGAAGCCAAGAAATGGTTGAGAAGGCAAAAAATTTGTCACAATTCTGCTGCTCCAAACGCTTAACCAGAATGGCCTAGGGAAAAAATACACATACCGTTGTAATCGGGCGAGTTTCTACTTTCACATGCAATCAGAATTTTTGGGTTAGGTCAATCCGTTCGCGAGATATGGGAGTTTGAATCCAAGAAATGGTTGAGAAGGCAAAAAATTTTTCGCAATTCTGCTGCTGCAAACGCTTAACCGGAATGGCCTAGGGAAAAAATACACATACCGTTGTACCCGGGCGAGTTTCTACTTTCAGACGCAACAGGAATTATTGGGTTAAGTCAATCCGTTCGCGAGATATGGGAGTTTGAAGCCAAGAAATGGTTGAGAAGGCAAAAAATTTTTCGCAATGCTGCTGCTCCAAACGCTTAACCAGAATGCCCTAGGGAAAATACACATACCGTTGTAATCGGGCGAGTTTCTACTTTCAGATGCAATAGGAATTTTTGGGTTAGGTCAATCCGTTCGCGAGATATGGGAGTTTGAAACCAAGAAATGGTTGAGAAGGCAAAAAATTTTTCGCAATTCTGCTGCTCCAAACGCTTAACCAGAATGGCCTAGGGAAAAAATACGCATACCGTTGTAATCGGGCGAGTTTCTACTTTCAGTTACAATAGGAATTTTTGGGTTCGGTCATTCCGTTCGCGAGATATGGGACTTTGAAGCTAAGAAATGGTTGACAAGACAACAAATTTTTCGCACTTCTGCTGCTCCAATCGCTTAACCAGAATGCCCTAGGGGAAAAATACACGTACCGTTGTAATCGGGCGAGTTTCTACTTTCAAATTCAATAGGAATTTTTGGGTTAGTACAATCCGTTCGCGAGATATGAGAGTTTGAAGCTAAGAAATGGTTGAGTAGGCAAAAAATTTTTCACAATTCTGCTGCTCCAAACGCTTAACCAGAATGGCCCAGGGAAAAAATACACATACCGTTGTAATCGGGCGGGTTTCTATTTTCAGACGCAACAGGAATTTTTGGGTTAGGTCAATCCGTTCGCGCGATATGGGAGTTTGAAACCAAGAAATGGTTGAGAAGGCAAAAAATTTTTCGCAATTCTGCTGCTCCAAACGCTTAACCAGAATGGTCTAGGGAAAAAATACACATACCGTTGTAATCGGGCGAGTTTCTACTTTCAGATGCAATAGGAATTTTTGGGTTAGGTCAATCCGTTCGCGAGGTATGGGAGTTTGAAGCCAAGAAATGGTTGAGAAGGCAAAAAATTTGTCACAATTCTGCTGCTCCAAACGCTTAACCAGAATGGCCTAGGGAAAAAATACACATACCGTTGTAATCGGGCGAGTTTCTACTTTCACATGCAATCAGAATTTTTGGGTTAGGTCAATCCGTTCGCGAGATATGGGAGTTTGAATCCAAGAAATGGTTGAGAAGGCAAAAAATTTTTCGCAATTCTGCTGCTGCAAACGCTTAACCGGAATGGCCTAGGGAAAAAATACACATACCGTTGTAATCGGGCGAGTTTCTACTTTCAGTTACAATAGGAATTTTTGGGTTAGGTCAATCCGTTCGCGAGATATGGGAGTTTGAAGCCAAGAAATGATTGAGAAGGCAACAAATTTTTCGCAATGCTGCTGCTCCAAACGCTTGACCAGAATACCCTAGGGAAAAAATACACATACCGTTGTAATCGGGCGAGTTTCTACTTTCAGATGCAATAGGAATTTTTGGGTTAGGTCAATCCGTTCGCGGATATGGGAGTTTGAAGCCAAGAAATGGTTGAGGAGGCAAAAAATTTTTCGCAATTCTGCTGCTCCAAACGCTTAACCAGAATGGCCCAGGGAAAAAACACACATACCGTTGTAATCGGGCGAGTTTCTACTTTCAGGTGCAATAGGAATTTTTGGGTTAGGTCATTCCGTTCGCGAGATATGGGAGTTTGAAGACAAGAAATGGTTGAGAAGGCAAAAAATTTTTCGCAATTCTGCTGCTCCAAACGCTTAACAAGAATGGCCTAGGGAAAAAATACACATACCGTTGTAATTGGGCGAGTTTCTACTTTCAGATGCAACAGGAATTTTTGGGCTAGGTCAATCCGTTCGCGAGATATGGTAGTTTGAGGCTAAGAAATGGTTGCGAAGACAACAAATTTTTCGCACTTCTGCTGCTCCAAACGCTTAACCAGAATGGCCCAGGGAAAAAACACACATACCGTTGTAATCGGGCGAGTTTCTACTTTCAGTTACAATAGGAATTTTTGGGTTAGGTCAATCCGTTCCCGAGATATGGGACTTTGAAGCTAAGAAATGGTTGACAAGAAAACAAATTTTTCGCACTTCTGCTGCTCCAATCGCTTAACCAGAATGGCCTAGGGGAAAAATACACGTACCGTTGTAATCGGGCGAGTTTCTGCTTTCAAATGCAATAGGAATTTTTGGGTTAGGCCAATCCGGTCGCGAGATATGAGAGTTTGAAGCTAAGAAATGGTTGAGAAGAGAACAAATTTTTCGCAATTCTGCTTCTCCAAATGCTTAACCAGAATGGCCTAGGGAAAAAATACACGTACCGTTGTAATCGGGCGAGTTTCTGCTTTCAAATGCAATAGGAATTTTTGGGTTAGGCCGATCCGGTCGCGAGATATGAGAGTTTGAAGCTAAGAAATGGTTGAGAAGAGAACAAATTTTTCGCACTTCTGCTTCTCCAAACGCTTAACCAGAGTGGCCTAGGGAAAAAATACACATAGCGTTGTAATCGGGAGAGTTTCTACTTTCAGACGCAATAGGAATTTTTGGGTTAGGTCAATCCGTTCGCGAGATATGGGACTTTGAGGCTAAGAAATGGTTGACAAGACAACAAATTTTTCGCAATTCTGCTGCTCCAAACGCTTAACCAGAATGGCCTAGGGAAAAAATACACATACCGTTGTAATCGGGCGAGTTTCTACTTTCAGATGCAATAGGAATTTTGGGTTAGGTCAATCCGTTCGGGAGATAAGGGAGTTTGAAGCCGAGAAATGGTTGAGAAGGCAAAAAATTTTTCGCACTTCTGCTGGTCCAAACGCTTAACCAGAATGGCCTAGGGAAAAAATACACATACCGTTGTAATCGGGCGAGTTTCTGCTTTCAGGTGCAATAGGAATTTTTGGGTTAGCTCAATCCGCTCGCGAGATATGGAACTTTGAAGCTAAGAAATGGTTGACAAGACGACAAATTTTTCGCAATTCTGCAGCTCCAATCGCTTAACCAGAATGGCCTAGGGGAAAAATACACGTACCTTTGTAATCGGGCGAGTTTCTACTTTCAAATGCAATAGCAATTTTTGGGTTAGGCCAATCCGTTCGCGAGATATAAGAGTTTGAAGCTAAGAAATGGTTGAGAAGAGAACAAATTTTTCGCAATTCTGCTGCTCCAAACGCTTAACCAGAATGGCCTAGGGAAAAAACATGCATACCGTTGTAATCGGGCGAGTTTCTACTTTCAGACGCAGCAGGAATTGTTGGGTTTGGTCAATCCGTTCGCGAGATATGGGACTTTGAATCTAAGAAATGGTTGAGAAGACAACAAATTTTTCGCAATTCTGCTGCTCCAAACGCTTAACCAGAATGGCCTAGGGAAAAAACACGCATACTGTTGCAATCGGGCGAGTTTCTACTTTCAGATGCAATAGGAATTTTTGGGTTAGGTCATTCCGTTCGCGAGATATGGGAGTTTGAAGACAAGAAATGGTTGAGAAGGCAAAAAATTTTTCGCAATTCTGCTGCTCCAAACGCTTAACAAGAATGGCCTAGGGAAAAAATACACATACCGTTGTAATTGGGCGAGTTTCTACTTTCAGATGCAATAGGACTTTTTGGGTTATGTCAATCCGTTCGCGAGATATGGGAGTTTGAAACCAAGAAATGGTAGAGAAGGCAAAAAATTTTTCACAATTCTGCTGCTCCAAACGTTTAACCAGAATGGCCTAGGGAAAAAATACACGTACCGTTGTAATCGGGCAAGTTTCTACTTTCAAGTGCAATAGGAATTTTTGGGTTAGGTCAATCGGTTCGCGACATATGGGAGTTTCAAGCTAAGAAATGGTTGAGAAGACAACAAATTTTTCGCAATTCTGCTGCTCGAAACGCTTAACCAGAATGGCCTAGGGAAAAAATACACATACCGTTGTAATCGGGCGAGTTTCTACTTTCAGTTACAATAGGAATTTTTGGGTTCGGTCAATCCGTTCGCGAGATATGGGACTTTGAAGCTAAGAAATGGTTGACAAGACAACAAATTTTTCGCACTTCTGCTGCTCCAATCGCTTAACCAGAATGCCCTAGGGGAAAAATACACTTACCGTTGTAATCGGGCGAGTTTCTACTTTCAAATGCAATAGGAATTTTTGGGTTAGGTCAATCCCTTCGCGAGATATGAGAGTTTGAAGCTAAGAAATGGTTGAGAAGACAACAAATTTTTCGCAATTCTGTTGCTCCAAACGCATAACCAGAATGGCCTAGGGAAAAAATACACATACCGTTGTAATCGGGCGAGTTTCTACTTTCAGTTACAATAGGAATTTTTGGGTTCGGTCAATCCGTTCGCGAGATATGGGACTTTGAAACTAAGAAATGGTTGACAAGACAACAAATTTTTCGCAATTCTGCTGCTCCAAACGCTTAACCAGAATGGGCTAGGGAAAAAATTCACATACCGTTATAATTGGGCGAGTTTCTACTTTCAGATGCAATAGGAATTTTTGGGTTAGGTCAATCCGTTCGCGAGATATGAGAGTTTGAAGCTAAGAAATGGTTGAGAAGACAACAAATTTTTCGCAATTCTGTTGCTCCAAACGCATAACCAGAATGGCCTAGGGAAAAAATACACATACCGTTGTAATCGGCGAGTTTCTACTTTCAGTTACAATAGGAATTTTTGGGTTCGGTCAATCCGTTCGCGAGATATGGGACTTTGAAGCTAAGAAATGGTTGAGAAGACAACAAATTTTTCGCAATTCTGCTGCTCCAAACGCTTAACCAGAATGGCCTAGGGAAAAAATACGCATACCGTTGTAATCGGGCGAGTTTCTACTTTCAAATGCAATAGGAATTTTTGGGTTAGGTCAATCCCTTCGCGAGATATGAGAGTTTGAAGCTAAGAAATGGTTGAGAAGACAACAAATTTTTCGCAATTCTGTTGCTCCAAACGCATAACCAGAATGGCCTAGGGAAAAAATACACATACCGTTGTAATCGGGCGAGTTTCTACTTTCAGTTACAATAGGAATTTTTGGGTTCGGTCAATCCGTTCGCGAGATATGGGACTTTGAAACTAAGAAATGGTTGACAAGACAACAAATTTTTCGCAATTCTGCTGCTCCAAACGCTTAACCAGAATGGGCTAGGGAAAAAATTCACATACCGTTATAATTGGGCGAGTTTCTACTTTCAAATGCAATAGGAATTTTTGGGTTAGGTCAATCCGTTCGCGAGATATGAGAGTTTGAAGCTAAGAAATGGTTGAGAAGACAACAAATTTTTCGCAATTCTGTTGCTCCAAACGCTTAACCAGAATGGCCTAGGGAAAAAAATCTGCATACCGTCGTAATCGGGCGAGTTTCTACTTTCAGATGCAATAGGAATTTTTGGGTTAGGTCAATCCGTTCGCGAGATATGAGAGTTTGAAGCTAAGAAATGGTTGAGAAGACAACAAATTTTTCGCAATTCTGTTGCTCCAAACGCATAACCAGAATGGCCTAGGGAAAAAATACACATACCGTTGTAATCGGCGAGTTTCTACTTTCAGTTACAATAGGAATTTTTGGGTTCGGTCAATCCGTTCGCGAGATATGGGACTTTGAAGCTAAGAAATGGTTGAGAAGACAACAAATTTTTCGCAATTCTGCTGCTCCAAACGCTTAACCAGAATGGCCTAGGGAAAAAATACGCATACCGTTGTAATCGGGCGAGTTTCTACTTTCAGTTACAATAGGAATTTTTGGGTTAGGTCAATCCGTTCGCGAGATATGGGACTTTGAAGCTAAGAAATGGTTGACAAGGCAACAAATTTTTCGCAATTCTGCTGCTCCAATCGCTTAACCAGAATGGCCTAGGGAAAAAATAAGCATACCGTTGTAATCGGGCGAGTTTCTACTTTCAGACGCAGCAGGAATTGTTGGGATTGGTCAATCCGTTCGCGAGATATGGGACTTTGAAGCTAAGAAATGGTTGAGAAGACAACAAATTTTTCGCAATTCTGCTGCTCCAAACGCTTAACCAGAATGGCCTAGGGAAAAAATACACATACCGTTGTAATCGGGCGAGTTTCTACTTTCAGTTACAATAGGAATTTTTCGGTTAGGTCAATCCGTTCGCGAGATATGGGACTTTGAAGCTAAGAAATGGTTGACAAGACAACAAATTTTTCGCACTTCTGCTGCTCCAATCGCTTAACCAGAATGGCCTAGGGGAAAAATACACGTACCGTTGTAATCGGGCGAGTTTCTGCTTTCAAATGCAATAGGAATTTTTGGGTTAGGCCAATCCGGTCGCGAGATATGAGAGTTTGAAGCTAAGAAATGGTTGAGAAGAGAACAAATTTTTCGCAATTCTGCTTCTCCAAATGCTTAACCAGAATGGCCTAGGGAAAAAATACACGTACCGTTGTAATCGGGCGAGTTTCTGCTTTCAAATGCAATAGGAATTTTTGGGTTAGGCCGATCCGGTCGCGAGATATGAGAGTTTGAAGCTAAGAAATGGTTGAGAAGAGAACAAATTTTTCGCAATTCTGCTGCTCCAAACGCTTAACCAGAATGGCCTAGGGAAAAAATATGCATACCGTTGTAATCGGGCGAGTTTCTACATTCAGACTCAGCAGGAATTTTTGGGTTTGGTCAATCCGTTCGCGAGATATGGGACTTTGAAGCTAAGAAATGGTTGAGAAGACAACAAATTTTTCGCAATTCTGCTGCTCCAAACGCTTAACCAGAATGGCCTAGGGAAAAAATACGCATACCGTTGTAATCGGGCGAGTTTCTACTTTCAGTTACAATAGGAATTTTTGGGTTAGGTCAATCCGTTCGCGAGATATGGGACTTTGAGGCTAAGAAATGGTTGACAAGACAAGAAATTTTTCGCACTTCTGCTGCTCCAATCGCTTAACCAGAATGGCCTAGGGGAAAATACACGTACCGTTGTAATCGGGCGAGTTTCTACTTTCAAATGCAATGGGAATTTTTGTGTTATGTCAATCCGTTCTCGAGATATGGGAGTTTGAAGCTAAGAAATGCTTGAGAAGAGAACAAATTTTTCGCAATTCTGCTGCTCCAAACGCTTAACCAGAATGGCCTAGGGAAAAAATACGCATACCGTTAAAATCGGGCAAGTTTCTACTTTCAGACGCAGCAGGTATGTTTGGGTTTGGTCAATCCGTTCGCGAGATATGGGAGTTTGAAACTTAGAAATGGTTGAGAAGACAACAAATTTTTCGCACTTCTGCTTCTCCAAACGCTTAACCAGAGTGGCCTAGGGAAAAAATACACATAGCGTTGTAATCGGGAGAGTTTCTACTTTCAGACGCAATAGGAATTTTTGGGTTAGGTCAATCCGTTCGCGAGATATGGGACTTTGAGGCTAAGAAATGGTTGACAAGACAACAAATTTTTCGCACTTCTGCTGCTCCAAACGCTTAACCAGAATGGCCTAGGGAAAAAATACACATACCGTTGTAATCGGGCGAGTTTCTGCTTTCAGGTGCAATAGGAATTTTTGGGTTAGCTCAATCCGCTCGCGAGATATGGAACTTTGAAGCTAAGAAATGGTTGACAAGACGACAAATTTTTCGCAATTCTGCAGCTCCAATCGCTTAACCAGAATGGCCTAGGGGAAAAATACACGTACCTTTGTAATCGGGCGAGTTTCTACTTTCAAATGCAATAGCAATTTTTGGGTTAGGCCAATCCGTTCGCGAGATATAAGAGTTTGAAGCTAAGAAATGGTTGAGAAGAGAACAAATTTTTCGCAATTCTGCTGCTCCAAACGCTTAACCAGAGTGGCCTAGGGAAAAAATATGCATACCGTTGTAATCGGGCGAGTTTCTACTTTCAGACGCAGCAGGAATTGTTGGGTTTGGTCAATCCGTTCGCGAGATATGGGACTTTGAATCTAAGAAATGGTTGAGAAGACAACAAATTTTTCGCAATTCTGCTGCTCCAAACGCTTAACCAGAATGGCCTAGGGAAAAAACACGCATACTGTTGCAATCGGGCGAGTTTCTACTTTCAGTTACAATAGGAACTTTTGGGTTAGGTCAATCCGTTCGCGAGAAATGGGACTTTGAAGCTAAGAAATGGTTGAGAAGACAACAAATTTTTCGCAATTCTGCTGCTCCAAACGCTTAACCAGAAAGCCCTAGGGAAAAAATACGCATACTGTTGTAATCGGGCGAGTTTCTACTTTCAGTTACAATAGGAAATTTTGGGTTAGGTCAATCAGTTCGCGAGATATGGGACTTTGAAGCTAAGAAATGGTTGACAAGACAACAAATTTTTCGCAATTCTGCTGCTCCAATCGCTTAACCAGAATGGCCTAGGGGAAAAATACACGTACCGTTGTAATCGGGCGAGTTTCTACTCTCAAATGCAATAGGAATTTTTGTGTTATGTCAATCCGTTCGCGAGATATGGGAGTTTGAAGCTAAGAAATGCTTGAGAAGAGAACAAATTTTTCGCAATTCTGCTGCTCCAAACGCTTAACCAGAATGGCCTAGGGAAAAAATACGCATACCGTTGTAAACGGGCGAGTTTCTACTTTCAGACGCAGCAGGAATGTTTGGGTTTGGTCAATCCGTTCGCGAGATATGGGAGTTTGAAGCTTAGAAATGGTTGAGAAGACTACAAATTTTTCGCAATTCTGCTGCTCCAAACGCTTAACCAGAATGGCCTAGGGAAAAAATACACATACCGTTGTAATTGGGCGAGTTTCTACATTCAGATGCAATAGGAATTTTTGGGTTAGGTCAATCCGTTCGCGAGATATGAGAGTTTGAAGCTAAGAAATGGTTGGGAAGAGAACAAATTTTTCGCAATTCTGCTGCTCCAAACGCTTAACCAGAATGGCCTAGGGAAAAAATACGCATACCGTTGTAATCGGGCGAGTTTCTACTTTCAAATGCAATAGGAATTTTTGGGTTAGGCCAATCCCTTCGCGAGATATGAGAGTTTGAAGCTAAGAAATGGTTGAGAAGAGAACAAATTTTTCGCAATTCTGCTGCTCCAAACGCTTAACCAGAGTGGCCTAGGGAAAAAATATGCATACCGTTGTAATCGGGCGAGTTTCTACTTTCAGACGCAGCAGGAATTGTTGGGTTTGGTCAATCCGTTCGCGAGATATGGGACTTTGAATCTAAGAAATGGTTGAGAAGACAACAAATTTTTCGCAATTCTGCTGCTCCAAACGCTTAACCAGAATGGCCTAGGGAAAAAACACGCATACTGTTGCAATCGGGCGAGTTTCTACTTTCAGTTACAATAGGAACTTTTGGGTTAGGTCAATCCGTTCGCGAGAAATGGGACTTTGAAGCTAAGAAATGGTTGAGAAGACAACAAATTTTTCGCAATTCTGCTGCTCCAAACGCTTAACCAGAAAGCCCTAGGGAAAAAATACGCATACTGTTGTAATCGGGCGAGTTTCTACTTTCAGTTACAATAGGAAATTTTGGGTTAGGTCAATCAGTTCGCGAGATATGGGACTTTGAAGCTAAGAAATGGTTGACAAGACAACAAATTTTTCGCAATTCTGCTGCTCCAATCGCTTAACCAGAATGGCCTAGGGGAAAAATACACGTACCGTTGTAATCGGGCGAGTTTCTACTCTCAAATGCAATAGGAATTTTTGTGTTATGTCAATCCGTTCGCGAGATATGGGAGTTTGAAGCTAAGAAATGCTTGAGAAGAGAACAAATTTTTCGCAATTCTGCTGCTCCAAACGCTTAACCAGAATGGCCTAGGGAAAAAATACGCATACCGTTGTAAACGGGCGAGTTTCTACTTTCAGACGCAGCAGGAATGTTTGGGTTTGGTCAATCCGTTCGCGAGATATGGGAGTTTGAAGCTTAGAAATGGTTGAGAAGACTACAAATTTTTCGCAATTCTGCTGCTCCAAACGCTTAACCAGAATGGCCTAGGGAAAAAATACACATACCGTTGTAATTGGGCGAGTTTCTACATTCAGATGCAATAGGAATTTTTGGGTTAGGTCAATCCGTTCGCGAGATATGAGAGTTTGAAGCTAAGAAATGGTTGGGAAGAGAACAAATTTTTCGCAATTCTGCTGCTCCAAACGCTTAACCAGAATGGCCTAGGGAAAAAATACGCATACCGTTGTAATCGGGCGAGTTTCTACTTTCAAATGCAATAGGAATTTTTGGGTTAGGCCAATCCCTTCGCGAGATATGAGAGTTTGAAGCTAAGAAATGGTTGAGAAGAGAACAAATTTTTCGCAATTCTGCTGCTCCAAACGCTTCACCAGAATGGCCTAGGGAAAAAATACGCATACCGTTGTAACCGGGCGAGTATCTACTTTCAGTTACAATAGGAATTTTTGGGTTAGGTCAATCCGTTCGCGAGATATGGGACTTTGAATCTATGAAATGGTTGACAAGACAACAAATGTTTCGCAATTCTGCTGCTCCAATCGCTTAACCAGAATGGCCTAGGGGTACAATACACGTACCGTTGTAATCGGGCGAGTTTCTACTTTCAAATGCAGTAGGAATTTTTGGGTTAGGCCAATCCGTTCGCGAGATATGAGAGTTTGAAGCTAAGAAATGCTTCAGAAGAGAACAAATTTTTCGCAATTCTACTGCTCCAAACGCTTAACCAGAATGGCCTAGGGAAAAAATACGCATACCGTTGTAATGGGGCGAGTTTCTACTTTCAGTTACAATAGGAATTTTTGGGTTAGGCCAATCCGTTCGCGAGATATGAGAGTTTGAAGCTAAGAAATGGTTGAGAAGAGAACAAATTTTTCGCAATTCTGGTGCTCCAAACGCTTAACCAGAATGGCCTAGGGAAAAAATACGGATTCCGTTGTAATCGGGCGAGTTTCTACTTTCAGACGCAGCAGGAATTTTTGGGTTTTGTCAATCCGTTCGCGAGATATGGGACTTTCAAGCTAAGAAATGGTTGAGAAGAGAACAAATTTTTCGCAATTCTGCTGGTCCAAACGCTTAACCAGAATGGCCTAGGGAAAAAATACGCATACCGTTGTAATCGGGCGAGTTTCTACTTTCAGTTACAATAGGAATTTTTGGGTTAGGTCAATCCGTTCGCGAGGTATGGGACTTTGAAGCTAAGAAATGGTTGACAAGACAACAAATTTTTCGCACTTCCGCTGCTCCAATCGCTTAACCAGAATGGCCTAGGGGAAAAATACACGTACCGTTGTAATCGGGCGAGTTTCTGCTTTCAAATGCAATAGGAATTTTTGGGTTAGGCCAATCCGGTCGCGAGATATGAGAGTTTGAAGCTAAGAAATGGTTGAGAAGAGAACAAATTTTTCGCAATTCTGCTTCTCCAAATGCTTAACCAGAATGGCCTAGGGAAAAAATACACGTACCGTTGTAATCGGGCGAGTTTCTGCTTTCAAATGCAATAGGAATTTTTGGGTTAGGCCGATCCGGTCGCGAGATATGAGAGTTTGAAGCTAAGAAATGGTTGAGAAGAGAACAAATTTTTCGCAATTCTGCTGCTCCAAACGCTTAACCAGAATGGCCTAGGGAAAAAATATGCATACCGTTGTAATCGGGCGAGTTTCTACATTCAGACTCAGCAGGAATTTTTGGGTTTGGTCAATCCGTTCGCGAGATATGGGACTTTGAAGCTAAGAAATGGTTGAGAAGAGAACAAATTTTTCGCAATTCTGCTGCTCCAAACGCTTAACCAGAATGGCCTAGGGAAAAAATACGCATACCGTTGTAATCGGGCGAGTTTCTACATTCAGTTACAATAGGAATTTTTGGGTTAGGTCAATCCGTTCGCGAGATATGGGACTTTGAGGCTAAGAAATGGTTGACAAGACAAGAAATTTTTCGCACTTCTGCTGCTCCAATCGCTTAACCAGAATGGCCTAGGGGAAAATACACGTACCGTTGTAATCGGGCGAGTTTCTACTTTCAAATGCAATGGGAATTTTTGTGTTATGTCAATCCGTTCTCGAGATATGGGAGTTTGAATCTAAGAAATGCTTGAGAAGAGAACAAATTTTTCGCAATTCTGCTGCTCCAAACGCTTAACCAGAATGGCCTAGGGAAAAAATACGCATACCGTTAAAATCGGGCAAGTTTCTACTTTCAGACGCAGCAGGTATGTTTGGGTTTGGTCAATCCGTTCGCGAGATATGGGAGTTTGAAGCTTAGAAATGGTTGAGAAGACAACAAATTTTTCGCAATTCTGCAGCTCCAATCGCTTAACCAGAATGGCCTAGGGGAAAAATACACGTACCTTTGTAATCGGGCGAGTTTCTACTTTCAAATGCAATAGCAATTTTTGGGTTAGGCCAATCCGTTCGCGAGATATAAGAGTTTGAAGCTAAGAAATGGTTGAGAAGAGAACAAATTTTTCGCAATTCTGCTGCTCCAAACGCTTAACCAGAATGGCCTAGGGAAAAAATATGCATACCGTTGTAATCGGGCGAGTTTCTACTTTCAGACGCAGCAGGAATTGTTGGGTTTGGTCAATCCGTTCGCGAGATATGGGACTTTGAATCTAAGAAATGGTTGAGAAGACAACAAATTTTTCGCAATTCTGCTGCTCCAAACGCTTAACCAGAATGGCCTAGGGAAAAAACACGCATACTGTTGTAATCGGGCGAGTTTCTACTTTCAGTTACAATAGGAACTTTTGGGTTAGGTCAATCCGTTCGCGAGAAATGGGACTTTGAAGCTAAGAAATGGTTGAGAAGACAACAAATTTTTCGCAATTCTGCTGCTCCAAACGCTTAACCAGAAAGCCCTAGGGAAAAAATATGCATACTGTTGTAATCGGGCGAGTTTCTACTTTCAGTTACAATAGGAAATTTTGGGTTAGGTCAATCAGTTCGCGAGATATGGGACTTTGAAGCTAAGAAATGGTTGACAAGACAACAAATTTTTCGCAATTCTGCTGCTCCAATCGCTTAACCAGAATGGCCTAGGGGAAAAATACACGTACCGTTGTAATCGGGCGAGTTTCTACTCTCAAATGCAATAGGAATTTTTGTGTTATGTCAATCCGTTCGCGAGATATGGGAGTTTGAAGCTAAGAAATGCTTGAGAAGAGAACAAATTTTTCGCAATTCTGCTGCTCCAAACGCTTAACCAGAATGGCCTAGGGAAAAAATACGCATACCGTTGTAAACGGGCGAGTTTCTACTTTCAGACGCAGCAGGAATGTTTGGGTTTGGTCAATCCGTTCGCGAGATATGGGAGTTTGAAGCTTAGAAATGGTTGAGAAGACTACAAATTTTTCGCAATTCTGCTGCTCCAAACGCTTAACCAGAATGGCCTAGGGAAAAAATACACATACCGTTGTAATTGGGCGAGTTTCTACATTCAGATGCAATAGGAATTTTTGGGTTAGGTCAATCCGTTCGCGAGATATGGACTTTGAAGCTAAGAAATGGTTGACAATACAACAATTTTTTCGCAATTCTGCTGCCCCAATCGCTTAACCAGAATGGCCTAGGGGAAAAATACACGTACCGTTGTAATCGGGCGAGTTTCTACTTTCAAATGCAATAGGAATTTTTGGGTTAGGTCAATCCGTTCGCGAGATATGGGAGTTTGAAGCTAAGAAATGGTTGAGAAGACAACAAATTTTTCGCAATTCTGCTGCTCCAAACGCTTAACCAGAAAGCCCTAGGGAAAAAATATGCATACTGTTGTAATCGGGCGAGTTTCTACTTTCAGTTACAATAGGAAATTTTGGGTTAGGTCAATCAGTTCGCGAGATATGGGACTTTGAAGCTAAGAAATGGTTGACAAGACAACAAATTTTTCGCAATTCTGCTGCTCCAATCGCTTAACCAGAATGGCCTAGGGGAAAAATACACGTACCGTTGTAATCGGGCGAGTTTCTACTCTCAAATGCAATAGGAATTTTTGTGTTATGTCAATCCGTTCGCGAGATATGGGAGTTTGAAGCTAAGAAATGCTTGAGAAGAGAACAAATTTTTCGCAATTCTGCTGCTCCAAACGCTTAACCAGAATGGCCTAGGGAAAAAATACGCATACCGTTGTAAACGGGCGAGTTTCTACTTTCAGACGCAGCAGGAATGTTTGGGTTTGGTCAATCCGTTCGCGAGATATGGGAGTTTGAAGCTTAGAAATGGTTGAGAAGACTACAAATTTTTCGCAATTCTGCTGCTCCAAACGCTTAACCAGAATGGCCTAGGGAAAAAATACACATACCGTTGTAATTGGGCGAGTTTCTACATTCAGATGCAATAGGAATTTTTGGGTTAGGTCAATCCGTTCGCGAGATATGGACTTTGAAGCTAAGAAATGGTTGACAATACAACAATTTTTTCGCAATTCTGCTGCCCCAATCGCTTAACCAGAATGGCCTAGGGGAAAAATACACGTACCGTTGTAATCGGGCGAGTTTCTACTTTCAAATGCAATAGGAATTTTTGGGTTAGGCCAATCCCTTCGCGAGATATGAGAGTTTGAAGCTAAGAAATGGTTGAGAAGAGAACAAATTTTTCGCAATTCTGCTGCTCCAAACGCTTCACCAGAATGGCCTAGGGAAAAAATACGCATACCGTTGTAACCGGGCGAGTTTCTACTTTCAGTTACAATAGGAATTTTTGGGTTAGGTCAATCCGCTCGCGAGATATGGGACTTTGAATCTATGAAATGGTTGACAAGACAACAAATGTTTCGCAATTCTGCTGCTCCAATCGCTTAACCAGAATGGCCTAGGGGTACGATACACGTACCGTTGTAATCGGGCGAGTTTCTACTTTCAAATGCAGTAGGAATTTTTGGGTTAGGCCTATCCGTTCGCGAGATATGAGAGTTTGAAGCTAAGAAATGGTTGGGAAGAGAACAAATTTTTCGCAATTCTGCTGCTCCAAACGCTTAACCAGAATGGCCTAGGGGTACAATACACGTACCGTTGTAATCGGACGAGTTTCTACTTTCAAATGCAATAGGAATTTTTGGGTTAGGCCAATCCGTTCGCGAGATATGAGAGTTTGAAGCTAAGAAATGGTTGGGAAGAGAACAAATTTTTCGCAATTCTGCTGCTCCAAACGCTTAACCAGAATGGCCTAGGGAAAAAATACGCATACCGTTGTAATCGGGCGAGTTTCTCGGTTCAGTTACAATAGGAATTTTTGGGTTAGGTCAATCCGTTCGGGAGATATGGGAGTTTCAAGCCAAGAAATGGTTGAGAAGGCAAAAAATTTTTCGCAATTCTGCTGCTCCAAGCGCTTAACCAGAATGGCCTTTTTTTTTTTTTTTTTTTTTTTTTTTTTAACGTGGGGGAAATCTTCGAAAGACCCCCCCGCCGCCTGGGGAGGGGCGGGGGGAGTGTGGGATTCCCCGCGCCCGGAAGGAAACCCATCGGGCGCGGGACCTACCCACTAAAACCCACCACGGTGGCCATCCTCGCACTATGCAGGGGGAGCACCTGGGACCGAAGACATCATAACATCAGGTGCTCCCCCGTGCAGGGCTCTCGCGCCCGTGTCCTCCCGTTCCAGGGAAGGGAGGGGGTACTTCACCCTCCCTTCCCTGTTTTCTCCTCGGCGCTCTGGCGCCCGACGTCGGAGCAGGGCCACACTGCTCCGACGTCCCACTCCCGGGGGCCGCCCGAGGGCGGCCGCGAGTCCCACACTCGCGACCGCCCACGGCCCCCATAGCCGCGCCGGAGGCACGGCCCTGGGACCGTGCCGTCGGCGCGGCCGCACCCCGGCTCGTACGCTCCCGAGGGCGGCTCTGGCCTCTCCGCCCTCGAGAGCGTCGCCGTCCCTTACTCTACCCACCCTTTAGACGACGGGCGGTGGCACGAGCCTCAAGGGCTACGCACCACCGCCCGCCGCTCTCAGGGTGGTCTCCCCGGCCCTTCCGGAGGCCCACCCGCCCCCGGCCTCGGACGGGGCCTCGCTCGCGGTCGCCCGCTCTCGCGAATGCGGCTCGCGGCCTCCTTCTGCGAGATTACCTCCTCGCAGAAGGAGACCACGGCCCGCCACTTCGTCTCGCTGCCGAGCATGGCCTGTACCACGCCCGGCAGCGATAGGTCCGCCCCAATCACAGCCGTGAGGACACGGCGCTCCACCCCCCAGGCCGGACACACCTCGAGGGTGTGTTGCGCCGTGTCCTCGTCCGCTGGACAGTGCCAGCAGCGCGCCGCCTCTTCCACACCGATCCGGCACAGGTACTGTCCGAAGCATCCGTGCCCGGACAGCACCTGCACCAACCGGTAGGTGAGTGAGCCGAAGCGCCTACCCAGCCACTCAAACAGGACCGGCCGGATAGCCCGGACAGTCCTCTGGCCGAACAACGGCTCGGCCAGCCGCTGCTGCCAAAGCTGCAGCATGGACTCCCGGGCCTGGCGCCTGAGGGCCTCCACCTCGCATCCCGCCAGGACCACCCCATCCTCGCGGGCGCGCATGCGGCCCTCGTAGAAAGCCGCATGCGCGCCCGCGATCAAGTCCGCCGGGGGTAGCCCTGACAGGACGCTCGCCGCCTCATACGAAACGGTCCGGTACCCCCGGGCGATCCGCAATGCAAGCCGCCTTTGAACCCGGCGCAGCAATACCTTGCTGCGCCGGGAGGCGGCCAGGTCGCCCGCCCAAACGGGGGCCCCGTATAGGGCCACCGAGTGGACCATTCCCGCGTAGAGGCGGCGAACCCGGTCACTCGGGCCCCGCAGGTTGGGGAGGATACGGCCCAAAGCGCCAACTATCCTCTCCAACCGCGGGGCCAGGGCCCGGAAATGACCCTCGAAGCGCCAGTGGCTGTCGAGGTGAAGTCCCAGATATTTCATCTGAGACCTCACCTCGACGTCTGTCTCACCCACCCGGATCAGGGGGGGAGGCGGCTCTCCCCGGGGTCTATACATCCCGAGTACCTCGGTTTTGTGGAGAGCCACCTCCAAACCGATCCCCCTGATCCGGGAGACGACGCGCCGGGCACCGTCCTCGGCGGCCCGAACAGCCCCCCTCCAGTAACCAGAATGGCCTAGGGAAAAAAAAAAAAAAATACGCATACCGTTGTAATCGGGCGAGTTTCTACTTTCAGTTACAATAGGAATTTTTGGGTTAGGTCAATCCGTTCGCGAGGTATGGGACTTTGAAGCTAAGAAATGGTTGACAAGACAACAAATTTTTCGCACTTCCGCTGCTCCAATCGCTTAACCAGAATGGCCTAGGGGAAAAATACACGTACCGTTGTAATCGGGCGAGTTTCTGCTTTCAAATGCAATAGGAATTTTTGGGTTAGGCCAATCCGGTCGCGAGATATGAGAGTTTGAAGCTAAGAAATGGTTGAGAAGAGAACAAATTTTTCGCAATTCTGCTTCTCCAAATGCTTAACCAGAATGGCCTAGGGAAAAAATACACGTACCGTTGTAATCGGGCGAGTTTCTGCTTTCAAATGCAATAGGAATTTTTGGGTTAGGCCGATCCGGTCGCGAGATATGAGAGTTTGAAGCTAAGAAATGGTTGACAAGACAACAAATTTTTCGCAATTCTGCTGCTCCAATCGCTTAACCAGAATGGCCTAGGGGAAAAATACACGTACCGTTGTAATCGGGCGAGTTTCTACTCTCAAATGCAATAGGAATTTTTGTGTTATGTCAATCCGTTCGCGAGATATGGGAGTTTGAAGCTATGAAATGCTTGAGAAGACAACAAATTTTTCGCAATTCTGCTGCTCCAAACGCTTAACCAGAATGGCCTAGGGAAAAAACACGCATACTGTTGTAATCGGGCGAGTTTCTACTTTCAGTTACAATAGGAATTTTTGGGTTAGGTCAATCCGTTCGCGAGATATGGGACTTTGAATCTATGAAATGGTTGACAAGACAACAAATGTTTCGCAATTCTGCTGCTCCAATCGCTTAACCAGAATGGCCTAGGGGTACAATACACGTACCGTTGTAATCGGGCGAGTTTCTACTTTCAAATGCAGTAGGAATTTTTGGGTTAGGCCAATCCGTTCGCGAGATATGAGAGTTTGAAGCTAAGAAATGGTTGGGAAGAGAACAAATTTTTCGCAATTCTGCTGCTCCAAACGCTTAACCAGAATGGCCTAGGGGTACAATACACGTACCGTTGTAATCGGACGAGTTTCTACTCTCAAATGCAATAGGAATTTTTGTGTTATGTCAATCCGTTCGCGAGATATGGGAGTTTGAAGCTAAGAAATGCTTGAGAAGAGAACAAATTTTTCGCAATTCTGCTGCTCCAAACGCTTAACCAGAATGGCCTAGGGAAAAAATACGCATACCGTTGTAAACGGGCGAGTTTCTACTTTCAGACGCAGCAGGAATGTTTGGGTTTGGTCAATCCGTTCGCGAGATATGGGAGTTTGAAGCTTAGAAATGGTTGGGAAGAGAACAAATTTTTCGCAATTCTGCTGCTCCAAACGCTTAACCAGAATGGCCTAGGGAAAAAATACGCATACCGTTGTAATCGGGAGAGTTTCTACTTTCAGTTACAATAGGAATTTTTGGGTTAGGTCAATCCGTTCGCGAGGTATGGGACTTTGAAGCTAAGAAATGGTTGAGAAGAGAACAAATTTTTCGCAATTCTGCTGCTCCAAACGCTTCACCAGAATGGCCTAGGGGTACAATACACGTACCGTTGTAATCGGACGAGTTTCTACTCTCAAATGCAATAGGAATTTTTGCGTTATGTCAATCCGTTCGCGAGATATGGGAGTTTGAAGCTAAGAAATGCTTGAGAAGAGAACAAATTTTTCGCAATTCTGCTGCTCCAAACGCTTAACCAGAATGGCCTAGGGAAAAAATACGCATACCGTTGTAAACGGGCGAGTTTCTACTTTCAGACGCAGCAGGAATGTTTGGGTTTGGTCAATCCGTTCGCGAGATATGGGAGTTTGAAGCTTAGAAATGGTTGAGAAGACTACAAATTTTTCGCAATTCTGCTGCTCCAAACGCTTAACCAGAATGGCCTAGGGAAAAAATACACATACCGTTGTAATTGGGCGAGTTTCTACATTCAGATGCAATAGGAATTTTTGGGTTAGGTCAATCCGTTCGCGAGATATGGACTTTGAAGCTAAGAAATGGTTGACAATACAACAATTTTTTCGCAATTCTGCTGCCCCAATCGCTTAACCAGAATGGCCTAGGGGAAAAATACACGTACCGTTGTAATCGGGCGAGTTTCTACTTTCAAATGCAATAGGAATTTTTGGGTTAGGCCAATCCCTTCGCGAGATATGAGAGTTTGAAGCTAAGAAATGGTTGAGAAGAGAACAAATTTTTCGCAATTCTGCTGCTCCAAACGCTTCACCAGAATGGCCTAGGGAAAAAATACGCATACCGTTGTAACCGGGCGAGTTTCTACTTTCAGTTACAATAGGAATTTTTGGGTTAGGTCAATCCGTTCGCGAGATATGGGACTTTGAATCTATGAAATGGTTGACAAGACAACAAATGTTTCGCAATTCTGCTGCTCCAATCGCTTAACCAGAATGGCCTAGGGGTACAATACACGTACCGTTGTAATCGGGCGAGTTTCTACTTTCAAATGCAGTAGGAATTTTTGGGTTAGGCCAATCCGTTCGCGAGATATGAGAGTTTGAAGCTAAGAAATGGTTGGGAAGAGAACAAATTTTTCGCAATTCTGCTGCTCCAAACGCTTAACCAGAATGGCCTAGGGGTACAATACACGTGCCGTTGTAATCGGACGAGTTTCTACTTTCAAATGCAATAGGAATTTTTGGGTTAGGCCAATCCGTTCGCGAGATATGAGAGTTTGAAGCTAAGAAATGGTTGGGAAGAGAACAAATTTTTCGCAATTCTGCTGCTCCAAACGCTTAACCAGAATGGCCTAGGGGAAAATACACGTACCGTTGTAATTGGGCGAGTTTCTACTTTCAAATGCAATGGGAATTTTTGTGTTATGTCAATCCGTTCTCGAGATATGGGAGTTTGAATCTAAGAAATGCTTGAGAAGAGAACAAATTTTTCGCAATTCTGCTGCTCCAAACGCTTAACCAGAATGGCCTAGGGAAAAAATACGCATACCGTTAAAATCGGGCAAGTTTCTACTTTCAGACGCAGCAGGTATGTTTGGGTTTGGTCAATCCGTTCGCGAGATATGGGAGTTTGAAGCTTAGAAATGGTTGAGAAGACAACAAATTTTTCGCAATTCTGCAGCTCCAATCGCTTAACCAGAATGGCCTAGGGGAAAAATACACGTACCTTTGTAATCGGGCGAGTTTCTACTTTCAAATGCAATAGCAATTTTTGGGTTAGGCCAATCCGTTCGCGAGATATAAGAGTTTGAAGCTAAGAAATGGTTGAGAAGAGAACAAATTTTTCGCAATTCTGCTGCTCCAAACGCTTAACCAGAATGGCCTAGGGAAAAAATATGCATACCGTTGTAATCGGGCGAGTTTCTACTTTCAGACGCAGCAGGAATTGTTGGGTTTGGTCAATCCGTTCGCGAGATATGGGACTTTGAATCTAAGAAATGGTTGAGAAGACAACAAATTTTTCGCAATTCTGCTGCTCCAAACGCTTAACCAGAATGGCCTAGGGAAAAAACACGCATACTGTTGTAATCGGGCGAGTTTCTACTTTCAGTTACAATAGGAACTTTTGGGTTAGGTCAATCCGTTCGCGAGAAATGGGACTTTGAAGCTAAGAAATGGTTGAGAAGACAACAAATTTTTCGCAATTCTGCTGCTCCAAATGCTTAACCAGAAAGCCCTAGGGAAAAAATATGCATACTGTTGTAATCGGGCGAGTTTCTACTTTCAGTTACAATAGGAAATTTTGGGTTAGGTCAATCAGTTCGCGAGATATGGGACTTTGAAGCTAAGAAATGGTTGACAAGACAACAAATTTTTCGCAATTCTGCTGCTCCAATCGCTTAACCAGAATGGCCTAGGGGAAAAATACACGTACCGTTGTAATCGGGCGAGTTTCTACTCTCAAATGCAATAGGAATTTTTGTGTTATGTCAATCCGTTCGCGAGATATGGGAGTTTGAAGCTAAGAAATGCTTGAGAAGAGAACAAATTTTTCGCAATTCTGCTGCTCCAAACGCTTAACCAGAATGGCCTAGGGAAAAAATACGCATACCGTTGTAAACGGGCGAGTTTCTACTTTCAGACGCAGCAGGAATGTTTGGGTTTGGTCAATCCGTTCGCGAGATATGGACTTTGAAGCTAAGAAATGGTTGACAATACAACAATTTTTTCGCAATTCTGCTGCCCCAATCGCTTAACCAGAATGGCCTAGGGGAAAAATACACGTACCGTTGTAATCGGGCGAGTTTCTACTTTCAAATGCAATAGGAATTTTTGGGTTAGGCCAATCCCTTCGCGAGATATGAGAGTTTGAAGCTAAGAAATGGTTGAGAAGAGAACAAATTTTTCGCAATTCTGCTGCTCCAAACGCTTAACCAGAATGGCCTAGGGAAAAAATACGCATACCGTTGTAACCGGGCGAGTTTCTACTTTCAGACGCAGCAGGAATTGTTGGGTTAGGTCAATCCGTTCGCGAGATATGGGACTTTGAATCTATGAAATGGTTGACAAGACAACAAATGTTTCGCAATTCTGCTGCTCCAATCGCTTAACCAGAATGGCCTAGGGGTACAATACACGTACCGTTGTAATCGGGCGAGTTTCTACTTTCAAATGCAGTAGGAATTTTTGGGTTAGGCCAATCCGTTCGCGAGATATGAGAGTTTGAAGCTAAGAAATGGTTGGGAAGAGAACAAATTTTTCGCAATTCTGCTGCTCCAAACGCTTAACCAGAATGGCCTAGGGGTACAATACACGTACCGTTGTAATCGGACGAGTTTCTACTCTCAAATGCAATAGGAATTTTTGTGTTATGTCAATCCGTTCGCGAGATATGGGAGTTTGAAGCTAAGAAATGCTTGAGAAGAGAACAAATTTTTCGCAATTCTGCTGCTCCAAACGCTTAACCAGAATGGCCTAGGGAAAAAATACGCATACCGTTGTAAACGGGCGAGTTTCTACTTTCAGACGCAGCAGGAATGTTTGGGTTTGGTCAATCCGTTCGCGAGATATGGGAGTTTGAAGCTTAGAAATGGTTGAGAAGACTACAAATTTTTCGCAATTCTGCTGCTCCAAACGCTTAACCAGAATGGCCTAGGGAAAAAATACACATACCGTTGTAATTGGGCGAGTTCCTACATTCAGATGCAATAGGAATTTTTGGGTTAGGTCAATCCGTTCGCGAGATATGGACTTTGAAGCTAAGAAATGGTTGACAATACAACAATTTTTTCGCAATTCTGCTGCCCCAATCGCTTAACCAGAATGGCCTAGGGGAAAAATACACGTACCGTTGTAATCGGGCGAGTTTCTACTTTCAAATGCAATAGGAATTTTTGGGTTAGGCCAATCCCTTCGCGAGATATGAGAGTTTGAAGCTAAGAAATGGTTGAGAAGAGAACAAATTTTTCGCAATTCTGCTGCTCCAAACGCTTCACCAGAATGGCCTAGGGAAAAAATACGCATACCGTTGTAACCGGGCGAGTTTCTACTTTCAGTTACAATAGGAATTTTTGGGTTAGGTCAATCCGTTCGCGAGATATGGGACTTTGAATCTATGAAATGGTTGACAAGACAACAAATGTTTCGCAATTCTGCTGCTCCAATCGCTTAACCAGAATGGCCTAGGGGTACAATACACGTACCGTTGTAATCGGGCGAGTTTCTACTTTCAAATGCAGTAGGAATTTTTGGGTTAGGCCAATCCGTTCGCGAGATATGAGAGTTTGAAGCTAAGAAATGGTTGGGAAGAGAACAAATTTTTCGCAATTCTGCTGCTCCAAACGCTTAACCAGAATGGCCTAGGGGTACAATACACGTACCGTTGTAATCGGACGAGTTTCTACTTTCAAATGCAATAGGAATTTTTGGGTTAGGCCAATCCGTTCGCGAGATATGAGAGTTTGAAGCTAAGAAATGGTTGGGAAGAGAACAAATTTTTCGCAATTCTGCTGCTCCAAACGCTTAACCAGAATGGCCTAGGGGAAAATACACGTACCGTTGTAATTGGGCGAGTTTCTACTTTCAAATGCAATGGGAATTTTTGTGTTATGTCAATCCGTTCTCGAGATATGGGAGTTTGAATCTAAGAAATGCTTGAGAAGAGAACAAATTTTTCGCAATTCTGCTGCTCCAAACGCTTAACCAGAATGGCCTAGGGAAAAAATACGCATACCGTTGTAAACGGGCGAGTTTCTACTTTCAGACGCAGCAGGAATGTTTGGGTTTGGTCAATCCGTTCGCGAGATATGGGAGTTTGAAGCTTAGAAATGGTTGAGAAGACTACAAATTTTTCGCAATTCTGCTGCTCCAAACGCTTAACCAGAATGGCCTAGGGAAAAAATACACATACCGTTGTAATTGGGCGAGTTCCTACATTCAGATGCAATAGGAATTTTTGGGTTAGGTCAATCCGTTCGCGAGATATGGACTTTGAAGCTAAGAAATGGTTGACAATACAACAATTTTTTCGCAATTCTGCTGCCCCAATCGCTTAACCAGAATGGCCTAGGGGAAAAATACACGTACCGTTGTAATCGGGCGAGTTTCTACTTTCAAATGCAATAGGAATTTTTGGGTTAGGCCAATCCCTTCGCGAGATATGAGAGTTTGAAGCTAAGAAATGGTTGAGAAGAGAACAAATTTTTCGCAATTCTGCTGCTCCAAACGCTTCACCAGAATGGCCTAGGGAAAAAATACGCATACCGTTGTAACCGGGCGAGTTTCTACTTTCAGTTACAATAGGAATTTTTGGGTTAGGTCAATCCGTTCGCGAGATATGGGACTTTGAATCTATGAAATGGTTGACAAGACAACAAATGTTTCGCAATTCTGCTGCTCCAATCGCTTAACCAGAATGGCCTAGGGGTACAATACACGTACCGTTGTAATCGGGCGAGTTTCTACTTTCAAATGCAGTAGGAATTTTTGGGTTAGGCCAATCCGTTCGCGAGATATGAGAGTTTGAAGCTAAGAAATGGTTGGGAAGAGAACAAATTTTTCGCAATTCTGCTGCTCCAAACGCTTAACCAGAATGGCCTAGGGGTACAATACACGTACCGTTGTAATCGGACGAGTTTCTACTTTCAAATGCAATAGGAATTTTTGGGTTAGGCCAATCCGTTCGCGAGATATGAGAGTTTGAAGCTAAGAAATGGTTGGGAAGAGAACAAATTTTTCGCAATTCTGCTGCTCCAAACGCTTAACCAGAATGGCCTAGGGGAAAATACACGTACCGTTGTAATTGGGCGAGTTTCTACTTTCAAATGCAATGGGAATTTTTGTGTTATGTCAATCCGTTCTCGAGATATGGGAGTTTGAATCTAAGAAATGCTTGAGAAGAGAACAAATTTTTCGCAATTCTGCTGCTCCAAACGCTTAACCAGAATGGCCTAGGGAAAAAATACGCATACCGTTAAAATCGGGCAAGTTTCTACTTTCAGACGCAGCAGGTATGTTTGGGTTTGGTCAATCCGTTCGCGAGATATGGGAGTTTGAAGCTTAGAAATGGTTGAGAAGACAACAAATTTTTCGCAATTCTGCAGCTCCAATCGCTTAACCAGAATGGCCTAGGGGAAAAATACACGTACCTTTGTAATCGGGCGAGTTTCTACTTTCAAATGCAATAGCAATTTTTGGGTTAGGCCAATCCGTTCGCGAGATATAAGAGTTTGAAGCTAAGAAATGGTTGAGAAGAGAACAAATTTTTCGCAATTCTGCTGCTCCAAACGCTTAACCAGAATGGCCTAGGGAAAAAATATGCATACCGTTGTAATCGGGCGAGTTTCTACTTTCAGACGCAGCAGGAATTGTTGGGTTTGGTCAATCCGTTCGCGAGATATGGGACTTTGAATCTAAGAAATGGTTGAGAAGACAACAAATTTTTCGCAATTCTGCTGCTCCAAACGCTTAACCAGAATGGCCTAGGGAAAAAACACGCATACTGTTGTAATCGGGCGAGTTTCTACTTTCAGTTACAATAGGAACTTTTGGGTTAGGTCAATCCGTTCGCGAGAAATGGGACTTTGAAGCTAAGAAATGGTTGAGAAGACAACAAATTTTTCGCAATTCTGCTGCTCCAAATGCTTAACCAGAAAGCCCTAGGGAAAAAATATGCATACTGTTGTAATCGGGCGAGTTTCTACTTTCAGTTACAATAGGAAATTTTGGGTTAGGTCAATCAGTTCGCGAGATATGGGACTTTGAAGCTAAGAAATGGTTGACAAGACAACAAATTTTTCGCAATTCTGCTGCTCCAATCGCTTAACCAGAATGGCCTAGGGGAAAAATACACGTACCGTTGTAATCGGGCGAGTTTCTACTCTCAAATGCAATAGGAATTTTTGTGTTATGTCAATCCGTTCGCGAGATATGGGAGTTTGAAGCTAAGAAATGCTTGAGAAGAGAACAAATTTTTCGCAATTCTGCTGCTCCAAACGCTTAACCAGAATGGCCTAGGGAAAAAATACGCATACCGTTGTAAACGGGCGAGTTTCTACTTTCAGACGCAGCAGGAATGTTTGGGTTTGGTCAATCCGTTCGCGAGATATGGACTTTGAAGCTAAGAAATGGTTGACAATACAACAATTTTTTCGCAATTCTGCTGCCCCAATCGCTTAACCAGAATGGCCTAGGGGAAAAATACACGTACCGTTGTAATCGGGCGAGTTTCTACTTTCAAATGCAATAGGAATTTTTGGGTTAGGCCAATCCCTTCGCGACATATGAGAGTTTGAAGCTAAGAAATGGTTGAGAAGAGAACAAATTTTTCGCAATTCTGCTGCTCCAAACGCTTAACCAGAATGGCCTAGGGAAAAAATACGCATACCGTTGTAACCGGGCGAGTTTCTACTTTCAGACGCAGCAGGAATTGTTGGGTTAGGTCAATCCGTTCGCGAGATATGGGACTTTGAATCTATGAAATGGTTGACAAGACAACAAATGTTTCGCAATTCTGCTGCTCCAATCGCTTAACCAGAATGGCCTAGGGGTACAATACACGTACCGTTGTAATCGGGCGAGTTTCTACTTTCAAATGCAGTAGGAATTTTTGGGTTAGGCCAATCCGTTCGCGAGATATGAGAGTTTGAAGCTAAGAAATGGTTGGGAAGAGAACAAATTTTTCGCAATTCTGCTGCTCCAAACGCTTAACCAGAATGGCCTAGGGGTACAATACACGTACCGTTGTAATCGGGCGAGTTTCTACTCTCAAATGCAATAGGAATTTTTGTGTTATGTCAATCCGTTCGCGAGATATGGGAGTTTGAAGCTAAGAAATGCTTGAGAAGAGAACAAATTTTTCGCAATTCTGCTGCTCCAAACGCTTAACCAGAATGGCCTAGGGAAAAAATACGCATACCGTTGTAAACGGGCGAGTTTCTACTTTCAGACGCAGCAGGAATGTTTGGGTTTGGTCAATCCGTTCGCGAGATATGGGAGTTTGAAGCTTAGAAATGGTTGAGAAGACTACAAATTTTTCGCAATTCTGCTGCTCCAAACGCTTCACCAGAATGGCCTAGGGAAAAAATACGCATACCGTTGTAACCGGGCGAGTTTCTACTTTCAGTTACAATAGGAATTTTTGGGTTAGGTCAATCCGTTCGCGAGATATGGGACTTTGAATCTATGAAATGGTTGACAAGACAACAAATGTTTCGCAATTCTGCTGCTCCAATCGCTTAACCAGAATGGCCTAGGGGTACAATACACGTACCGTTGTAATCGGGCGAGTTTCTACTTTCAAATGCAGTAGGAATTTTTGGGTTAGGCCAATCCGTTCGCGAGATATGAGAGTTTGAAGCTAAGAAATGGTTGGGAAGAGAACAAATTTTTCGCAATTCTGCTGCTCCAAACGCTTAACCAGAATGGCCTAGGGGTACAATACACGTACCGTTGTAATCGGACGAGTTTCTACTCTCAAATGCAATAGGAATTTTTGTGTTATGTCAATCCGTTCGCGAGATATGGGAGTTTGAAGCTAAGAAATGCTTGAGAAGAGAACAAATTTTTCGCAATTCTGCTGCTCCAAACGCTTAACCAGAATGGCCTAGGGAAAAAATACGCATACCGTTGTAAACGGGCGAGTTTCTACTTTCAGACGCAGCAGGAATGTTTGGGTTTGGTCAATCCGTTCGCGAGATATGGGAGTTTGAAGCTTAGAAATGGTTGAGAAGACTACAAATTTTTCGCAATTCTGCTGCTCCAAACGCTTAACCAGAATGGCCTAGGGAAAAAATACACATACCGTTGTAATTGGGCGAGTTTCTACATTCAGATGCAATAGGAATTTTTGGGTTAGGTCAATCCGTTCGCGAGATATGGACTTTGAAGCTAAGAAATGGTTGACAATACAACAATTTTTTCGCAATTCTGCTGCCCCAATCGCTTAACCAGAATGGCCTAGGGGAAAAATACACGTACCGTTGTAATCGGGCGAGTTTCTACTTTCAAATGCAATAGGAATTTTTGGGTTAGGCCAATCCCTTCGCGAGATATGAGAGTTTGAAGCTAAGAAATGGTTGAGAAGAGAACAAATTTTTCGCAATTCTGCTGCTCCAAACGCTTCACCAGAATGGCCTAGGGAAAAAATACGCATACCGTTGTAACCGGGCGAGTTTCTACTTTCAGTTACAATAGGAATTTTTGGGTTAGGTCAATCCGTTCGCGAGATATGGGACTTTGAATCTATGAAATGGTTGACAAGACAACAAATGTTTCGCAATTCTGCTGCTCCAATCGCTTAACCAGAATGGCCTAGGGGTACAATACACGTACCGTTGTAATCGGGCGAGTATCTACTTTCAAATGCAGTAGGAATTTTTGGGTTAGGCCAATCCGTTCGCGAGATATGAGAGTTTGAAGCTAAGAAATGGTTGGGAAGAGAACAAATTTTTCGCAATTCTGCTGCTCCAAACGCTTAACCAGAATGGCCTAGGGGTACAATACACGTACCGTTGTAATCGGACGAGTTTCTACTCTCAAATGCAATAGGAATTTTTGTGTTATGTCAATCCGTTCGCGAGATATGGGAGTTTGAAGCTAAGAAATGCTTGAGAAGAGAACAAATTTTTCGCAATTCTGCTGCTCCAAACGCTTAACCAGAATGGCCTAGGGAAAAAATACGCATACCGTTGTATTCGGGCGAGTTTCTACTTTCAGTTACAATAGGAATTTTTGGGTTAGGTCAATCCGTTCGCGAGGTATGGGACTTTGAAGCTAAGAAATGGTTGACAAGACAACAAATTTTTCGCACTTCTGCTGCTCCAATCGCTTAACCAGAATGGCCTAGGGGAAAAATACACGTACCGTTGTAATCGGGCGAGTTTCTACTTTCAAATGCACTCGGATTTTTGTGTTATGTCAATCCGTTCGCGAGATATGGGAGTTTGAAGCTAAGAAATGCTTCAGAAGAGAACAAATTTTTCGCAATTCTACTGCTCCAAACGCTTAACCAGAATGGCCTAGGGAAAAAATACGCAAACCGTTGTAATCGGGCGAGTTTCTACTTTCAGTTACAATAGGAATTTTTGGGTTAGGTCAATCCGTTCGCGAGATATGGGACTTTGAGGCTAAGAAATGGTTGACAAGACAACAAATTTTTCGCACTTCTGCTGCTCCAATCGCTTAACCAGAATGGCCTAGGGGAAAATACACGTACCGTTGTAATCGGGCGAGTTTCTACTTTCAAATGCAATGGGAATTTTTGTGCTATGTCAATCCGTTCTCGAGATATGGGAGTTTGAAGCTAAGAAATGCTTGCGAAGAGAACAAATTTTTCGCAATTCTGCTGCTCCAAACGCTTAACCAGAATGGCCAAGGGAAGAAATACGCATACCGTTGTAATCGGGCAAGTTTCTACTTTCAGACGCAGCAGGTATGTTTGGGTTTGGTCAATCCGTTCGCGAGATATGGGAGTTTGAAGCTTAGAAATGGTTGAGAAGACAACAAATTTTTCGCACTTCTGCTTCTCCAAACGCTTAACCAGAGTGGCCTAGGGAAAAAATACACATAGCGTTGTAATCGGGAGAGTTTCTACTTTCAGACGCAACAGGAATTTTTGGGTTAGGTCAATCCATGCGCGAGATATGGGAGTTTGAAGCCAAGAAATGGTTGAGGAGGCAAAAAATTTTTCGCAATTCTGCTGCTCCAAACGCTTAACCAGAACGGTCTAGGGACAAAATATACATACCGTTGTAATCGGGCGAGTTTCTACCTTCAGATGCAATAGGAATTTCTTGGTTAGTACAAACCGTTCGCGAGATATGGGAGTTTGAAGCCAAGAAATGTTTGGGAAGGCAAAAAATTTTTCGCAATTCTGCTGCTCCAAACGCTTAACCAGAATGGCCTAGGGAAAAAATACACATACCGTTGTAATCGGGCGAGTTTCTACTTTCAGATGCAATAGGAATTTTGGGTTTGGTCAATCCGTTCGCGAGATATGGGAGTTTGAAGCTTAGAAATGGTTGAGAAGACTACAAATTTTTCGCACTTCTGCTGCTCCAATCGCTTAACCAGAATGGCCTAGGGGAAAATACACGTACCGTTGTAATCGGGCGAGTTTCTACTCTCAAATGCAATAGGAATTTTTGTGTTATGTCAATCCGTTCGCGAGATATGGGAGTTTGAAGCTAAGAAATGCTTGAGAAGAGAACAAATTTTTCGCAATTCTGCTGCTCCAAACGCTTAACCAGAATGGCCTAGGGAAAAAATACGCATACCGTTGTAAACGGGCGAGTTTCTACTTTCAGACGCAGCAGGAAAGTTTGGGTTTGGTCAATCCGTTCGCGAGATATGGGAGTTTGAAGCTTAGAAATGGTTGAGAAGACAACAAATTTTTCGCAATTCTGCTGCTCCAAACGCTTAACCAGAATGGCCTAGGGAAAAAATACACATACCGTTGTAATTGGGCGAGTTTCTACTTTCAGATGCAATAGGAATTTTTGGGTTAGGTCAATCCGTTCGCGAGATATGGACTTTGAAGCTAAGAAATGGTTGACAATACAACAATTTTTTCGCAATTCTGCTGCCCCAATCGCTTAACCAGAATGGCCTAGGGGAAAAATACACGTTCCGTTGTAATCGGGCGAGTTTCTACTTTCAAATGCAGTAGGAATTTTTGGGTTAGGCTAATCCGTTCGCGAGATATGAGAGTTTGAAGCTAAGAAATGGTTGGGAAGAGAACAAATTTTTCGCAATTCTGCTGCTCCAAACGCTTAACCAGAATGGCCTAGGGGTACAATACACGTACCGTTGTAATCGGACGAGTTTCTACTTTCAAATGCAATAGGAATTTTTGGGTTAGGCCAATCCGTTCGCGAGATATGAGAGTTTGAAGCTAAGAAATGGTTGGGAAGAGAACAAATTTTTCGCAATTCTGCTGCTCCAAACGCTTAACCAGAATGGCCTAGGGAAAAAATACACAAACCGTTGTAATCGGGCGAGTTTCTACGTTCAGTTCCAATAGGAATTTTTGGGTTAGGTCAATCCGTTCGGGAGATATGGGAGTTTCAAGCCAAGAAATGGTTGAGAAGGCAAAAAATTTTTCGCAATTCTGCTGCTCCAAACGCTTAACCAGAATGGCCTAGGGAAAAAATACGCATACCGTTGTAATCGGGCGAGTTTCTACTTTCAGTTACAATAGGAATTTTTGGGTTAGGTCAATCCGTTCGCGAGGTATGGAACTTTGAAGCTAAGAAATGGTTGACAAGACAACAAATTTTTCGCAATTCTGCAGCTCCAATCGCTTAACCAGAATGGCCTAGGGGAAAAATACACGTACTTTTGTAATCGGGCGAGTTTCTACTTTCAAATGCAGTAGGAATTTTTGGGTTAGGCTAATCCGTTCGCGAGATATGAGAGTTTGAAGCTAAGAAATGGTTGGGAAGAGAACAAATTTTTCGCAATTCTGCTGCTCCAAACGCTTAACCAGAATGGCCTAGGGGAACAATACACGTACCGTTGTAATCGGACGAGTTTCTACTTTCAAATGCAATAGGAATTTTTGGGTTAGGCCAATCCGTTCGCGAGATATGAGAGTTTGAAGCTAAGAAATGGTTGGGAAGAGAACAAATTTTTCGCAATTCTGCTGCTCCAAACGCTTAACCAGAATGGCCTAGGGAAAAAATACGCATACCGTTGTAATCGGGCGAGTTTCTACTTTCAGTTACAATAGGAATTTTTGGGTTAGGTCAATCCGTTCGCGAGGTATGGGACTTTGAAGCTAAGAAATGGTTGACAAGACAACAAATTTTTCGCACTTCTGCTGCTCCAATCGCTTAACCAGAATGGCCTAGGGGAAAAATACACGTACCGTTGTAATGGGGCGAGTTTCTACTTTCAGTTACAATAGGAATTTTTGGGTTAGACCAATCCGTTCGCGAGATATGAGAGTTTGAAGCTAAGAAATGGTTGAGAAGAGAACAAATTTTTCGCAATTCTGCTGCTCCAAACGCTTAACCAGAATGGCCTAGGGAAAAAATACACAAACCGTTGTAATCGGGCGAGTTTCTACGTTCAGTTCCAATAGGAATTTTTGGGTTAGGTCAATCCGTTCGGGAGATATGGGAGTTTCAAGCCAAGAAATGGTTGAGAAGGCAAAAAATTTTTCGCAATTCTGCTGCTCCAAACGCTTAACCAGAATGGCCTAGGGAAAAAATACGCATACCGTTGTAATCGGGCGAGTTTCTACTTTCAGTTACAATAGGAATTTGTGGGTTAGGTCAATCCGTTCGCGAGGTATGGAACTTTGAAGCTAAGAAATGGTTGACAAGACAACAAATTTTTCGCAATTCTGCAGCTCCAATCGCTTAACCAGAATGGCCTAGGGGAAAAATACACGTACTTTTGTAATCGGGCGAGTTTCTACTTTCAAATGCAATAGCAATTTTTGGGTTAGGCCAATCCGTTCGCGAGATATAAGAGTTTGAAGCTAAGAAATGGATGAGAAGAGAACAAATTTTTCGCAATTCTGCTGCTCCAAACGCTTAACCAGAATGGCCTAGGGAAAAAATATGCATACCGTTGTAATCGGGCGAGTTTCTGCTTTCAGGTGCAATAGGAATTTTTGGGTTAGCTCAATCCGTTCGCGAGATATGGAACTTTGAAGCTAAGAAATGGTTGACAAGACAACAAATTTTTCGCAATTCTGCAGCTCCAATCGCTTAACCAGAATGGCCTAGGGGAAAAATACACGTACCTTTGTAATCGGGCGAGTTTCTACTTTCAAATGCAATAGCAATTTTTGGGTTAGGCCAATCCGTTCGCGAGATATAAGAGTTTGAAGCTAAGAAATGGTTGAGAAGAGAACAAATTTTTCGCAATTCTGCTGCTCCAAACGCTTAACCAGAATGGCCTAGGGAAAAAATATGCATACCGTTGTAATCGGGCGAGTTTCTACTTTCAGACGCAGCAGGAATTGTTGGGTTTGGTCAATCCGTTCGCGAGATATGGGACTTTGAATCTAAGAAATGGTTGAGAAGACAACAAATTTTTCGCAATTCTGCTGCTCCAAACGCTTAACCAGAATGGCCTAGGGAAAAAACACGCATACTGTTGTAATCGGGCGAGTTTCTACTTTCAGTTACAATAGGAACTTTTGGGTTAGGTCAATCCGTTCGCGAGATATGGGACTTTGAAGCTAAGAAATGGTTGAGAAGACAACAAATTTTTCGCAATTCTGCTGCTCCAAACGCTTAACCAGAAAGCCCTAGGGAAAAAATACGCATACTGTTGTAATCGGGCGAGTTTCTACTTTCAGTTACAATAGGAAATTTTGGGTTAGGTCAATCAGTTCGCGAGATATGGGACTTTGAAGCTAAGAAATGGTTGACAAGACAACAAATTTTTCGCAATTCTGCTGCTCCAATCGCTTAACCAGAATGGCCTAGGGGAAAAATACACGTACCGTTGTAATCGGGCGAGTTTCTACTCTCAAATGCAATAGGAATTTTTGTGTTATGTCAATCCGTTCGCGAGATATGGGAGTTTGAAGCTAAGAAATGCTTGAGAAGAGAACAAATTTTTCGCAATTCTGCTGCTCCAAACGCTTAACCAGAATGGCCTAGGGAAAAAATACGCATACCGTTGTAAACGGGCGAGTTTCTACTTTCAGACGCAGCAGGAAAGTTTGGGTTTGGTCAATCCGTTCGCGAGATATGGGAGTTTGAAGCTTAGAAATGGTTGAGAAGACAACAAATTTTTCGCAATTCTGCTGCTCCAAACGCTTAACCAGAATGGCCTAGGGAAAAAATACACATACCGTTGTAATTGGGCGAGTTTCTACTTTCAGATGCAATAGGAATTTTTGGGTTAGGTCAATCCGTTCGCGAGATATGGACTTTGAAGCTAAGAAATGGTTGACAAGACAACAATTTTTTCGCAATTCTGCAGCTCCAATCGCTTAACCAGAATGGCCTAGGGGAAAAATACACGTACTTTTGTAATCGGGCGAGTTTCTACTTTCAAATGCAATAGCAATTTTTGGGTTAGGCCAATCCGTTCGCGAGATATAAGAGTTTGAAGCTAAGAAATGGATGAGAAGAGAACAAATTTTTCGCAATTCTGCTGCTCCAAACGCTTAACCAGAATGGCCTAGGGAAAAAATATGCATACCGTTGTAATCGGGCGAGTTTCTGCTTTCAGGTGCAATAGGAATTTTTGGGTTAGCTCAATCCGTTCGCGAGATATGGAACTTTGAAGCTAAGAAATGGTTGACAAGACAACAAATTTTTCGCAATTCTGCAGCTCCAATCGCTTAACCAGAATGGCCTAGGGGAAAAATACACGTACCTTTGTAATCGGGCGAGTTTCTACTTTCAAATGCAATAGCAATTTTTGGGTTAGGCCAATCCGTTCGCGAGATATAAGAGTTTGAAGCTAAGAAATGGTTGAGAAGAGAACAAATTTTTCGCAATTCTGCTGCTCCAAACGCTTAACCAGAATGGCCTAGGGAAAAAATATGCATACCGTTGTAATCGGGCGAGTTTCTACTTTCAGACGCAGCAGGAATTGTTGGGTTTGGTCAATCCGTTCGCGAGATATGGGACTTTGAATCTAAGAAATGGTTGAGAAGACAACAAATTTTTCGCAATTCTGCTGCTCCAAACGCTTAACCAGAATGGCCTAGGGAAAAAACACGCATACTGTTGTAATCGGGCGAGTTTCTACTTTCAGTTACAATAGGAACTTTTGGGTTAGGTCAATCCGTTCGCGAGATATGGGACTTTGAAGCTAAGAAATGGTTGAGAAGACAACAAATTTTTCGCAATTCTGCTGCTCCAAACGCTTAACCAGAAAGCCCTAGGGAAAAAATACGCATACTGTTGTAATCGGGCGAGTTTCTACTTTCAGTTACAATAGGAAATTTTGGGTTAGGTCAATCAGTTCGCGAGATATGGGACTTTGAAGCTAAGAAATGGTTGACAAGACAACAAATTTTTCGCAATTCTGCTGCTCCAATCGCTTAACCAGAATGGCCTAGGGGAAAAATACACGTACCGTTGTAATCGGGCGAGTTTCTACTCTCAAATGCAATAGGAATTTTTGTGTTATGTCAATCCGTTCGCGAGATATGGGAGTTTGAAGCTAAGAAATGCTTGAGAAGAGAACAAATTTTTCGCAATTCTGCTGCTCCAAACGCTTAACCAGAATGGCCTAGGGAAAAAATACGCATACCGTTGTAAACGGGCGAGTTTCTACTTTCAGACGCAGCAGGAAAGTTTGGGTTTGGTCAATCCGTTCGCGAGATATGGGAGTTTGAAGCTTAGAAATGGTTGAGAAGACAACAAATTTTTCGCAATTCTGCTGCTCCAAACGCTTAACCAGAATGGCCTAGGGAAAAAATACACATACCGTTGTAATTGGGCGAGTTTCTACTTTCAGATGCAATAGGAATTTTTGGGTTAGGTCAATCCGTTCGCGAGATATGGACTTTGAAGCTAAGAAATGGTTGACAATACAACAATTTTTTCGCAATTCTGCTGCCCCAATCGCTTAACCAGAATGGCCTAGGGGAAAAATACACGTACCGTTGTAATCGGGCGAGTTTCTACTTTCAAATGCAGTAGGAATTTTTGGGTTAGGCTAATCCGTTCGCGAGATATGAGAGTTTGAAGCTAAGAAATGGTTGGGAAGAGAACAAATTTTTCGCAATTCTGCTGCTCCAAACGCTTAACCAGAATGGCCTAGGGGTACAATACACGTACCGTTGTAATCGGACGAGTTTCTACTTTCAAATGCAATAGGAATTTTTGGGTTAGGCCAATCCGTTCGCGAGATATGAGAGTTTGAAGCTAAGAAATGGTTGGGAAGAGAACAAATTTTTCGCAATTCTGCTGCTCCAAACGCTTAACCAGAATGGCCTAGGGAAAAAATACGCATACCGTTGTAATCGGGCGAGTTTCTACTTTCAGTTACAATAGGAATTTTTGGGTTAGGTCAATCCGTTCGCGAGGTATGGGACTTTGAAGCTAAGAAATGGTTGACAAGACAACAAATTTTTCGCACTTCTGCTGCTCCAATCGCTTAACCAGAATGGCCTAGGGGAAAAATACACGTACCGTTGTAATCGGGCGAGTTTCTACTTTCAAATGCAGTAGGAATTTTTGGGTTAGGCTAATCCGTTCGCGAGATATGAGAGTTTGAAGCTAAGAAATGGTTGGGAAGAGAACAAATTTTTCGCAATTCTGCTGCTCCAAACGCTTAACCAGAATGGCCTAGGGGTACAATACACGTACCGTTGTAATCGGACGAGTTTCTACTTTCAAATGCAATAGGAATTTTTGGGTTAGGCCAATCCGTTCGCGAGATATGAGAGTTTGAAGCTAAGAAATGGTTGGGAAGAGAACAAATTTTTCGCAATTCTGCTGCTCCAAACGCTTAACCAGAATGGCCTAGGGGTACAATACACGTACCGTTGTAATCGGACGAGTTTCTACTTTCAAATGCAATAGGAATTTTTGGGTTAGGCCAATCCGTTCGCGAGATATGAGAGTTTGAAGCTAAGAAATGGTTGGGAAGAGAACAAATTTTTCGCAATTCTGCTGCTCCAAACGCTTAACCAGAATGGCCTAGGGAAAAAATACGCATACCGTTGTAATCGGGCGAGTTTCTACTTTCAGTTACAATAGGAATTTTTGGGTTAGGTCAATCCGTTCGCGAGGTATGGGACTTTGAAGCTAAGAAATGGTTGACAAGACAACAAATTTTTCGCACTTCTGCTGCTCCAATCGCTTAACCAGAATGGCCTAGGGGAAAAATACACGTACCGTTGTAATCGGGCGAGTTTCTACTTTCAAATGCAGTAGGAATTTTTGGGTTAGGCTAATCCGTTCGCGAGATATGAGAGTTTGAAGCTAAGAAATGGTTGGGAAGAGAACAAATTTTTCGCAATTCTGCTGCTCCAAACGCTTAACCAGAATGGCCTAGGGGTACAATACACGTACCGTTGTAATCGGACGAGTTTCTACTTTCAAATGCAATAGGAATTTTTGGGTTAGGCCAATCCGTTCGCGAGATATGAGAGTTTGAAGCTAAGAAATGGTTGGGAAGAGAACAAATTTTTCGCAATTCTGCTGCTCCAAACGCTTAACCAGAATGGCCTAGGGAAAAAATACGCATACCGTTGTAATCGGGCGAGTTTCTACTTTCAGTTACAATAGGAATTTTTGGGTTAGGTCAATCCGTTCGCGAGGTATGGGACTTTGAAGCTAAGAAATGGTTGACAAGACAACAAATTTTTCGCACTTCTGCTGCTCCAATCGCTTAACCAGAATGGCCTAGGGGAAAAATACACGTACCGTTGTAATCGGGCGAGTTTCTACTTTCAAATGCAGTAGGAATTTTTGGGTTAGGCTAATCCGTTCGCGAGATATGAGAGTTTGAAGCTAAGAAATGGTTGGGAAGAGAACAAATTTTTCGCAATTCTGCTGCTCCAAACGCTTAACCAGAATGGCCTAGGGGTACAATACACGTACCGTTGTAATCGGACGAGTTTCTACTTTCAAATGCAATAGGAATTTTTGGGTTAGGCCAATCCGTTCGCGAGATATGAGAGTTTGAAGCTAAGAAATGGTTGGGAAGAGAACAAATTTTTCGCAATTCTGCTGCTCCAAACGCTTAACCAGAATGGCCTAGGGGTACAATACACGTACCGTTGTAATCGGACGAGTTTCTACTTTCAAATGCAATAGGAATTTTTGGGTTAGGCCAATCCGTTCGCGAGATATGAGAGTTTGAAGCTAAGAAATGGTTGGGAAGAGAACAAATTTTTCGCAATTCTGCTGCTCCAAACGCTTAACCAGAATGGCCTAGGGAAAAAATACGCATACCGTTGTAATCGGGCGAGTTTCTACTTTCAGTTACAATAGGAATTTTTGGGTTAGGTCAATCCGTTCGCGAGGTATGGGACTTTGAAGCTAAGAAATGGTTGACAAGACAACAAATTTTTCGCAATTCTGCTGCTCCAAACGCTTAACCAGAATGGCCTAGGGAAAAAACACGCATACTGTTGTAATCGGGCGAGTTTCTACTTTCAGTTACAATAGGAATTTTTGGGTTAGACCAATCCGTTCGCGAGATATGAGAGTTTGAAGCTAAGAAATGGTTGAGAAGAGAACAAATTTTTCGCAATTCTGCTGCTCCAAACGCTTAACCAGAATGGCCTAGGGGAAAAATACACGTACTTTTGTAATCGGGCGAGTTTCTACTTTCAAATGCAATAGCAATTTTTGGGTTAGGCCAATCCGTTCGCGAGATATAAGAGTTTGAAGCTAAGAAATGGTTGAGAAGAGAACAAATTTTTCGCAATTCTGCTGCTCCAAACGCTTAACCAGAATGGCCTAGGGAAAAAATATGCATACCGTTGTAATCGGGCGAGTTTCTACTTTCAGACGCAGCAGGAATTGTTGGGTTTGGTCAATCCGTTCGCGAGATATGGGACTTTGAATCTAAGAAATGGTTGAGAAGACAACAAATTTTTCGCAATTCTGCTGCTCCAAACGCTTAACCAGAATGGCCTAGGGAAAAAACACGCATACTGTTGTAATCGGGCGAGTTTCTACTTTCAGTTACAATAGGAACTTTTGGGTTAGGTCAATCCGTTCGCGAGATATGGGACTTTGAAGCTAAGAAATGGTTGAGAAGACAACAAATTTTTCGCAATTCTGCTGCTCCAAACGCTTAACCAGAAAGCCCTAGGGAAAAAATACGCATACTGTTGTAATCGGGCGAGTTTCTACTTTCAGTTACAATAGGAAATTTTGGGTTAGGTCAATCAGTTCGCGAGATATGGGACTTTGAAGCTAAGAAATGGTTGACAAGACAACAAATTTTTCGCAATTCTGCTGCTCCAATCGCTTAACCAGAATGGCCTAGGGGAAAAATACACGTACCGTTGTAATCGGGCGAGTTTCTACTCTCAAATGCAATAGGAATTTTTGTGTTATGTCAATCCGTTCGCGAGATATGGGAGTTTGAAGCTAAGAAATGCTTGAGAAGAGAACAAATTTTTCGCAATTCTGCTGCTCCAAACGCTTAACCAGAATGGCCTAGGGGAAAAATACGCATACCGTTGTAAACGGGCGAGTTTCTACTTTCAGACGCAGCAGGAAAGTTTGGGTTTGGTCAATCCGTTCGCGAGATATGGGAGTTTGAAGCTTAGAAATGGTTGAGAAGACAACAAATTTTTCGCAATTCTGCTGCTCCAAACGCTTAACCAGAATGGCCTAGGGAAAAAATACACATACCGTTGTAATTGGGCGAGTTTCTACTTTCAGATGCAATAGGAATTTTTGGGTTAGGTCAATCCGTTCGCGAGATATGGACTTTGAAGCTAAGAAATGGTTGACAATACAACAATTTTTTCGCAATTCTGCTGCCCCAATCGCTTAACCAGAATGGCCTAGGGGAAAAATACACGTACCGTTGTAATCGGGCGAGTTTCTACTTTCAAATGCAGTAGGAATTTTTGGGTTAGGCTAATCCGTTCGCGAGATATGAGAGTTTGAAGCTAAGAAATGGTTGGGAAGAGAACAAATTTTTCGCAATTCTGCTGCTCCAAACGCTTAACCAGAATGGCCTAGGGGTACAATACACGTACCGTTGTAATCGGACGAGTTTCTACTTTCAAATGCAATAGGAATTTTTGGGTTAGGCCAATCCGTTCGCGAGATATGAGAGTTTGAAGCTAAGAAATGGTTGGGAAGAGAACAAATTTTTCGCAATTCTGCTGCTCCAAACGCTTAACCAGAATGGCCTAGGGAAAAAATACGCATACCGTTGTAATCGGGCGAGTTTCTACTTTCAGTTACAATAGGAATTTTTGGGTTAGGTCAATCCGTTCGCGAGGTATGGGACTTTGAAGCTAAGAAATGGTTGACAAGACAACAAATTTTTCGCACTTCTGCTGCTCCAATCGCTTAACCAGAATGGCCTAGGGGAAAAATACACGTACCGTTGTAATGGGGCGAGTTTCTACTTTCAGTTACAATAGGAATTTTTGGGTTAGACCAATCCGTTCGCGAGATATGAGAGTTTGAAGCTAAGAAATGGTTGAGAAGAGAACAAATTTTTCGCAATTCTGCTGCTCTAAACGCTTAACCAGAATGGCCTAGGGAAAAAATACACAAACCGTTGTAATCGGGCGAGTTTCTACGTTCAGTTCCAACAGGAATTTTTGGGTTAGGTCAATCCGTTCGGGAGATATGGGAGTTTCAAGCCAAGAAATGGTTGAGAAGGCAACAAATTTTTCGCAATTCTGCAGCTCCAATCGCTTAACCAGAATGGCCTAGGGGAAAAATACACGTACTTTTGTAATCGGGCGAGTTTCTACTTTCAAATGCAATAGCAATTTTTGGGTTAGGCCAATCCGTTCGCGAGATATAAGAGTTTGAAGCTAAGAAATGGTTGAGAAGAGAACAAATTTTTCGCAATTCTGCTGCTCCAATCGCTTAACCAGAATGGCCTAGGGGAAAAATACACGTACTTTTGTAATCGGGCGAGTTTCTACTTTCAAATGCAGTAGGAATTTTTGGGTTAGGCTAATCCGTTCGCGAGATATGAGAGTTTGAAGCTAAGAAATGGTTGGGAAGAGAACAAATTTTTCGCAATTCTGCTGCTCCAAACGCTTAACCAGAATGGCCTAGGGGTACAATACACGTACCGTTGTAATCGGACGAGTTTCTACTTTCAAATGCAATAGGAATTTTTGGGTTAGGCCAATCCGTTCGCGAGATATGAGAGTTTGAAGCTAAAAAATGGTTGGGAAGAGAACAAATTTTTCGCAATTCTGCTGCTCCAAACGCTTAACCAGAATGGCCTAGGGAAAAAATACGCATACCGTTGTAATCGGGCGAGTTTCTACTTTCAGTTACAATAGGAATTTTTGGGTTAGGTCAATCCGTTCGCGAGGTATGGGACTTTGAAGCTAAGAAATGGTTGACAAGACAACAAATTTTTCGCACTTCTGCTGCTCCAATCGCTTAACCAGAATGGCCTAGGGGAAAAATACACGTACCGTTGTAATGGGGCGAGTTTCTACTTTCAGTTACAATAGGAATTTTTGGGTTAGACCAATCCGTTCGCGAGATATGAGAGTTTGAAGCTAAGAAATGGTTGAGAAGAGAACAAATTTTTCGCAATTCTGCTGCTCTAAACGCTTAACCAGAATGGCCTAGGGAAAAAATACACAAACCGTTGTAATCGGACGAGTTTCTACGTTCAGTTCCAATAGGAATTTTTGGGTTAGGTCAATCCGTTCGGGAGATATGGGAGTTTCAAGCCAAGAAATGGTTGAGAAGGCAAAAAATTTTTCGCAATTCTGCTGCTCCAAACGCTTAACCAGAATGGCCTAGGGAAAAAATACGCATACCGATGTAATCGGGCGAGTTTCTACTTTCAGTTACAATAGGAATTTTTGGGTTAGGTCAATCCGTTCGCGAGGTATGGAACTTTGAAGCTAAGAAATGGTTGACAAGACAACAAATTTTTCGCAATTCTGCAGCTCCAATCGCTTAACCAGAATGGCCTAGGGGAAAAATACACGTACTTTTGTAATCGGGCGAGTTTCTACTTTCAAATGCAATAGCAATTTTTGGGTTAGGCCAATCCGTTCGCGAGATATAAGAGTTTGAAGCTAAGAAATGGATGAGAAGAGAACAAATTTTTCGCAATTCTGCTGCTCCAAACGCTTAACCAGAATGGCCTAGGGAAAAAATATGCATACCGTTGTAATCGGGCGAGTTTCTGCTTTCAGGTGCAATAGGAATTTTTGGGTTAGCTCAATCCGTTCGCGAGATATGGAACTTTGAAGCTAAGAAATGGTTGACAAGACAACAAATTTTTCGCAATTCTGCAGCTCCAATCGCTTAACCAGAATGGCCTAGGGGAAAAATACACGTACCTTTGTAATCGGGCGAGTTTCTACTTTCAAATGCAATAGGAATTTTTGGGTTAGGTCAATCCGTTCGCGAGATATGAGAGTTTGAAGCTAAGAATTGGTTGAGAAGACAACAAATTTTTCGCAATTCTGCAGCTCCAATCGCTTAACCAGAATGGCCTAGGGGAAAAATACACGTACTTTTGTAATCGGGCGAGTTTCTACTTTCAAATGCAGTAGGAATTTTTGGGTTAGGCTAATCCGTTCGCGAGATATGAGAGTTTGAAGCTAAGAAATGGTTGGGAAGAGAACAAATTTTTCGCAATTCTGCTGCTCCAAACGCTTAACCAGAATGGCCTAGGGGTACAATACACGTACCGTTGTAATCGGACGAGTTTCTACTTTCAAATGCAATAGGAATTTTTGGGTTAGGCCAATCCGTTCGCGAGATATGAGAGTTTGAAGCTAAGAAATGGTTGGGAAGAGAACAAATTTTTCGCAATTCTGCTGCTCCAAACGCTTAACCAGAATGGCCTAGGGAAAAAATACGCATACCGTTGTAATCGGGCGAGTTTCTACTTTCAGTTACAATAGGAATTTTTGGGTTAGGTCAATCCGTTCGCGAGGTATGGGACTTTGAAGCTAAGAAATGGTTGACAAGACAACAAATTTTTCGCACTTCTGCTGCTCCAATCGCTTAACCAGAATGGCCTAGGGGAAAAATACACGTACCGTTGTAATGGGGCGAGTTTCTACTTTCAGTTACAATAGGAATTTTTGGGTTAGACCAATCCGTTCGCGAGATATGAGAGTTTGAAGCTAAGAAATGGTTGAGAAGAGAACAAATTTTTCGCAATTCTGCTGCTCTAAACGCTTAACCAGAATGGCCTAGGGAAAAAATACACAAACCGTTGTAATCGGGCGAGTTTCTACGTTCAGTTCCAATAGGAATTTTTGGGTTAGGTCAATCCGTTCGGGAGATATGGGAGTTTCAAGCCAAGAAATGGTTGAGAAGGCAAAAAATTTTTCGCAATTCTGCTGCTCCAAACGCTTAACCAGAATGGCCTAGGGAAAAAATACGCATACCGATGTAATCGGGCGAGTTTCTACTTTCAGTTACAATAGGAATTTTTGGGTTAGGTCAATCCGTTCGCGAGGTATGGAACTTTGAAGCTAAGAAATGGTTGACAAGACAACAAATTTTTCGCAATTCTGCAGCTCCAATCGCTTAACCAGAATGGCCTAGGGGAAAAATACACGTACTTTTGTAATCGGGCGAGTTTCTACTTTCAAATGCAATAGCAATTTTTGGGTTAGGCCAATCCGTTCGCGAGATATAAGAGTTTGAAGCTAAGAAATGGATGAGAAGAGAACAAATTTTTCGCAATTCTGCTGCTCCAAACGCTTAACCAGAATGGCCTAGGGAAAAAATATGCATACCGTTGTAATCGGGCGAGTTTCTGCTTTCAGGTGCAATAGGAATTTTTGGGTTAGCTCAATCCGTTCGCGAGATATGGAACTTTGAAGCTAAGAAATGGTTGACAAGACAACAAATTTTTCGCAATTCTGCAGCTCCAATCGCTTAACCAGAATGGCCTAGGGGAAAAATACACGTACCTTTGTAATCGGGCGAGTTTCTACTTTCAAATGCAATAGGAATTTTTGGGTTAGGTCAATCCGTTCGCGAGATATGAGAGTTTGAAGCTAAGAATTGGTTGAGAAGACAACAAATTTTTCGCAATTCTGTTGCTCCAAACGCTTAACCAGAATGGCCTAGGGAAAAAAATCTGCATACCGTTATAATTGGGCGAGTTTCTACTTTCAGACGCAACAGGAATTTTTGGGTTAGGACAATCCGTTCGCGAGATATGGAAGTTTGAAGCCATGAAATGGTTGAGAAGGCAAAAAATTTTGCGCAATTCTGCTGCTCCAAACGCTTAAACAGAATGGCCTAGGGAAAAAATACACCTACCGTTGTAATCGGGCGAGCTTCTACTTTCAGATGCAATAGGAATTTTTGGGTTTGGTCAATCCGTTCGCGAGATATGGGAGTTTGAAGCCAAGAAATGGTTGAGAAGGCAAAAAATTTTTGCGCAATTCTGCTGCTCTAAACGCTTAACCAGGATGGCCTAGGGTAAAAATACACACACCGTTGTAATCGGGCGAGTTTCTACTTTCAGATGCAATAGGAATTTTTGGGTTAGGTCAATCCGTTCGCGAGATATGGGAGTTTGAAGCCAAGAAATGGTAGAGAAGGCAAAAAATGTTTCACAATTCTGCTGCTCCAAACGCTTAACCAGAATGGCGTAGCGAAAAAATACACATACCGTTGTAATCGGGCGAGTTTCTACTTTCAGATGCAATAGGAATTTTTGGGTTAGGTCAATCCGTTCGCGAGATATGAGAGTTTGAAGCTAAGAATTGGTTGAGAAGGCAAAAAATTTTTCGCAATTCTGCTGCTCCAATCGCTTAACCAGAATGGCCTAGGGGAAAAATACACATACCGTTGTAATTGGGCGAGTTTCTACTTTCAGATGCAATAGGACTTTTTGGGTTATGTCAATCCGTTCGCGAGATATGGGAGTTTGAAGCCAAGAAATGGTTGAGAAGACAACAAATTTTTCGCAATTCTGCTGCTCGAAACGCTTAACCAGAATGGCCTAGGGAAAAAATACACATACCGTTGTAATCGGGCGAGTTTCTACTTTCAGCTACAATAGGAATTTTTGGGTTCGGTCAATCCGTTCGCGAGATATGGGACTTTGAAGCTAAGAAATGGTTGACAAGACAACAAATTTTTCGCACTCCTTCTGCTCCAATCGCTTAACCAGAATGGCCTAGGGGAAAAATACACGTACCTTTGTAATCGGGCGTGTTTCTACTTTCAAATGCAATAGGAATTTTTGGGTTAGGTCTATCCGTTCGCGAGATATGAGAGTTTGAAGCTAATAAATGGTTGAGAAGACAACAAATTTTTCGCAATTCTGCTGCTCCAAACGCTTAACCAGAATGGCCTCGGGACAAAATACACATACCGTTGTAATCGGGCGAGTTTCTACTTTCAGTTACAATAGGAATTTTTGGGTTCGGTCAATCCGTTCGCGAGATATGGGACTTTGAAGCTAAGAAATGGTTGACAAGACAACAAATTTTTCGCACTTCTGCTGCTCCAATCGCTTAACCAGAATGCCCTAGGGGAAAAATACACGTACCGTTGTAATCGGGCGAGTTTCTACTTTCAGTTACAATAGGAATTTTTGGGTTCGGTCAATCCGTTCGCGAGATATGGGACTTTGAAACTAAGAAATGGTTGACAAGACAACAAATTTTTCGCAATTCTGTTGCTCCAAACGCTTAACCAGAATGGGCTAGGGAAAAAATTCACATACCGTTATAATTGGGCGAGTTTCTACTTTCAAATGCAATAGGAATTTTTGGGTTAGGTCAATCCGTTCGCGAGATATGAGAGTTTGAAGCTAAGAAATGGTTGAGAAGACAACAAATTTTTCGCAATTCTGTTGCTCCAAACGCTTAACCAGAATGGCCTAGGGAAAAAAATCTGCATACCGTCGTAATCGGGCGAGTTTCTACTTTCAGATGCAATAGGAATTTTTGGGTTAGGTCAATCCGTTCGCGAGATATGAGAGTTTGAAGCTAAGACATGGTTGAGAAGACAACAAATTTTTCGCAATTCTGTTGCTCCAAACGCATAACCAGAATGGCCTAGGGAAAAAATACACATACCGTTGTAATCGGCGAGTTTCTACTTTCAGTTACAATAGGAATTTTTGGGTTCGGTCAATCCGTTCGCGAGATATGGGACTTTGAAGCTAAGAAATGGTTGAGAAGACAACAAATTTTTCGCAATTCTGCTGCTCCAAACGCTTAACCAGAATGGGCTAGGGAAAAAATTCACATACCGTTATAATTGGGCGAGTTTCTACTTTCAAATGCAATAGGAATTTTTGGGTTAGGTCAATCCGTTCGCGAGATATGAGAGTTTGAAGCTAAGAAATGGTTGAGAAGACAACAAATTTTTCGCAATTCTGTTGCTCCAAACGCTTAACCAGAATGGCCTAGGGAAAAAATACGCATACCGTTGTAATTGGGCGAGTTTCTACTTTCAGTTACAATAGGAATTTTTGGGTTAGGTCAATCCGTTCGCGAGATATGGGACTTTGAAGCTAAGAAATGGTTGACAAGGCAACAAATTTTTCGCAATTCTGCTGCTCCAAACGCTTAACCAGAATGGCCTAGGGAAAAAATGCGCATACTGTTGTAATCGGGCGAGTTTCTACTTTCAGTTACAATAGGAACATTTGGGTTAGGTCAATCAGTTCGCGAGATATGGGACTTTGAAGCTAAGAAATGGTTGACAAGACAACAAATTTTTCGCACTTCTGCGGCTCCAATCGCTTAACCAGAATGACCCAGGGGAAAAATACACGTACCGTTGTAATCGGGCGAGTTTCTACTTTCAAATGCAATAGGAATTTTTGGGTTAGGTCAATCCGTTCGCGAGATATGGGAGTTTGAAGCTAAGAAATGCTTGAGAAGAGAACAAATTTTTCGCAATTCTGCTGCTCCAAACGCTTAACCAGAATGGCCTAGGGAAAAAATACACATACCGTTGTAATCGGGCGAGTTTCTACTTTCAGATGCAATAGGAATTTTTGGGTTAGGTCACTCCGTTCGCGAGATATGGGAGTTTGAAGCCAAGAAATGGTTGAGGAGGCAAAAAATTTTTCGCAATTCTGATGCTCCAAACGCTTAACCAGTATGGCTTAGGGAAAAAATACACGTACCGTTGTAATCGGGCGAGTTTCTACTTTCAGTTACAATAGGAATTCTTGGGTTAGTTCAATCCGTTCGCGAGATATGGGACTTTGAAGCTAAGAAATGGTTGACAAGACAACAAATTTTTCGCAATTCTGCTGCTCCAATCGCTTTACCAGAATGGCCTAGGGGAAAAATACACGTACCGTTGTAATCGGGCGAGTTTCTACTTTCAAAGGCAATAGGAATTTTTGTGTTATGTCAATCCGTTCGCGAGATATGGGAGTTTGAAGCTAAGAAATGCTTGAGAAGAGAACAAATTTTTCGCAATTCTGCTGCTCCAAACGCTTAACCAGAATGGCCTAGGAAAAAAATACGCTTACCGTTGTAATCGGGCGAGTTTCTACTTTCAGACGCAGCAGGAATGTTTGGGTTTGGTCAATCCGTTCGCGAGATATGGGAGTTTGAACTTAGAAATGGTTGAGAAGACAACAAATTTTTCGCACTTCTGCTGCTCCGAACGCTTAACCAGAATGGCGTAGGGAAAAAATACACACAGCGTTGTAATCGGGACAGTTTCTACTTTCAGACGCAACAGGAATTTTTGGGTTAGGTCAATCCGTTCGCGAGATATGGGAGTTTGAAGCCAAGAAATGGTTGAGGAGGCAAAAAATTTTTCGCAATTCTGATGCTACAAACGCTTAACCAGTATGGCCAAGGGAAAAAATACACGTACCGTTGTAATCGGGCGAGTTTCTACTTTCAGTTACAATAGGAATTTTTGGGTTAGGTCAATACGTTCGCGAGATATGGGACTTTGAAGCTAAGAAATGGTTGACAAGACAACAAATTTTTCGCACTTCTGCTGCTCCAAACGCTTAACCAGAATGGCCTAGGGAAAAAATACACATACCGTTGTAATCGGGCGAGTTTCTACTTTCAGATGCAATAGGAATTTTTGGGTTAGGTCAATCCGTTCGCGAGATATGGGAGTTTGAACTTAGAAATGGTTGAGAAGACAACAAATTTTTCGCACTTCTGCTGCTCCGAACGCTTAACCAGAATGGCGTAGGGAAAAAATACACACAGCGTTGTAATCGGGAGAGTTTCTACTTTCAGACGCAACAGGAATTTTTGGGTTAGGTCAATCCGTTCGCGAGATATGGGAGTTTGAAGCCAAGAAATGGTTGAGGAGGCAAAAAATTTTTCGCAATTCTGATGCTCCAAACGCTTAACCAGTATGGCCTAGGGAAGAAATACACGTACCGTTGTAATCGGGCGAGTTTCTACTTTCAGTTACAATAGGAATTTTTGGGTTAGGTCAATACGTTCGCGAGATATGGGACTTTGAAGCTAAGAAATGGTTGACACGACAACAAATTTTTCGCACTTCTGCTGCTCCAAACGCTTAACCAGAATGGCCTAGGGAAAAACAACACATACCGTTGTAATCGGGCGAGTTTCTACTTTCAGATGCAATAGGAATTTTTGGGTTAGGTCAATCCGTTCGCGAGATATGGGAGTTTGAAGCTAGGAAATGGTTGAGAAGGCAAAAAATTTTTCGCAATTCTGCTGCTCCGAACGCTTAACCAGAATGGCCTAGGGAAAAAATACACGTACTTTTGTAATCGGGCGAGTTTCTACTTTCAAATGCAGTAGGAATTTTTGGGTTAGGCTAATCCGTTCGCGAGATATGAGAGTTTGAAGCTAAGAAATGGTTGGGAAGAGAACAAATTTTTCGCAATTCTGCTGCTCCAAACGCTTAACCAGAATGGCCTAGGGGTACAATACACGTACCGTTGTAATCGGACGAGTTTCTACTTTCAAATGCAATAGGAATTTTTGGGTTAGGCCAATCCGTTCGCGAGATATGAGAGTTTGAAGCTAAAAAATGGTTGGGAAGAGAACAAATTTTTCGCAATTCTGCTGCTCCAAACGCTTAACCAGAATGGCCTAGGGAAAAAATACGCATACCGTTGTAATCGGGCGAGTTTCTACTTTCAGTTACAATAGGAATTTTTGGGTTAGGTCAATCCGTTCGCGAGGTATGGGACTTTGAAGCTAAGAAATGGTTGACAAGACAACAAATTTTTCGCACTTCTGCTGCTCCAATCGCTTAACCAGAATGGCCTAGGGGAAAAATACACGTACCGTTGTAATGGGGCGAGTTTCTACTTTCAGTTACAATAGGAATTTTTGGGTTAGACCAATCCGTTCGCGAGATATGAGAGTTTGAAGCTAAGAAATGGTTGAGAAGAGAACAAATTTTTCGCAATTCTGCTGCTCTAAACGCTTAACCAGAATGGCCTAGGGAAAAAATACACAAACCGTTGTAATCGGGCGAGTTTCTACGTTCAGTTCCAATAGGAATTTTTGGGTTAGGTCAATCCGTTCGGGAGATATGGGAGTTTCAAGCCAAGAAATGGTTGAGAAGGCAAAAAATTTTTCGCAATTCTGCTGCTCCAAACGCTTAACCAGAATGGCCTAGGGAAAAAATACGCATACCGATGTAATCGGGCGAGTTTCTACTTTCAGTTACAATAGGAATTTTTGGGTTAGGTCAATCCGTTCGCGAGGTATGGAACTTTGAAGCTAAGAAATGGTTGACAAGACAACAAATTTTTCGCAATTCTGCAGCTCCAATCGCTTAACCAGAATGGCCTAGGGGAAAAATACACGTACTTTTGTAATCGGGCGAGTTTCTACTTTCAAATGCAATAGCAATTTTTGGGTTAGGCCAATCCGTTCGCGAGATATAAGAGTTTGAAGCTAAGAAATGGATGAGAAGAGAACAAATTTTTCGCAATTCTGCTGCTCCAAACGCTTAACCAGAATGGCCTAGGGAAAAAATATGCATACCGTTGTAATCGGGCGAGTTTCTGCTTTCAGGTGCAATAGGAATTTTTGGGTTAGCTCAATCCGTTCGCGAGATATGGAACTTTGAAGCTAAGAAATGGTTGACAAGACAACAAATTTTTCGCAATTCTGCAGCTCCAATCGCTTAACCAGAATGGCCTAGGGGAAAAATACACGTACCTTTGTAATCGGGCGAGTTTCTACTTTCAAATGCAATAGGAATTTTTGGGTTAGGTCAATCCGTTCGCGAGATATGAGAGTTTGAAGCTAAGAATTGGTTGAGAAGACAACAAATTTTTCGCAATTCTGCAGCTCCAATCGCTTAACCAGAATGGCCTAGGGGAAAAATACACGTACTTTTGTAATCGGGCGAGTTTCTACTTTCAAATGCAGTAGGAATTTTTGGGTTAGGCTAATCCGTTCGCGAGATATGAGAGTTTGAAGCTAAGAAATGGTTGGGAAGAGAACAAATTTTTCGCAATTCTGCTGCTCCAAACGCTTAACCAGAATGGCCTAGGGGTACAATACACGTACCGTTGTAATCGGACGAGTTTCTACTTTCAAATGCAATAGGAATTTTTGGGTTAGGCCAATCCGTTCGCGAGATATGAGAGTTTGAAGCTAAGAAATGGTTGGGAAGAGAACAAATTTTTCGCAATTCTGCTGCTCCAAACGCTTAACCAGAATGGCCTAGGGAAAAAATACGCATACCGTTGTAATCGGGCGAGTTTCTACTTTCAGTTACAATAGGAATTTTTGGGTTAGGTCAATCCGTTCGCGAGGTATGGGACTTTGAAGCTAAGAAATGGTTGACAAGACAACAAATTTTTCGCACTTCTGCTGCTCCAATCGCTTAACCAGAATGGCCTAGGGGAAAAATACACGTACCGTTGTAATGGGGCGAGTTTCTACTTTCAGTTACAATAGGAATTTTTGGGTTAGACCAATCCGTTCGCGAGATATGAGAGTTTGAAGCTAAGAAATGGTTGAGAAGAGAACAAATTTTTCGCAATTCTGCTGCTCTAAACGCTTAACCAGAATGGCCTAGGGAAAAAATACACAAACCGTTGTAATCGGGCGAGTTTCTACGTTCAGTTCCAATAGGAATTTTTGGGTTAGGTCAATCCGTTCGGGAGATATGGGAGTTTCAAGCCAAGAAATGGTTGAGAAGGCAAAAAATTTTTCGCAATTCTGCTGCTCCAAACGCTTAACCAGAATGGCCTAGGGAAAAAATACGCATACCGATGTAATCGGGCGAGTTTCTACTTTCAGTTACAATAGGAATTTTTGGGTTAGGTCAATCCGTTCGCGAGGTATGGAACTTTGAAGCTAAGAAATGGTTGACAAGACAACAAATTTTTCGCAATTCTGCAGCTCCAATCGCTTAACCAGAATGGCCTAGGGGAAAAATACACGTACTTTTGTAATCGGGCGAGTTTCTACTTTCAAATGCAATAGCAATTTTTGGGTTAGGCCAATCCGTTCGCGAGATATAAGAGTTTGAAGCTAAGAAATGGATGAGAAGAGAACAAATTTTTCGCAATTCTGCTGCTCCAAACGCTTAACCAGAATGGCCTAGGGAAAAAATATGCATACCGTTGTAATCGGGCGAGTTTCTGCTTTCAGGTGCAATAGGAATTTTTGGGTTAGCTCAATCCGTTCGCGAGATATGGAACTTTGAAGCTAAGAAATGGTTGACAAGACAACAAATTTTTCGCAATTCTGCAGCTCCAATCGCTTAACCAGAATGGCCTAGGGGAAAAATACACGTACCTTTGTAATCGGGCGAGTTTCTACTTTCAAATGCAATAGGAATTTTTGGGTTAGGTCAATCCGTTCGCGAGATATGAGAGTTTGAAGCTAAGAATTGGTTGAGAAGACAACAAATTTTTCGCAATTCTGTTGCTCCAAACGCTTAACCAGAATGGCCTAGGGAAAAAAATCTGCATACCGTTATAATTGGGCGAGTTTCTACTTTCAGACGCAACAGGAATTTTTGGGTTAGGACAATCCGTTCGCGAGATATGGAAGTTTGAAGCCATGAAATGGTTGAGAAGGCAAAAAATTTTGCGCAATTCTGCTGCTGCAAACGCTTAAACAGAATGGCCTAGGGAAAAAATACACCTACCGTTGTAATCGGGCGAGCTTCTACTTTCAGATGCAATAGGAATTTTTGGGTTTGGTCAATCCGTTCGCGAGATATGGGAGTTTGAAGCCAAGAAATGGTTGAGAAGGCAAAAAATTTTTGCGCAATTCTGCTGCTCTAAACGCTTAACCAGGATGGCCTAGGGTAAAAATACACACACCGTTGTAATCGGGCGAGTTTCTACTTTCAGATGCAATAGGAATTTTTGGGTTAGGTCAATCCGTTCGCGAGATATGGGAGTTTGAAGCCAAGAAATGGTAGAGAAGGCAAAAAATGTTTCACAATTCTGCTGCTCCAAACGCTTAACCAGAATGGCGTAGCGAAAAAATACACATACCGTTGTAATCGGGCGAGTTTCTACTTTCAGATGCAATAGGAATTTTTGGGTTAGGTCAATCCGTTCGCGAGATATGAGAGTTTGAAGCTAAGAATTGGTTGAGAAGGCAAAAAATTTTTCGCAATTCTGCTGCTCCAATCGCTTAACCAGAATGGCCTAGGGGAAAAATACACATACCGTTGTAATTGGGCGAGTTTCTACTTTCAGATGCAATAGGACTTTTTGGGTTATGTCAATCCGTTCGCGAGATATGGGAGTTTGAAGCCAAGAAATGGTTGAGAAGACAACAAATTTTTCGCAATTCTGCTGCTCGAAACGCTTAACCAGAATGGCCTAGGGAAAAAATACACATACCGTTGTAATCGGGCGAGTTTCTACTTTCAGCTACAATAGGAATTTTTGGGTTCGGTCAATCCGTTCGCGAGATATGGGACTTTGAAGCTAAGAAATGGTTGACAAGACAACAAATTTTTCGCACTCCTTCTGCTCCAATCGCTTAACCAGAATGGCCTAGGGGAAAAATACACGTACCTTTGTAATCGGGCGTGTTTCTACTTTCAAATGCAATAGGAATTTTTGGGTTAGGTCTATCCGTTCGCGAGATATGAGAGTTTGAAGCTAATAAATGGTTGAGAAGACAACAAATTTTTCGCAATTCTGCTGCTCCAAACGCTTAACCAGAATGGCCTCGGGACAAAATACACATACCGTTGTAATCGGGCGAGTTTCTACTTTCAGTTACAATAGGAATTTTTGGGTTCGGTCAATCCGTTCGCGAGATATGGGACTTTGAAGCTAAGAAATGGTTGACAAGACAACAAATTTTTCGCACTTCTGCTGCTCCAATCGCTTAACCAGAATGCCCTAGGGGAAAAATACACGTACCGTTGTAATCGGGCGAGTTTCTACTTTCAGTTACAATAGGAATTTTTGGGTTCGGTCAATCCGTTCGCGAGATATGGGACTTTGAAACTAAGAAATGGTTGACAAGACAACAAATTTTTCGCAATTCTGTTGCTCCAAACGCTTAACCAGAATGGGCTAGGGAAAAAATTCACATACCGTTATAATTGGGCGAGTTTCTACTTTCAAATGCAATAGGAATTTTTGGGTTAGGTCAATCCGTTCGCGAGATATGAGAGTTTGAAGCTAAGAAATGGTTGAGAAGACAACAAATTTTTCGCAATTCTGTTGCTCCAAACGCTTAACCAGAATGGCCTAGGGAAAAAAATCTGCATACCGTCGTAATCGGGCGAGTTTCTACTTTCAGATGCAATAGGAATTTTTGGGTTAGGTCAATCCGTTCGCGAGATATGAGAGTTTGAAGCTAAGACATGGTTGAGAAGACAACAAATTTTTCGCAATTCTGTTGCTCCAAACGCATAACCAGAATGGCCTAGGGAAAAAATACACATACCGTTGTAATCGGCGAGTTTCTACTTTCAGTTACAATAGGAATTTTTGGGTTCGGTCAATCCGTTCGCGAGATATGGGACTTTGAAGCTAAGAAATGGTTGAGAAGACAACAAATTTTTCGCAATTCTGCTGCTCCAAACGCTTAACCAGAATGGGCTAGGGAAAAAATTCACATACCGTTATAATTGGGCGAGTTTCTACTTTCAAATGCAATAGGAATTTTTGGGTTAGGTCAATCCGTTCGCGAGATATGAGAGTTTGAAGCTAAGAAATGGTTGAGAAGACAACAAATTTTTCGCAATTCTGTTGCTCCAAACGCTTAACCAGAATGGCCTAGGGAAAAAATACGCATACCGTTGTAATTGGGCGAGTTTCTACTTTCAGTTACAATAGGAATTTTTGGGTTAGGTCAATCCGTTCGCGAGATATGGGACTTTGAAGCTAAGAAATGGTTGACAAGGCAACAAATTTTTCGCAATTCTGCTGCTCCAAACGCTTAACCAGAATGGCCTAGGGAAAAAATGCGCATACTGTTGTAATCGGGCGAGTTTCTACTTTCAGTTACAATAGGAACATTTGGGTTAGGTCAATCAGTTCGCGAGATATGGGACTTTGAAGCTAAGAAATGGTTGACAAGACAACAAATTTTTCGCACTTCTGCGGCTCCAATCGCTTAACCAGAATGACCCAGGGGAAAAATACACGTACCGTTGTAATCGGGCGAGTTTCTACTTTCAAATGCAATAGGAATTTTTGGGTTAGGTCAATCCGTTCGCGAGATATGGGAGTTTGAAGCTAAGAAATGCTTGAGAAGAGAACAAATTTTTCGCAATTCTGCTGCTCCAAACGCTTAACCAGAATGGCCTAGGGAAAAAATACACATACCGTTGTAATCGGGCGAGTTTCTACTTTCAGATGCAATAGGAATTTTTGGGTTAGGTCACTCCGTTCGCGAGATATGGGAGTTTGAAGCCAAGAAATGGTTGAGGAGGCAAAAAATTTTTCGCAATTCTGATGCTCCAAACGCTTAACCAGTATGGCTTAGGGAAAAAATACACGTACCGTTGTAATCGGGCGAGTTTCTACTTTCAGTTACAATAGGAATTCTTGGGTTAGTTCAATCCGTTCGCGAGATATGGGACTTTGAAGCTAAGAAATGGTTGACAAGACAACAAATTTTTCGCAATTCTGCTGCTCCAATCGCTTTACCAGAATGGCCTAGGGGAAAAATACACGTACCGTTGTAATCGGGCGAGTTTCTACTTTCAAAGGCAATAGGAATTTTTGTGTTATGTCAATCCGTTCGCGAGATATGGGAGTTTGAAGCTAAGAAATGCTTGAGAAGAGAACAAATTTTTCGCAATTCTGCTGCTCCAAACGCTTAACCAGAATGGCCTAGGAAAAAAATACGCTTACCGTTGTAATCGGGCGAGTTTCTACTTTCAGACGCAGCAGGAATGTTTGGGTTTGGTCAATCCGTTCGCGAGATATGGGAGTTTGAACTTAGAAATGGTTGAGAAGACAACAAATTTTTCGCACTTCTGCTGCTCCGAACGCTTAACCAGAATGGCGTAGGGAAAAAATACACACAGCGTTGTAATCGGGACAGTTTCTACTTTCAGACGCAACAGGAATTTTTGGGTTAGGTCAATCCGTTCGCGAGATATGGGAGTTTGAAGCCAAGAAATGGTTGAGGAGGCAAAAAATTTTTCGCAATTCTGATGCTACAAACGCTTAACCAGTATGGCCAAGGGAAAAAATACACGTACCGTTGTAATCGGGCGAGTTTCTACTTTCAGTTACAATAGGAATTTTTGGGTTAGGTCAATACGTTCGCGAGATATGGGACTTTGAAGCTAAGAAATGGTTGACAAGACAACAAATTTTTCGCACTTCTGCTGCTCCAAACGCTTAACCAGAATGGCCTAGGGAAAAAATACACATACCGTTGTAATCGGGCGAGTTTCTACTTTCAGATGCAATAGGAATTTTTGGGTTAGGTCAATCCGTTCGCGAGATATGGGAGTTTGAACTTAGAAATGGTTGAGAAGACAACAAATTTTTCGCACTTCTGCTGCTCCGAACGCTTAACCAGAATGGCGTAGGGAAAAAATACACACAGCGTTGTAATCGGGAGAGTTTCTACTTTCAGACGCAACAGGAATTTTTGGGTTAGGTCAATCCGTTCGCGAGATATGGGAGTTTGAAGCCAAGAAATGGTTGAGGAGGCAAAAAATTTTTCGCAATTCTGATGCTCCAAACGCTTAACCAGTATGGCCTAGGGAAGAAATACACGTACCGTTGTAATCGGGCGAGTTTCTACTTTCAGTTACAATAGGAATTTTTGGGTTAGGTCAATACGTTCGCGAGATATGGGACTTTGAAGCTAAGAAATGGTTGACACGACAACAAATTTTTCGCACTTCTGCTGCTCCAAACGCTTAACCAGAATGGCCTAGGGAAAAACAACACATACCGTTGTAATCGGGCGAGTTTCTACTTTCAGATGCAATAGGAATTTTTGGGTTAGGTCAATCCGTTCGCGAGATATGGGAGTTTGAAGCTAGGAAATGGTTGAGAAGGCAAAAAATTTTTCGCAATTCTGCTGCTCCGAACGCTTAACCAGAATGGCCTAGGGAAAAAATACACATACCGTTGTAATCGGGCGAGTTTCTACTTTCAGATGCAACAGGAATTTTTGGGCTAGGTCAATCCGTTCGCGAGATATGGGACTTTGAAGCAAAGAAATGGTTGACAAGACAACAAATTTTTCGCACTTCTGCTACTCCAATCGCTTAACCAGAATGGCCTAGGGGAAAAATACAGGTACCGTTGTAATCGGGCGAGTTTCTGCTTTCAAATGCAATAGGAATTTTTGGGTTAGGCCGATCCGGTCGCGAGATATGAGAGTTTGAACCTAAGAAATGGTTGAGAAGAGAACAAATTTTTCGCAATTCTGCTGCTCCAAACGCTTAACCAGAATGGCCTAGGGAAAAAATATGCGTACCGTTGTAATCGGGCGAGTTTCTACTTTCAGATGCAACAGGAATTTTTGGGTTAGGCCGATCCGGTCGCGAGATATGAGAGTTTGAACCTAAGAAATGGTTGACAAGACAACAAATTTTTCGCAATTCTGCTGCTCCAATCGCTTAACCAGAATGGCCTAGTGAAAAAATACGCATACCGTTGTAATCGGGCGAGTTTCTACTTTCAGTTACAATAGGAATTTTTGGGTTAGTTCAATCCGTTCGCGAGATATGGGACTTTGAAGCTAAGAAATGGTTGACAAGACAACAAATTTTTCGCACTTCTGCTGCTCCAATCGCTTAACCAGAATGACCCAGGGGAAAAATACACGTACCGTTGTAATCGGGCGAGTTTCTACTTTCAAATGCAATAGGAATTTTTGGGTTAGGTCAATCCGTTCGCGAGATATGGGAGTTTGAAGCCAAGAAATGGTTGAGGAGGCAAAAAATTTTTCGCAATTCTGATGCTCCAAACGCTTAACCAGTATGGCCTAGGGAAAAAATACACGTACCGTTGTAATCGGGCGAGTTTCTACTTTCAGTTACAATAGGAATTTTTGGGTTAGTTCAATCCGTTCGCGAGATATGGGACTTTGAAGCTAAGAAATGGTTGACAAGACAACAAATTTTTCGCAATTCTGCTGCTCCAATCGCTTTACCAGAATGGCCTAGGGGAAAAATACATGTACCGTTGTAATCGGGCGAGTTTCTACTTTCAAAGGCAATAGGAATTTTTGTGTTATGTCAATCCGTTCGCGAGATATGGGACTTTGAAGCTAAGAAATGGTTGACAAGACAACAAATTTTTCGCAATTCTGCTGCTCCCATCGCTTTACCAGAATGGCCTAGGGGAAAAATACACGTACCGTTGTAATCGGGCGAGTTTCTACTTTCAAAGGCAATAGGAATTTTTGTGTTATGTCAATCCGTTCGCGAGATATGGGAGTTTGAAGCTAAGAAATGCTTGAGAAGAGAACAAATTTTTCGCAATTCTGCTGCTCCAAACGCTTAACCAGAATGGCCTAGGAAAAAAATACGCTTACCGTTGTAATCGGGCGAGTTTCTACTTTCAGACGCAGCAGGAATGTTTGGGTTTGGTCAATCCGTTCGCGAGATATGGGAGTTTGAACTTAGAAATGGTTGAGAAGACAACAAATTTTTCGCACTTCTGCTGCTCCGAACGCTTAACCAGAATGGCGTAGGGAAAAAATACACACAGCGTTGAAATCCGGAGAGTTACTACTTTCAGTTACAATAGGAATTTTTGGGTTAGGTCAATCCGTTCGCGAGATATGGGACTTTGAAGCTAAGAAATGGTTGACAAGACAACAAATTTTTCGCACTTCTGCTGCTCCAAACGCTTAACCAGAATGGCCTAGGGAAAAAATACACATACCGTTGTAATCGGGCGAGTTTCTACTTTCAGATGCAACAGGAATTTTTGGGCTAGGTCAATCCGTTCGCGAGATATGGTAGCTTGAGGCTAAGAAATGGTTGCGAAGACAACAAATTTTTCGCAATTCTGCTGCTCCAAACGCTTAACCAGAATGGCCCAGGGAAAAAACACACATACCGTTGTAATCGGGCGAGTTTCTACTTTCAGTTACAATAGGAATTTTTGGGTTAGGTCAATCCGTTCCCGAGATATGGGACTTTGAAGCAAAGAAATGGTTGACAAGACAACAAATTTTTCGCACTTCTGCTACTCCAATCGCTTAACCAGAATGGCCTAGGGGAAAAATACAGGTACCGTTGTAATCGGGCGAGTTTCTGCTTTCAAATGCAATAGGAATTTTTGGGTTAGGCCGATCCGGTCGCGAGATATGAGAGTTTGAACCTAAGAAATGGTTGAGAAGAGAACAAATTTTTCGCAATTCTGCTGCTCCAAACGCTTAACCAGAATGGCCTAGGGAAAAAATACACGTACCGTTGTAATCGGGCGAGTTTCTACTTTCAGTTACAATAGGAATTTTTGGGTTAGGTCAATCCGTTCGCGAGATATGGGAGTTTGAAGCTAAGAAATGGTTGAGAAGAGAACAAATTTTTCGCACTTCTGCTGCTCCAAACGCTTAACCAGTATGGCCTAGGGAAAAAATACACGTACCGTTGTAATCGGGCGAGTTTCTACTTTCAAATGCAATAGGAATTTTTGGGTTAGGTCAATCCGTTCGCGAGATATGGGAGTTTGAAGCTAAGAAATGCTTGAGAAGAGAACAAATTTTTCGCAATTCTGCTGCTCCAAACGCTTAACCAGAATGGCCTAGGGAAAAAATATGCGTACCGTTGTAATCGGGCGAGTTTCTACTTTCAGATGCAACAGGAATTTTTGGGCTAGGTCAATCCGTTCGCGAGATATGGTAGCTTGAGGCTAAGAAATGGTTGCGAAGACAACAAATTTTTCGCACTTCTGCTGCTCCAAACGCTTAACCAGAATGGCCCAGGGAAAAAACACACATACCGTTGTAATCGGGCGAGTTTCTACTTTCAGTTACAATAGGAATTTTTGGGTTAGGTCAATCCGTTCCCGAGATATGGGACTTTGAAGCAAAGAAATGGTTGACAAGACAACAAATTTTTCGCACTTCTGCTACTCCAATCGCTTAACCAGAATGGCCTAGGGGAAAAATACAGGTACCGTTGTAATCGGGCGAGTTTCTGCTTTCAAATGCAATAGGAATTTTTGGGTTAGGCCGATCCGGTCGCGAGATATGAGAGTTTGAACCTAAGAAATGGTTGAGAAGAGAACAAATTTTTCGCAATTCTGCTGCACCAAACGCTTAACCAGAATGGCCTAGGGAAAAAATACACGTACCGTTGTAATCGGGCGAGTTTCTACTTTGAGTTACAATAGGAATTTTTGGGTTCGGTCAATCCGTTCGCGAGATATGGGACTTTGAAGCTAAGAAATGGTTGAGAAGAGAACAAATTTTTCGCAATTCTGCTGCTCCAAACGCTTAACCAGAATGGCCTAGGGAAAAAATACGCATACCGTTGTAATCGGGCGAGTTTCTACCTTCAGTCGCAGCAGGAATGTTTGGGTTTGGTCAATCCGTTCGCGAGATATGGGAGTTTGAAGCTTAGAAATGGTTGAGAAGACAACAAATTTTTCGCACTTCTGCTGCTCCAAACGCTTAACCAGAATGCCCTAGGGAAAAAATATGCATACCGTTGTAATCGGGCGAGTTTCTACTTTCAGACGCAGCAGGAATTTTTGGGTTTGGTCAATCCGTTCGCGAGATATGGGACTTTGAAGCTAAGAAATGGTTGAGAAGACAACAAATTTTTCGCAATTCTGCTGCTCCAAACGCTTAACCAGAATGGCCTAGGGAAAAAATACACATACCATTGTAATCGGGCGAGTTTCTACCTTCAGATGCAATAGGAATTTCTTGGTTAGGACAATCCGTTCGCGAGATATGGGAGTTTGAAGCCAGGAAATGTTTGGGAAGGCAAAAAATTTTTCGCAATTCTGCTGCTCCAAACGCTTAACCAGAATGGCCTAGGGAAAAAATACACATACCGTTGTAATCGGGCGAGTTTCTACTTTCAAATGCAATAGGAATTTTTGGGTTAGGTCAATCCGTTCGCGAGATATGGGAGTTTGAAGCCAAGAAATGGTTGAGGAGGCAAAAAATTTTTCGCAATTCTGATGCTCCAAACGCTTAACCAGTATGGCCTAGGGAAAAAATACACGTACCGTTGTAATCGGGCGAGTTTCTACTTTCAGTTACAATAGGAATTTTTGGGTTAGTTCAATCCGTTCGCGAGATATGGGACTTTGAAGCTAAGAAATGGTTGACAAGACAACAAATTTTTCGCAATTCTGCTGCTCCAATCGCTTTACCAGAATGGCCTAGGGAAAAAATACGCATACCGTTGTAATCGGGCGAGTTTCTACTTTCAGTTACAATAGGAATTTTTGGGTTAGGTCAATCCGTTCGCGAGGTATGGAACTTTGAAGCTAAGAAATGGTTGACAAGACAACAAATTTTTCGCAATTCTGCAGCTCCAATCGCTTAACCAGAATGGCCTAGGGGAAAAATACACGTACTTTTGTAATCGGGGGAGTTTCTACTTTCAAATGCAATAGCAATTTTTGGGTTAGGCCAATCCGTTCGCGAGATATAAGAGTTTGAAGCTAAAAAATGGTTGAGAAGAGAACAAATTTTTCGCAATTCTGCTGCTCCAAACGCTTAACCAGAATGGCCTAGGGAAAAAATATGCATACCGTTGTAATCGGGCGAGTTTCTACTTTCAGACGCAGCAGGAATTGTTGGGTTTGGTCAATCCGTTCGCGAGATATGGGACATTGAATCTAAGAAATGGTTGAGAAGACAACAAATTTTTCGCAATTCTGCTGCTCCAAACGCTTAACCAGAATGGCCTAGGGAAAAAACACGCATACTGTTGTAATCGGGCGAGTTTCTACTTTCAGTTACAATAGGAACTTTTGGGTTAGGTCAATCCGTTCGCGAGATATGGGACTTTGAAGCTAAAAAATGGTTGAGAAGACAACAAATTTTTCGCAATTCTGCTGCTCCAAACGCTTAACCAGAAAGCCCTAGGGAAAAATACACGTACCGTTGTAATCGGGCGAGTTTCTACTTTCAAATGCAATAGGAATTTTTGGGTTAGGTCAATCCGTTCGCGAGATATGAGAGTTTGAAGCTAAGAATTGGTTGAGAAGACAACAAATTTTTCGCAATTCTGTTGCTCCAAACGCTTAACCAGAATGGCCTAGGGAAAAAAATCTGCATACCGTTATAATTGGGCGAGTTTCTACTTTCAGACGCAACAGGAATTTTTGGGTTAGGAAAAATCCGTTCGCGAGATATGGAAGTTTGAAGCCAAGAAATGGTAGAGAAGGCAAAAAATGTTTCACAATTCTGCTGCTCCAAACGCTTAACCAGAATGGCGTAGCGAAAAAATACACATACCGTTGTAATCGGGCGAGTTTCTACTTTCAGATGCAATAGGAATTTTTGGGTTAGGTCATTCCGTTCGCGAGATATGGGAGTTTGAAGACAAGAAATGGTTGAGAAGGCAAAAAATTTTTCGCAATTCTGCTGCTCCAAACGCTTAACAAGAATGGCCTAGGGAAAAAATACACATACCGTTGTAATTGGGCGAGTTTCTACTTTCAGATGCAATAGGACTTTTTGGGTTATGTCAATCCGTTCGCGAGATATGGGAGTTTGAAGCCAAGAAATGGTTGAGAAGACAACAAATTTTTCGCAATTCTGCTGCTCGAAACGCTTAACCAGAATGGCCTAGGGAAAAAATACACATACCGTTGTAATCGGGCGAGTTTCTACTTTCAGTTACAATAGGAATTTTTGGGTTCGGTCAATCCGTTCGCGAGATATGGGACTTTGAAGCTAAGAAATGGTTGACAAGACAACAAATTTTTCGCACTCCTTCTGCTCCAATCGCTTAACCAGAATGGACTAGGGGAAAAATACACGTACCTTTGTAATCGGGCGTGTTTCTACTTTCAAATGCAATAGGAATTTTTGGGTTAGGTCTATCCGTTCGCGAGATATGAGAGTTTGAAGCTAATAAATGGTTGAGAAGACAACAAATTTTTCGCAATTCTGCTGCTCCAAACGCTTAACCAGAATGGCCTCGGGACAAAATACACATACCGTTGTAATCGGGCGAGTTTCTACTTTCAGTTACAATAGGAATTTTTGGGTTCGGTCAATCCGTTCGCGAGATATGGGACTTTGAAGCTAAGAAATGGTTGACAAGACAACAAATTTTTCGCACTTCTGCTGCTCCAATCGCTTAACCAGAATGCCCTAGGGGAAAAATACAGGTACCGTTGTAATCGGGCGAGTTTCTGCTTTCAAATGCAATAGGAATTTTTGGGTTAGGCCGATCCGGTCGCGAGATATGAGAGTTTGAACCTAAGAAATGGTTGAGAAGAGAACAAATTTTTCGCAATTCTGCTGCTCCAAACGCTTAACCAGAATGGCCTAGGGAAAAAATACACGTACCGTTGTAATCGGGCGAGTTTCTACTTTCAGTTACAATAGGAATTTTTGGGTTAGGTCAATCCGTTCGCGAGATATGGGAGTTTGAAGCTAAGAAATGGTTGAGAAGAGAACAAATTTTTCGCACTTCTGCTGCTCCAAACGCTTAACCAGTATGGCCTAGGGAAAAAATACACGTCCCGTTGTAATCGGGTGAATTTCTACTTTCAAATGCAATAGGAATTTTTGGGTTAGGTCAATCCGTTCGCGAGATATGGGAGTTTGAAGCTAAGAAATGCTTGAGAAGAGAACAAATTTTTCGCAATTCTGCTGCTCCAAACGCTTAACCAGAATGGCCTAGGGAAAAAATATGCATACCGTTGTAATCGGGCGAGTTTCTACTTTCAGATGCAACAGGAATTTTTGGGCTAGGTCAATCCGTTCGCGAGATATGGTAGCTTGAGGCTAAGAAATGGTTGCGAAGACAACAAATTTTTCGCACTTCTGCTGCTCCAAACGCTTAACCAGAATGGCCCAGGGAAAAAACACACATACCGTTGTAATCGGGCGAGTTTCTACTTTCAGTTACAATTGGAATTTTTGGGTTAGGTCAATCCGTTCCCGAGATATGGGACTTTGAAGCAAAGAAATGGTTGACAAGACAACAAATTTTTCGCACTTCTGCTACTCCAATCGCTTAACCAGAATGTCCTAGGGGAAAAATACAGGTACCGTTGTAATCGGGCGAGTTTCTGCTTTCAAATGCAATAGGAATTTTTGGGTTAGGCCGATCCGGTCGCGAGATATGAGAGTTTGAACCTAAGAAATGGTTGAGAAGAGAACAAATTTTTCGCAATTCTGCTGCTCCAAACGCTTAACCAGAATGGCCTAGGGAAAAAATACACGTACCGTTGTAATCGGGCGAGTTTCTACTTTGAGTTACAATAGGAATTTTTGGGTTCGGTCAATCCGTTCGCGAGATATGGGACTTTGAAGCTAAGAAATGGTTGAGAAGAGAACAAATTTTTCGCAATTCTGCTGCTCCAAACGCTTAACCAGAATGGCCTAGGGAAAAAATACGCATACCGTTGTAATCGGGCGAGTTTCTACCTTCAGTCGCAGCAGGAATGTTTGGGTTTGGTCAATCCGTTCGCGAGATATGGGAGTTTGAAGCTTAGAAATGGTTGAGAAGACAACAAATTTTTCGCAATTCTGCTGCTCCAAACGCTTAACCAGAATGCCCTAGGGAAAAAATATGCATACCGTTGTAATCGGGCGAGTTTCTACTTTCAGACGCAGCAGGAATTTTTGGGTTTGGTCAATCCGCTCGCGAGATATGGGACTTTGAAGCTAAGAAATGGTTGAGAAGACAACAAATTTTTCGCAATTCTGCTGCTCCAAACGCTTAACCAGAATGGCCTAGGGAAAAAATACACATACCATTGTAATCGGGCGAGTTTCTACCTTCAGATGCAATAGGAATTTCTTGGTTAGGACAATCCGTTCGCGAGATATGGGAGTTTGAAGCCAGGAAATGTTTGGGAAGGCAAAAAATTTTTCGCAATTCTGCTGCTCCAAACGCTTAACCAGAATGGCCTAGGGAAAAAATACACATACCGTTGTAATCGGGCGAGTTTCTACTTTCAGATGCAATAGGAATTTTGGGTTAGGTCAATCCGTTCGCGAGATAAGGGAGTTTGAAGCCGAGAAATGGTTGAGAAGGCAAAAAATTTTTCGCACTTCTGCTGCTCGAAACGCTTAACCAGAATGGCCTAGGGAAAAAATACACATACCGTTGTAATCGGGCGAGTTTCTGCTTTCAAATGCAATAGGAATTTTTGGGTTAGTTCAATCCGTTCGCGAGATATGGGACTTTGAAGCTAAGAAATGGTTGACAAGACAACAAATTTTTCGCACTTCTGCTGCTCCAATCGCTTAACCAGAATGACCCAGGGGAAAAATACACGTACCGTTGTAATCGGGCGAGTTTCTACTTTCAAATGCAATAGGAATTTTTGGGTTAGGTCAATCCGTTCGCGAGATATGGGAGTTTGAAGCCAAGAAATGGTTGAGGAGGCAAAAAATTTTTCGCAATTCTGATGCTCCAAACGCTTAACCAGTATGGCCTAGGGAAAAAATACACGTACCGTTGTAATCGGGCGAGTTTCTACTTTCAGTTACAATAGGAATTTTTGGGTTAGTTCAATCCGTTCGCGAGATATGGGACTTTGAAGCTAAGAAATGGTTGACAAGACAACAAATTTTTCGCAATTCTGCTGCTCCAATCGCTTTACCAGAATGGCCTAGGGAAAAAATACGCATACCGTTGTAATCGGGCGAGTTTCTACTTTCAGTTACAATAGGAATTTTTGGGTTAGACCAATCCGTTCGCGAGATATGAGAGTTTGAAGCTAAGAAATGGTTGAGAAGAGAACAAATTTTTCGCAATTCTGCTGCTCCAAACGCTTAACCAGAATGGCCTAGGGAAAAAATACACAAACCGTTGTAATCGGGCGAGTTTCTACGTTCAGTTCCAATAGGAATTTTTGGGTTAGGTCAATCCGTTCGGGAGATATGGGAGTTTCAAGCCAAGAAATGGTTGAGAAGGCAAAAAATTTTTCGCAATTCTGCTGCTCCAAACGCTTAACCAGAATGGCCTAGGGAAAAAATACGCATACCGTTGTAATCGGGCGAGTTTCTACTTTCAGTTACAATAGGAATTTTTGGGTTAGGTCAATCCGTTCGCGAGGTATGGAACTTTGAAGCTAAGAAATGGTTGACAAGACAACAAATTTTTCGCAATTCTGCAGCTCCAATCGCTTAACCAGAATGGCCTAGGGGAAAAATACACGTACTTTTGTAATCGGGCGAGTTTCTACTTTCAAATGCAATAGCAATTTTTGGGTTAGGCCAATCCGTTCGCGAGATATAAGAGTTTGAAGCTAAGAAATGGTTGAGAAGAGAACAAATTTTTCGCAATTCTGCTGCTCCAAACGCTTAACCAGAATGGCCTAGGGAAAAAATATGCATACCGTTGTAATCGGGCGAGTTTCTACTTTCAGACGCAGCAGGAATTGTTGGGTTTGGTCAATCCGTTCGCGAGATATGGGACTTTGAATCTAAGAAATGGTTGAGAAGACAACAAATTTTTCGCAATTCTGCTGCTCCAAACGCTTAACCAGAATGGCCTAGGGAAAAAACACGCATACTGTTGTAATCGGGCGAGTTTCTACTTTCAGTTACAATAGGAACTTTTGGGTTAGGTCAATCCGTTCGCGAGATATGGGACTTTGAAGCTAAGAAATGGTTGAGAAGACAACAAATTTTTCGCAATTCTGCTGCTCCAAACGCTTAACCAGAAAGCCCTAGGGAAAAAATACGCATACTGTTGTAATCGGGCGAGTTTCTACTTTCAGTTTCAATAGGAAATTTTGGGTTAGGTCAATCAGTTCGCGAGATATGGGACTTTGAAGCTAAGAAATGGTTGACAAGACAACAAATTTTTCGCACTCCTTCTGCTCCAATCGCTTAACCAGAATGGCCTAGGGGAAAAATACACGTACCGTTGTAATCGGGCGAGTTTCTACTTTCAAATGCAATAGGAATTTTTGGGTTAGGTCAATCCGTTCGCGAGATATGAGAGTTTGAAGCTAAGAATTGGTTGAGAAGACAACAAATTTTTCGCAATTCTGTTGCTCCAAACGCTTAACCAGAATGGCCTAGGGAAAAAAATCTGCATACCGTTATAATTGGGCGAGTTTCTACTTTCAGACGCAACAGGAATTTTTGAGTTAGGACAATCCGTTCGCGAGATATGGAAGTTTGAAGGCATGAAATGGTTGAGAAGGCAAAAAATTTTGCGCAATTCTGCTGCTCCAAACGCTTAAACAGAATGGCCTAGGGAAAAAATACACATACCGTTGTAATCGGGCGAGCTTCTACTTTCAGATGCAATAGGAATTTTTGGGTTTGGTCAATCCGTTCGCGAGATATGGGAGTTTGAAGCCAAGAAATGGTTGAGAAGGCAAAAAATTTTTGCGCAATTCTGCTGCTCTAAACGCTTAACCAGGATGGCCTAGGGTAAAAATACACACACCGTTGTAATCGGGCGAGTTTCTACTTTCAGATGCAATAGGAATTTTTGGGTTAGGTCAATCCGTTCGCGAGATATGGGAGTTTGAAGCCAAGAAATGGTAGAGAAGGCAAAAAATGTTTCACAATTCTGCTGCTCCAAACGCTTAACCAGAATGGCGTAGCGAAAAAATACACATACCGTTGTAATCGGGCGAGTTTCTACTTTCAGATGCAATAGGAATTTTTGGGTTAGGTCATTCCGTTCGCGAGATATGGGAGTTTGAAGACAAGAAATGGTTGAGAAGGCAAAAAATTTTTCGCAATTCTGCTGCTCCAAACGCTTAACAAGAATGGCCTAGGGAAAAAATACACATACCGTTGTAATTGGGCGAGTTTCTACTTTCAGATGCAATAGGACTTTTTGGGTTATGTCAATCCGTTCGCGAGATATGGGAGTTTGAAGCCAAGAAATGGTTGAGAAGACAACAAATTTTTCGCAATTCTGCTGCTCGAAACGCTTAACCAGAATGGCCTAGGGAAAAAATACACATACCGTTGTAATCGGGCGAGTTTCTACTTTCAGTTACAATAGGAATTTTTGGGTTCGGTCAATCCGTTCGCGAGATATGGGACTTTGAATCTAAGAAATGGTTGACAAGACAACAAATTTTTCGCAATTCTGCTGCTCCAAACGCTTAACCAGAATGGGCTAGGGAAAAAATTCACATACCGTTATAATTGGGCGAGTTTCTACTTTCAAATGCAATAGGAATTTTTGGGTTAGGTCAATCCGTTCGCGAGATATGAGAGTTTGAAGCTAAGAAATGGTTGAGAAGACAACAAATTTTTCGCAATTCTGTTGCTCCAAACGCTTAACCAGAATGGCCTAGGGAAAAAAATCTGCATACCGTCGTAATCGGGCGAGTTTCTACTTTCAGATGCAATAGGAATTTTTGGGTTAGGTCAATCCGTTCGCGAGATATGAGAGTTTGAAGCTAAGACATGGTTAAGAAGACAACAAATTTTTCGCAATTCTGTTGCTCCAAACGCATAACCAGAATGGCCTAGGGAAAAAATACACATACCGTTGTAATCGGCGAGTTTCTACTTTCAGTTACAATAGGAATTTTTGGGTTCGGTCAATCCGTTCGCGAGATATGGGACTTTGAAGCTAAGAAATGGTGGAGAAGACAACAAATTTTTCGCAATTCTGCTGCTCCAAACGCTTAACCAGAATGGGCTAGGGAAAAAATTCACATACCGTTATAATTGGGCGAGTTTCTACTTTCAAATGCAATAGGAATTTTTGGGTTAGGTCAATCCGTTCGCGAGATATGAGAGTTTGAAGCTAAGAAATGGTTGAGAAGACAACAAATTTTTCGCAATTCTGTTGCTCCAAACGCTTAACCAGAATGGCCTAGGGAAAAAATACGCATACCGTTGTAATTGGGCGAGTTTCTACTTTCAGTTACAATAGGAATTTTTGGGTTAGGTCAATCCGTTCGCGAGATATGGGACTTTGAAGCGAAGAAATGGTTGACAAGGCAACAAATTTTTCGCAATTCTGCTGCCCCAGTCGCTTAACCAGAATGACCCAGGGAAAAAATACACGTACCGTTGAAATCGGGCGAGTTTCTGCTTTCAAATGCAATAGGAATTTTTGGGTTAGGATGATCCGGTCGCGAGATATAAGAGTTTGAAGCTAAGAAATGGTTGAGAAGAGAACAAATTTTTCGCACTTCTGCTGCTCCAAACGCTTAACCAGAATGGCCTAGGGAAAAAATACACATAGCGTTGTAATCGGGAGAGTTTCTACTTTCAGACGCAACAGGAATTTTTGGGTTAGGTCAATCCGTTCGCGAGATATGGGAGTTTGAAGCTAAGAAATGGTTGAGGAGGCAAAAAATTTTTGGCAATTCTGCTGCTCCAAACGCTTAACCAGAATGACCTAGGGAAAAAATACACATACCATTGTAATCGGGCGAGTTTCTACCTTCAGATGCAATAGGAATTTCTTGGTTAGGACAATCCGTTCGCGAGATATGGGAGTTTGAAGCCAGGAAATGTTTGGGAAGGCAAAAAATTTTTCGCAATTCTGCTGCTCCAAACGCTTAACCAGAATGGCCTATGGAAAAAATACACATACCGTTGTAATCGGGCGAGTTTCTACTTTCAGATGCAATAGGAATTTTGGGTTAGGTCAATCCGATCGCGAGATGAGGGAGTTTGAAGCCGAGAAATGGTTGAGAAGGCAAAAAATTTTTCGCACTTCTGCTGCTCGAAACGCTTAACCAGAATGGCCTAGGGAAAAAATACACATACCGTTGTAATCGGGCGAGTTTCTGCTTTCAGATGCAATAGGAATTTTTGGGTTAGCTCAATCCGTTCGCGAGATATGGAACTTTGAAGCTAAGAAATGGTTGACAAGACATCAAATTTTTCGCAATTCTGCAGCTCCAATCGCTTAACCAGAATGGCCTAGGGGAAAAATACACGTACCTTTGTAATCGGGCGAGTTTCTACTTTCAAATGCAATAGGAATTCTTGGGTTAGGCCAATCCGTTCGCGAGATATGTGAGTTTGAAGCTAAGAAATGGTTGAGAAGAGAACAAATTTTTCGCAATTCTGCTGCTCCAAACGCTTAACCAGAATGGCCTAGGGAAAAAATATGCATACCGTTGTAATCGGGCGAGTTTCTACTTTCAGACGCAGCAGGAATTTTTGGGTTTGGTCAATCCGTTCGCGAGATATGGGACTTTGAAGCTAAGAAATGGTTGAGAAGACAACAAATTTTTCGCAATTCTGCTGCTCCAAACGCTTAACCAGAATGGCCTAGGGAAAAAATGCGCATACTGTTGTAATCGGGCGAGTTTCTACTTTCAGTTACAGTAGGAACATTTGGGTTAGGTCAATCAGTTCGCGAGATATGGGACTTTGAAGCTAAGAAATGGTTGACAAGACAACAAATTTTTCGCACTTCTGCTGCTCCAATCGCTTAACCAGAATGACCCAGGGGAAAAATACACGTACCGTTGTAATCGGGCGAGTTTCTACTTTCAAATGCAATAGGAATTTTTGGGTTAGGTCAATCCGTTCGCGAGATATGGGAGTTTGAAGCTAAGAAATGCTTGAGAAGAGAACAAATTTTTCGCAATTCTGCTGCTCCAAACGCTTAACCAGAATGGCCTAGGGAAAAAACACACATACCGTTGTAATCGGGCGAGTTTCTACTTTCAGATGCAATAGGAATTTTTGGGTTAGGTCACTCCGTTCGCGAGATATGGGAGTTTGAAGCTAAGAAATGGTTGAGAAGACAACAAATTTTTCGCAATTCTGCTGCTCCAAACGGTTAACCAGTATGGCCTAGGGAAAAAATAAGCATACCGTTGTAATCGGGCGAGTTTCTACTTTCAGACGCAGCAGGAATTTTTGGGTTTGGTCAATCCGTTCGCGAGATATGGGACTTTGAAGCTAAGAAATGGTTGCGAAGACAACAAATTTTTCGCAATTCTGCTGCTCCAAACGCTTAACCAGAATGGCCTAGGGAGAAAATACGCATACCGTTGTAATCGGGCGAGTTTCTACTTTCAGTTACAATAGGAATTTTTCGGTTAGGTCAATCCGTTCGCGAGATATGGGACTTTGAAGCTAAGAAATGGTTGAGAAGGCAAAAAATTTTTCGCACTTCTGCTGCTCGAAACGCTTAACCAGAATGGCCTAGGGAAAAAATACACATACCGTTGTAATCGGGCGAGTTTCTGCTTTCAGATGCAATAGGAATTTTTGGGTTAGCTCAATCCGTTCGCGAGATCTGGAACTTTGAAGCTAAGAAATGGTTGACAAGACATCAAATTTTTCGCAATTCTGCAGCTCCAATCGCTTAACCAGAATGGCCTAGGGGAAAAATACACGTACCTTTGTAATCGGGCGAGTTTCTACTTTCAAATGCAATAGGAATTCTTGGGTTAGGCCAATCCGTTCGCGAGATATGTGAGTTTGAAGCTAAGAAATGGTTGAGAAGAGAACAAATTTTTCGCAATTCTGCTGCTCCAAACGCTTAACCAGAATGGCCTAGGGAAAAAATATGCATACCGTTGTAATCGGGCGAGTTTCTACTTTCAGACGCAGCAGGAATTTTTGGGTTTGGTCAATCCGTTCGCGAGATATGGGACTTTGAAGCTAAGAAATGGTTGAGAAGACAACAAATTTTTCGCAATTCTGCTGCTCCAAACGCTTAACCAGAATGGCCTAGGGAAAAAATGCGCATACTGTTGTAATCGGGCGAGTTTCTACTTTCAGTTACAGTAGGAACATTTGGGTTAGGTCAATCAGTTCGCGAGATATGGGACTTTGAAGCTAAGAAATGGTTGACAAGACAACAAATTTTTCGCACTTCTGCTGCTCCAATCGCTTAACCAGAATGACCCAGGGGAAAAATACACGTACCGTTGTAATCGGGCGAGTTTCTACTTTCAAATGCAATAGGAATTTTTGGGTTAGGTCAATCCGTTCGCGAGATATGGGAGTTTGAAGCTAAGAAATGCTTGAGAAGAGAACAAATTTTTCGCAATTCTGCTGCTCCAAACGCTTAACCAGAATGGCCTAGGGAAAAAACACACATACCGTTGTAATCGGGCGAGTTTCTACTTTCAGATGCAATAGGAATTTTTGGGTTAGGTCACTCCGTTCGCGAGATATGGGAGTTTGAAGCTAAGAAATGGTTGAGAAGACAACAAATTTTTCGCAATTCTGCTGCTCCAAACGGTTAACCAGTATGGCCTAGGGAAAAAATAAGCATACCGTTGTAATCGGGCGAGTTTCTACTTTCAGACGCAGCAGGAATTTTTGGGTTTGGTCAATCCGTTCGCGAGATATGGGACTTTGAAGCTAAGAAATGGTTGAGAAGACAACAAATTTTTCGCAATTCTGCTGCTCCAAACGCTTAACCAGAATGGCCTAGGGAGAAAATACGCATACCGTTGTAATCGGGCGAGTTTCTACTTTCAGTTACAATAGGAATTTTTCGGTTAGGTCAATCCGTTCGCGAGATATGGGACTTTGAAGCTAAGAAATGGTTGACAAGACAACAAATTTTTCGCAATTCTGCTGCTCCAATCGCTTAACCAGAATGGCCTAGGGAAAAAATACGCATACCGTTGTAATCGGGCGAGTTTCTACTTTCAGTTACAATAGGAATTTTTGGGTTAGTTCAATCCGTTCGCGAGATATGGGACTTTGAAGCTAAGAAATGGTTGACAAGACAACAAATTTTTCGCACTTCTGCTGCTCCAATCGCTTAACCAGAATGACCCAGGGGAAAAATACACGTACCGTTGTAATCGGGCGAGTTTCTACTTTCAAATGCAATAGGAATTTTGGGGTTAGGTCAATCCGTTCGCGAGATATGGGAGTTTGAAGCCAAGAAATGGTTGAGGAGGCAAAAAATTTTTCGCAATTCTGATGCTCCAAACGCTTAACCAGTATGGCCTAGGGAAAAAATACACGTACCGTTGTAATCGGGCGAGTTTCTACTTTCAGTTACAATAGGAATTCTTGGGTTAGTTCAATCCGTTCGCGAGCTATGGGACTTCGAAGCTAAGAAATGGTTGACAAGACAACAAATTTTTCGCACTCCTTCTGCTCCAATCGCTTAACCAGAATGGCCTAGGGGAAAAATACACGTACCGTTGTAATCGGGCGAGTTTCTACTTTCAAATGCAATAGGAATTTTTGGGTTAGGTCAATCCGTTCGCGAGATATGAGAGTTTGAAGCTAAGAATTGGTTGAGAAGACAACAAATTTTTCGCAATTCTGTTGCTCCAAACGCTTAACCAGAATGGCCTAGGGAAAAAAATCTGCATACCGTTATAATTGGGCGAGTTTCTACTTTCAGACGCAACAGGAATTTTTGGGTTAGGACAATCCGTTCGCGAGATATGGAAGTTTGAAGCCATGAAATGGTTGAGAAGGCAAAAAATTTTGCGCAATTCTGCTGCTCCAAACGCTTAAACAGAATGGCCTAGGGAAAAAATACACATACCGTTGTAATCGGGCGAGCTTCTACTTTCAGATGCAATAGGAATTTTTGGGTTTGGTCAATCCGTTCGCGAGATATGGGAGTTTGAAGCCAAGAAATGGTTGAGAAGGCAAAAAATTTTTGCGCAATTCTGCTGCTCTAAACGCTTAACCAGGATGGCCTAGGGAAAAAATACACACACCGTTGTAATCGGGCGAGTTTCTACTTTCAGATGCAATAGGAATTTTTGGGTTAGGTCAATCCGTTCGCGAGATATGGGAGTTTGAAGCCAAGAAATGGTAGAGAAGGCAAAAAATGTTTCACAATTCTGCTGCTCCAAACGCTTAACCAGAATGGCGTAGCGAAAAAATACACATACCGTTGTAATCGGGCGAGTTTCTACTTTCAGATGCAATAGGAATTTTTGGGTTAGGTCATTCCGTTCGCGAGATATGGGAGTTTGAAGACAAGAAATGGTTGAGAAGGCAAAAAATTTTTCGCAATTCTGCTGCTCCAAACGCTTAACAAGAATGGCCTAGGGAAAAAATACACATACCGTTGTAATTGGGCGAGTTTCTACTTTCAGATGCAATAGGACTTTTTGGGTTATGTCAATCCGTTCGCGAGATATGGGAGTTTGAAGCCAAGAAATGGTTGAGAAGACAACAAATTTTTCGCAATTCTGCTGCTCGAAACGCTTAACCAGAATGGCCTAGGGAAAAAATACACATACCGTTGTAATCGGGCGAGTTTCTACTTTCAGTTACAATAGGAATTTTTGGGTTCGGTCAATCCGTTCGCGAGATATGAGAGTTTGAAGCTAAGAAATGGTTGAGAAGACAACAAATTTTTCGCAATTCTGTTGCTCCAAACGCATAACCAGAATGGCCTAGGGAAACAATACACATACCGTTGTAATCGGGCGAGTTTCTACTTTCAGTTACAATAGGAATTTTTGGGTTCGGTCAATCCGTTCGCGAGATATGGGACTTTGAATCTAAGAAATGGTTGACAAGACAACAAATTTTTCGCAATTCTGCTGCTCCAAACGCTTAACCAGAATGGGCTAGGGAAAAAATTCACATACCGTTATAATTGGGCGAGTTTCTACTTTCAAATGCAATAGGAATTTTTGGGTTAGGTCAATCCGTTCGCGAGATATGAGAGTTTGAAGCTAAGAAATGGTTGAGAAGACAACAAATTTTTCGCAATTCTGTTGCTCCAAACGCTTAACCAGAATGGCCTAGGGAAAAAAATCTGCATACCGTCGTAATCGGGCGAGTTTCTACTTTCAGATGCAATAGGAATTTTTGGGTTAGGTCAATCCGTTCGCGAGATATGAGAGTTTGAAGCTAAGACATGGTTAAGAAGACAACAAATTTTTCGCAATTCTGTTGCTCCAAACGCATAACCAGAATGGCCTAGGGAAAAAATACACATACCGTTGTAATCGGCGAGTTTCTACTTTCAGTTACAATAGGAATTTTTGGGTTCGGTCAATCCGTTCGCGAGATATGGGACTTTGAAGCTAAGAAATGGTGGAGAAGACAACAAATTTTTCGCAATTCTGCTGCTCCAAACGCTTAACCAGAATGGGCTAGGGAAAAAATTCACATACCGTTATAATTGGGCGAGTTTCTACTTTCAAATGCAATAGGAATTTTTGGGTTAGGTCAATCCGTTCGCGAGATATGAGAGTTTGAAGCTAAGAAATGGTTGAGAAGACAACAAATTTTTCGCAATTCTGTTGCTCCAAACGCTTAACCAGAATGGCCTAGGGAAAAAATACGCATACCGTTGTAATTGGGCGAGTTTCTACTTTCAGTTACAATAGGAATTTTTGGGTTAGGTCAATCCGTTCGCGAGATATGGGACTTTGAAGCTAAGAAATGGTTGACAAGGCAACAAATTTTTCGCAATTCTGCTGCCCCAGTCGCTTAACCAGAATGACCCAGGGAAAAAATACACGTACCGTTGAAATCGGGCGAGTTTCTGCTTTCAAATGCAATAGGAATTTTTGGGTTAGGATGATCCGGTCGCGAGATATAAGAGTTTGAAGCTAAGAAATGGTTGAGAAGAGAACAAATTTTTCGCACTTCTGCTGCTCCAAACGCTTAACCAGAATGGCCTAGGGAAAAAATACACATAGCGTTGTAATCGGGAGAGTTTCTACTTTCAGACGCAACAGGAATTTTTGGGTTAGGTCAATCCGTTCGCGAGATATGGGAGTTTGAAGCCAAGAAATGGTTGAGGAGGCAAAAAATTTTTGGCAATTCTGCTGCTCCAAACGCTTAACCAGAATGACCTAGGGAAAAAATACACATACCATTGTAATCGGGCGAGTTTCTACCTTCAGATGCAATAGGAATTTCTTGGTTAGGACAATCCGTTCGCGAGATATGGGAGTTTGAAGCCAGGAAATGTTTGGGAAGGCAAAAAATTTTTCGCAATTCTGCTGCTCCAAACGCTTAACCAGAATGGCCTAGGGAAAAAATACACATACCGTTGTAATCGGGCGAGTTTCTACTTTCAGATGCAATAGGAATTTTGGGTTAGGTCAATCCGATCGCGAGATGAGGGAGTTTGAAGCCGAGAAATGGTTGAGAAGGCAAAAAATTTTTCGCACTTCTGCTGCTCGAAACGCTTAACCAGAATGGCCTAGGGAAAAAATACACATACCGTTGTAATCGGGCGAGTTTCTGCTTTCAGATGCAATAGGAATTTTTGGGTTAGCTCAATCCGTTCGCGAGATATGGAACTTTGAAGCTAAGAAATGGTTGACAAGACATCAAATTTTTCGCAATTCTGCAGCTCCAATCGCTTAACCAGAATGGCCTAGGGGAAAAATACACGTACCTTTGTAATCGGGCGAGTTTCTACTTTCAAATGCAATAGGAATTCTTGGGTTAGGCCAATCCGTTCGCGAGATATGTGAGTTTGAAGCTAAGAAATGGTTGAGAAGAGAACAAATTTTTCGCAATTCTGCTGCTCCAAACGCTTAACCAGAATGGCCTAGGGAAAAAATATGCATACCGTTGTAATCGGGCGAGTTTCTACTTTCAGACGCAGCAGGAATTTTTGGGTTTGGTCAATCCGTTCGCGAGATATGGGACTTTGAAGCTAAGAAATGGTTGAGAAGACAACAAATTTTTCGCAATTCTGCTGCTCCAAACGCTTAACCAGAATGGCCTAGGGAAAAAATGCGCATACTGTTGTAATCGGGCGAGTTTCTACTTTCAGTTACAGTAGGAACATTTGGGTTAGGTCAATCAGTTCGCGAGATATGGGACTTTGAAGCTAAGAAATGGTTGACAAGACAACAAATTTTTCGCACTTCTGCTGCTCCAATCGCTTAACCAGAATGACCCAGGGGAAAAATACACGTACCGTTGTAATCGGGCGAGTTTCTACTTTCAAATGCAATAGGAATTTTTGGGTTAGGTCAATCCGTTCGCGAGATATGGGAGTTTGAAGCTAAGAAATGCTTGAGAAGAGAACAAATTTTTCGCAATTCTGCTGCTCCAAACGCTTAACCAGAATGGCCTAGGGAAAAAACACACATACCGTTGTAATCGGGCGAGTTTCTACTTTCAGATGCAATAGGAATTTTTGGGTTAGGTCACTCCGTTCGCGAGATATGGGAGTTTGAAGCTAAGAAATGGTTGAGAAGACAACAAATTTTTCGCAATTCTGCTGCTCCAAACGGTTAACCAGTATGGCCTAGGGAAAAAATAAGCATACCGTTGTAATCGGGCGAGTTTCTACTTTCAGACGCAGCAGGAATTTTTGGGTTTGGTCAATCCGTTCGCGAGATATGGGACTTTGAAGCTAAGAAATGGTTGAGAAGACAACAAATTTTTCGCAATTCTGCTGCTCCAAACGCTTAACCAGAATGGCCTAGGGAGAAAATACGCATACCGTTGTAATCGGGCGAGTTTCTACTTTCAGTTACAATAGGAATTTTTCGGTTAGGTCAATCCGTTCGCGAGATATGGGACTTTGAAGCTAAGAAATGGTTGACAAGACAACAAATTTTTCGCAATTCTGCTGCTCCAATCGCTTAACCAGAATGGCCTAGGGAAAAAATACGCATACCGTTGTAATCGGGCGAGTTTCTACTTTCAGTTACAATAGGAATTTTTGGGTTAGTTCAATCCGTTCGCGAGATATGGGACTTTGAAGCTAAGAAATGGTTGACAAGACAACAAATTTTTCGCACTTCTGCTGCTCCAATCGCTTAACCAGAATGACCCAGGGGAAAAATACACGTACCGTTGTAATCGGGCGAGTTTCTACTTTCAAATGCAATAGGAATTTTGGGGTTAGGTCAATCCGTTCGCGAGATATGGGAGTTTGAAGCCAAGAAATGGTTGAGGAGGCAAAAAATTTTTCGCAATTCTGATGCTCCAAACGCTTAACCAGTATGGCCTAGGGAAAAAATACACGTACCGTTGTAATCGGGCGAGTTTCTACTTTCAGTTACAATAGGAATTCTTGGGTTAGTTCAATCCGTTCGCGAGCTATGGGACTTCGAAGCTAAGAAATGGTTGACAAGACAACAAATTTTTCGCACTTCTGCTGCTCCAAACGCTTAACCAGAATGGCCTAGGGAAAAACAACACATACCGTTGTAATCGGGCGAGTTTCTACTTTCAGATGCAATAGGAATTTTTGGGTTAGGTCAATCCGTTCGCGAGATATGGGAGTTTGAAGCTAGGAAATGGTTGAGAAGGCAAAAAATTTTTCGCAATTCTGCTGCTCCGAACGCTTAACCAGAATGGCCTAGGGAAAAAATACACATACCGTTGTAATCGGGCGAGTTTCTACTTTCAGATGCAACAGGAATTTTTGGGCTAGGTCAATCCGTTCGCGAGATATGGTAGCTTGAGTCTAAGAAATGGTTGCGAAGACAACAAATTTTTCGCACTTCTGCTGCTCCAAACGCTTAACCAGAATGGTCCAGGGAAAAAACACACATACCGTTGTAATCGGGCGAGTTTCTACTTTCAGTTACAATAGGAATTTTTGGGTTAGGTCAATCCGTTCCCGAGATATGGGACTTTGAAGCAAAGAAATGGTTGACAAGACAACAAATTTTTCGCACTTCTGCTACTCCAATCGCTTAACCAGAATGGCCTAGGGGAAAAATACAGGTACCGTTGTAATCGGGCGAGTTTCTGCTTTCAAATGCAATAGGAATTTTTGGGTTAGGCCGATCCGGTCGCGAGATATGAGAGTTTGAACCTAAGAAATGGTTGAGAAGAGAACAAATTTTTCGCAATTCTGCTGCTCCAAACGCTTAACCAGAATGGCCTAGGGAAAAAATACACGTACCGTTGTAATCGGGCGAGTTTCTACTTTCAGTTACAATAGGAATTTTTGGGTTCGGTCAATCCGTTCGCGAGATATGGGACTTTGAAGCTAAGAAATGGTTGAGAAGAGAACAAATTTTTCGCAATTCTGCTGCTCCAAACGCTTAACCAGAATGGCCTAGGGAAAAAATACGCATACCGTTGTAATCGGGCGAGTTTCTACTTTCAGTCGCAGCAGGAATGTTTGGGTTTTGTCAATCCGTTCGCGAGATATGGGAGTTTGAAGCTTAGAAATGGTTGAGAAGACAACAAATTTTTCGCACTTCTGCTGCTCCAAACGCTTAACCAGAATGGCCTAGGGAAAAAATATGCATACCGTTGTAATCGGGCGAGTTTCTACTTTCAGACGCAGCAGGAATTTTTGGGTTTGGTCAATCCGTTCGCGAGATATGGGACTTTGAAGCTAAGAAATGGTTGAGAAGACAACAAATTTTTCGCAATTCTGCTGCTCCAAACGCTTAACCAGAATGGCCTAGGGAAAAAATACACATACCATTGTAATCGGGCGAGTTTCTACCTTCAGATGCAATAGGAATTTCTTGGTTAGGACAATCCGTTCGCGAGATATGGGAGTTTGAAGCCAGGAAATGTTTGGGAAGGCAAAAAATTTTTCGCAATTCTGCTGCTCCAAACGCTTAACCAGAATGGCCTAGGGAAAAAATAAACATACCGTTGTAATCGGGCGAGTTTCTACTTTCAGATGCAATAGGAATTTTGGGTTAGGTCAATCCGTTAGCGAGATAAGGGAGTTTGAAGTCGAGAAATGGTTGAGAAGGCAAAAAATTTTTCGCACTTCTGCTGCTCGAAACGCTTAACCAGAATGGCCTAGGGAAAAAATACACATACCGTTGTAATCGGGCGAGTTTCTGCTTTCAGATGCAATAGGAATTTTTGGGTTAGCTCAATCCGTTCGCGAGATATGGAACTTTGAAGCTAAGAAATGGTGGACAAGACATCAAATTTTTCGCAATTCTGCAGCTCCAATCGCTTAACCAGAATGGCCTAGGGGAAAAATACACGTACCGTTGTAATCGGGCGAGTTTCTACTTTCAAATGCAATAGGAATTTTTGGGTTAGGTCAATCCGTTCGCGAGATATGGGAGTTTGAAGCTAAGAAATGCTTGAGAAGAGAACAAATTTTTCGCAATTCTGCTGCTCCAAACGCTTAACCAGAATGGCCTAGGGAAAAAATACACATACCGTTGTAATCGGGCGAGTTTCTACTTTCAGATGCAATAGGAATTTTTGGGTTAGGTCACTCCGTTCGCGAGATATGGGAGTTTGAAGCTAAGAAATGGTTGAGAAGACAACAAATTTTTCGCAATTCTGCTGCTCCAAACGCTTAACCAGTATGGCCTAGGGAAAAAATAAGCATACCGTTGTAATCGGGCGAGTTTCTACTTTCAGACGCAGCAGGAATTTTTGGGTTTGGTCAATCCGTTCGCGAGATATGGGACTTTGAAGCTAAGAAATGGTTGAGAAGACAACAAATTTTTCGCAATTCTGCTGCTCCAAACGCTTAACCAGAATGGCCTAGGGAGAAAATACGCATACCGTTGTAATCGGGCGAGTTTCTACTTTCAGTTACAAAAGGAATTTTTCGGTTAGGTCAATCCGTTCGCGAGATATGGGACTTTGAAGCTAAGAAATGGTTGACAAGACATCAAATTTTTCGCAATTCTGCTGCTCCAATCGCTTAACCAGAATGGCCTAGGGAAAAAATACGCATACCGTTGTAATCGGGCGAGTTTCTACTTTCAAATGCAATAGGAATTTTGGGGTTAGGTCAATCCGTTCGCGAGATATGGGAGTTTGAAGCCAAGAAATGGTTGAGGAGGCAAAAAATTTTTCGCAATTCTGATGCTCCAAACGCTTAACCAGTATGGCCTAGGGAAAAAATACACGTACCGTTGTAATCGGGCGAGTTTCTACTTTCAGTTACAATAGGAATTTTTGGGTTAGTTCAATCCGTTCGCGAGATATGGGACTTTGAAGCTAAGAAATGGTTGACAAGACAACAAATTTTTCGCAATTCTGCTGCTCCAATCGCTTTACCAGAATGGCCTAGGGGAAAAATACACGTACCGTTGTAATCGGGCGAGTTTCTACTTTCAAAGGCAATAGGAATTTTTGTGTTATGTCAATCCGTTCGCGAGATATGGGAGTTTGAAGCTAAGAAATGCTTGAGAAGAGAACAAATTTTTCGCAATTCTGCTGCTCCAAACGCTTAACCAGAATGGCCTAGGAAAAAAATACGCTTACCGCTGTAATCGGGCGAGTTTCTACTTTCAGACGCAGCAGGAATGTTTGGGTTTGGTCAATCCGTTCGCGAGATATGGGAGTTTGAACTTAGAAATGGTTGAGAAGACAACAAATTTTTCGCACTTCTGCTGCTCCGAACGCTTAACCAGAATGGCGTAGGGAAAAAATACACACAGCGTTGTAATCGGGAGAGTTTCTACTTTCAGACGCAACAGGAATTTTTGGGTTAGGTCAATCCGTTCGCGAGATATGGGAGTTTGATGCCAAGAAATGGTTGAGGAGGCAAAAAATTTTTCGGAATTCTGATGCTCCAAACGCTTAACCAGTATGGCCTAGGGAAAAAATACACGTACCGTTGTAATCGGGCGAGTTTCTACTTTCAGTTACAATAGGAATTTTTGGGTTAGGTCAATACGTTCGCGAGATATGGGACTTTGAAGCTAAGAAATGGTTGACAAGACAACAAATTTTTCGCACTTCTGCTGCTCCAAACGCTTAACCAGAATGGCCTAGGGAAAAAATACACATACCGTTGTAATCGGGCGAGTTTCTACTTTCAGATGCAATAGGAATTTTTGGGTTAGGTCAATCCGTTCGCGAGATATGGGAGTTTGAACTTAGAAATGGTTGAGAAGACAACAAATTTTTCGCACTTCTGCTGCTCCGAACGCTTAACCAGAATGGCGTAGGGAAAAAATACACACAGCGTTGTAATCGGGAGAGTTTCTACTTTCAGACGCAACAGGAATTTTTGGGTTAGGTCAATCCGTTCGCGAGATATGGGAGTTTGAAGCCAAGAAATGGTTGAGGAGGCAAAAAATTTTTCGCAATTCTGCTGCTCCAAGCGCTTAACCAGAATGGCCCAGGGAAAAAACACACATACCGTTGTAATCGGGCGAGTTTCTACTTTCAGTTACAATAGGAATTTTTGGGTTAGGTCAATCCGTTCCCGAGATATGGGACTTTGAAGCAAAGAAATGGTTGACAAGACAACAAATTTTTCGCACTTCTGCTACTCCAATCGCTTAACCAGAATGGCCTTGGGGAAAAATACAGGTACCGTTGTAATCGGGCGAGTTTCTACTTTCAGACGCAGCAGGCATGTTTGGGTTTGGTCATTCCGTTCGCGAGATATGGGAGTTTGAAGCTTAGAAATGGTTGAGAAGACAACAAATTTTTCGCACTTCTGCTGCTCCAAACGCTTAACCAGAATGGCCTAGGGAAAAAATATGCATACCGTTGTAATCGGGCGAGTTTCTACTTTCAGTTACAATAGGAATTTTTGGGTTAGGTCAATCCGTTCCCGAGATATGGGACTTTGAAGCAAAGAAATGGTTGACAAGACAACAAATTTTTCGCACTTCTGCTACTCCAATCGCTTAACCAGAATGGCCTAGGGGAAAAATACAGGTACCGTTGTAATCGGGCGAGTTTCTGCTTTCAAATGCAATAGGAATTTTTGGGTTAGGCCGATCCGGTCGCGAGATATGAGAGTTTGAACCTAAGAAATGGTTGAGAAGAGAACAAATTTTTCGCAATTCTGCTGCTCCAAACGCTTAACCAGAATGGCCTAGGGAAAAAATACACGTACCGTTGTAATCGGGCGAGTTTCTACTTTCAGTTACAATAGGAATTTTTGGGTTCGGTCCATCCGTTCGCGAGATATGGGACTTTGAAGCTAAGAAATGGTTGAGAAGAGAACAAATTTTTCGCAATTCTGCTGCTCCAAACGCTTAACCAGAATGGCCTAGGGAAAAAATACGCATACCGTTGTAATCGGGCGAGTTTCTACTTTCAGTCGCAGCAGGAATGTTTGGGTTTGGTCAATCCGTTCGCGAGATATGGGAGTTTGAAGCTTAGAAATGGTTGAGAAGACAACAAATTTTTCGCACTTCTGCTGCTCCAAACGCTTAACCAGAATGGCCTAGGGAAAAAATATGCATACCGTTGTAATCGGGCGAGTTTCTACTTTCAGACGCAGCAGGAATTTTTGGGTTTGGTCAATCCGTTCGCGAGATATGGGACTTTGAAGCTAAGAAATGGTTGAGAAGACAACAAATTTTTCGCAATTCTGCTGCTCCAAACGCTTAACCAGAATGGCCTAAGGAAAAAATACACATACCATTGTAATCGGGCGAGTTTCTACCTTCAGATGCAATAGGAATTTCTTGGTTAGGACAATCCGTTCGCGAGATATGGGAGTTTGAAGCCAGGAAATGTTTGGGAAGGCAAAAAATTTTTCGCAATTCTGCTGCTCCAAACGCTTAACCAGAATGGCCTAGGGAAAAAATAAACATACCGTTGTAATCGGGCGAGTTTCTACTTTCAGATGCAATAGGAATTTTGGGTTAGGTCAATCCGTTAGCGAGATAAGGGAGTTTGAAGTCGAGAAATGGTTGAGTAGGCAAAAAATTTTTCGCACTTCTGCTGCTCGAAACGCTAAACCAGAATGGCCTAGGGAAAAAATACACATACCGTTGTAATCGGGCGAGTTTCTGCTTTCAGATGCAATAGGAACTTTTGGGTTAGCTCAATCCGTTCGCGAGATATGGAACTTTGAAGCTAAGAAATGGTGGACAAGACATCAAATTTTTCGCAATTCTGCAGCTCCAATCGCTTAACCAGAATGGCCTAGGGGAAAAATACACGTACCGTTGTAATCGGGCGAGTTTCTACTTTCAAATGCAATAGGAATTTTTGGGTTAGGTCAATCCGTTCGCGAGATATGGGAGTTTGAAGCTAAGAAATGCTTGAGAAGAGAACAAATTTTTCGCAATTCTGCTGCTCCAAACGCTTAACCAGAATGGCCTAGGGAAAAAATACACATACCGTTGTAATCGGGCGAGTTTCTACTTTCAGATGCAATAGGAATTTTTGGGTTAGGTCACTCCGTTCGCGAGATATGGGAGTTTGAAGCTAAGAAATGGTTGAGAAGACAACAAATTTTTCGCAATTCTGCTGCTCCAAACGCTTAACCAGTATGGCCTAGGGAAAAAATAAGCATACCGTTGTAATCGGGCGAGTTTCTACTTTCAGACGCAGCAGGAATTTTTGGGTTTGGTCAATCCGTTCGCGAGATATGGGACTTTGAAGCTAAGAAATGGTTGAGAAGACAACAAATTTTTCGCAATTCTGCTGCTCCAAACGCTTAACCAGAATGGCCTAGGGAGAAAATACGCATACCGTTGTAATCGGGCGAGTTTCTACTTTCAGTTACAAAAGGAATTTTTCGGTTAGGTCAATCCGTTCGCGAGATATGGGACTTTGAAGCTAAGAAATGGTTGACAAGACATCAAATTTTTCGCAATTCTGCTGCTCCAATCGCTTAACCAGAATGGCCTAGGGAAAAAATACGCATACCGTTGTAATCGGGCGAGTTTCTACTTTCAAATGCAATAGGAATTTTGGGGTTAGGTCAATCCGTTCGCGAGATATGGGAGTTTGAAGCCAAGAAATGGTTGAGGAGGCAAAAAATTTTTCGCAATTCTGATGCTCCAAACGCTTAACCAGTATGGCCTAGGGAAAAAATACACGTACCGTTGTAATCGGGCGAGTTTCTACTTTCAGTTACAATAGGAATTTTTGGGTTAGTTTAATCCGTTCGCGAGATATGGGACTTTGAAGCTAAGAAATGGTTGACAAGACAACAAATTTTTCGCAATTCTGCTGCTCCAATCGCTTTACCAGAATGGCCTAGGGGAAAAATACACGTACCGTTGTAATCGGGCGAGTTTCTACTTTCAGACGCAGCAGGAATGTTTGGGTTTGGTCAATCCGTTCGCGAGATATGGGAGTTTGAACTTAGAAATGGTTGAGAAGACAACAAATTTTTCGCACTTCTGCTGCTCCGAACGCTTAACCAGAATGGCGTAGGGAAAAAATACACACAGCGTTGTAATCGGGAGAGTTTCTACTTTCAGACGCAACAGGAATTTTTGGGTTAGGTCAATCCGTTCGCGAGATATGGGAGTTTGAAGCCAAGAAATGGTTGAGGAGGCAAAAAATTTTTCGGAATTCTGATGCTCCAAACGCTTAACCAGTATGGCCTAGGGAAAAAATACACGTACCGTTGTAATCGGGCGAGTTTCTACTTTCAGTTACAATAGGAATTTTTGGGTTAGGTCAATACGTTCGCGAGATATGGGACTTTGAAGCTAAGAAATGGTTGACAAGACAACAAATTTTTCGCACTTCTGCTGCTCCAAACGCTTAACCAGAATGGCCTAGGGAAAAAATACACATACCGTTGTAATCGGGCGAGTTTCTACTTTCAGATGCAATAGGAATTTTTGGGTTAGGTCAATCCGTTCGCGAGATATGGGAGTTTGAACTTAGAAATGGTTGAGAAGACAACAAATTTTTCGCACTTCTGCTGCTCCGAACGCTTAACCAGAATGTCGTAGGGAAAAAATACACACAGCGTTGTAATCGGGAGAGTTTCTACTTTCAGACGCAACAGGAATTTTTGGGTTAGGTCAATCCGTTCGCGAGATATGGGAGTTTGAAGCCAAGAAATGGTTGAGGAGGCAAAAAATTTTTCGCAATTCTGCTGCTCCAAGCGCTTAACCAGAATGGCCCAGGGAAAAAACACACATACCGTTGTAATCGGGCGAGTTTCTACTTTCAGTTACAATAGGAATTTTTGGGTTAGGTCAATCCGTTCCCGAGATATGGGACTTTGAAGCAAAGAAATGGTTGACAAGACAACAAATTTTTCGCACTTCTGCTACTCCAATCGCTTAACCAGAATGGCCTTGGGGAAAAATACAGGTACCGTTGTAATCGGGCGAGTTTCTAATTTCAGACGCAGCAGGAATGTTTGGGTTTGGTCAATCCGTTCGCGAGATATGGGAGTTTGAAGCTTAGAAATGGTTGAGAAGACAACAACTTTTTCGCACTTCTGCTGCTCCAAACGCTTAACCAGAATGGCCTAGGGAAAAAATATGCATACCGTTGTAATCGGGCGAGTTTCTACTTTCAGACGCAGCAGGAATTTTTGGGTTTGGTCAATCCGTTCGCGAGATATGGGACTTTGAAGCTAAGAAATGGTTGAGAAGACAACAAATTTTTCGCAATTCTGCTGCTCCAAACGCTTAACCAGAATGGCCTAGGGAAAAAATACACATACCGTTGTAATCGGGCGAGTTTCTACTTTCAGATGCAGCAGGAATTTTTGGGTTTGGTCAATCCGTTCGCGAGATATGGGACTTTGAAGCTAAGAAATGGTTGAGAAGACAACAAATTTTTCGCAATTCTGCTGCTCCAAACGCTTAACCAGAATGGCCTAGGGAAAAAATACACATACCATTGTAATCGGGCGAGTTTCTACTTTCAGACGCAGCAGGAATTTTTGGGTTTGGTCAATCCGTTCGCGAGATATGGGAGTTTGAAGCTTAGAAATGGTTGAGAAGACAACAAATTTTTCGCACTTCTGCTGCTCCAAACGCTTAACCAGAATGGCCTAGGGAAAAAATATGCATACCGTTGTAATCGGGCGAGTTTCTACTTCTAAAAGCAGCAGGAATTTTTGGGTTTGGTCAATCCGTTCGCGAGATATGGGACTTTGAAGCTAAGAAATGGTTGAGAAGACAACAAATTTTTCGCAATTCTGCTGCTCCAAACGCTTAACCAGAATGGCCTAGGGAAAAAATACACGTACCGTTGTAATCGGGCGAGTTTCTACTTTCAGTTACAATAGGAATTTTTGGGTTCGGTCAATCCGTTCGCGAGATATGGGACTTTGAAGCTAAGAAATGGTTGAGAAGAGAACAAATTTTTCGCAATTCTGCTGCTCCAAACGCTTAACCGGAATGGCCTAGGGAAAAAATACGCATACCGTTGTAATCGGGCGAGTTTCTACTTTCAGTCGCAGCAGGAATGTTTGGGTTTGGTCAATCCGTTCGCGAGATATGGGAGTTTGAAGCTTAGAAATGGTTGAGAAGACAACAAATTTTTCGCAGTTCTGCTGCTCCAAACGCTTAACCAGAATGGCCTAGGGAAAAAATATGCATACCGTTGTAATCGGGCGAGTTTCTACTTTCAGACGCAGCAGGAATTTTTGGGTTTGGTCAATCCGTTCGCGAGATATGGGACTTTGAAGCTAAGAAATGGTTGAGAAGACAACAAATTTTTCGCAATTCTGCTGCTCCAAACGCTTAACCAGAATGGCCTAGGGAAAAAATACACATACCATTGTAATCGGGCGAGTTTCTACTTTCAGACGCAGCAGGAATTTTTGGGTTTGGTCAATCCGTTCGCGAGATATGGGACTTTGAAGCTAAGAAATGGTTGAGAAGACAACAAATTTTTCGCAATTCTGCTGCTCCAAACGCTTAACCAGAATGGCCTAGGGAAAAAATGCGCATACTGTTGTAATCGGGCGATTTTCTACTTTCAGTTACAATAGGAACATTTGGGTTAGGTCAATCAGTTCGCGAGATATGGGACTTTGAAGCTAAGAAATGGTTGACAAGACAACAAATTTTTCGCACTTCTGCTGCTCCAATCGCTTAACCAGAATGACCCAGGGGAAAAATACACGTACCGTTGTAATCGGGCGAGTTTCTACTTTCAAATGCAATAGGAATTTTTGGGTTAGGTCAATCCGTTCGCGAGATATGGGAGTTTGAAGCTAAGAGATGCTTGAGAAGAGAACAAATTTTTCGCAATTCTGCTGCTCCAAACGCATAACCAGAATGGCCTAGGGAAAAAATACACATACCGTTGTAATCGGGCGAGTTTCTACTTTCAGATGCAATAGGAATTTTTGGGTTAGGTCACTCCGTTCGCGAGATATGGGAGTTTGAAGCTAAGAAATGGTTGAGAAGACAACAAATTTTTCGCACTTCTGCTGCTCCAAACGCTTAACCAGTATGGCCTAGGGAAAAAATAAGCATACCGTTGTAATCGGGCGAGTTTCTACTTTCAGACGCAGCAGGAATTTTTGGGTTTGGTCAATCCGTTCGCGAGATATGGGACTTTGAAGCTAAGAAATGGTTGAGAAGACAACAAATTTTTCGCAATTCTGCTGCTCCAAACGCTTAACCAGAATGGCCTAGGGAGAAAATACGCATACCGTTGTAATCGGGCGAGTTTCTACTTTCAGTTACAATAGGAATTTTTCGGTTAGGTCAATCCGTTCGCGAGATATGGGAGTTTGAAGCTAAGAAATGCTTGAGAAGAGAACAAATTTTTCGCAATTCTGCTGCTCCAAACGCTTAACCAGAATGGCCTAGGGAAAAAACACACATACCGTTCTAATCGGGCGAGTTTCTACTTTCAGATGCAATAGGAATTTTTGGGTTAGGTCACTCCGTTCGCGAGATATGGGAGTTTGAAGCTAAGAAATGGTTGAGAAGACAACAAATTTTTCGCAATTCTGCTGCTCCAAACGCTTAACCAGTATGGCCTAGGGAAAAAATAAGCATACCGTTGTAATCGGGCGAGTTTCTACTTTCAGACGCAGCAGGAATTTTTGGGTTTGGTCAATCCGTTCGCGAGATATGGGACATTGAAGCTAAGAAATGGTTGAGAAGACAACAAATTTTTCGCAATTCTGCTGCTCCAAACGCTTAACCAGAATGGCCTAGGGAGAAACTACGCATACCGTTGTAATCGGGCGAGTTTCTACTTTCAGTTACAATAGGAATTTTTCGGTTAGGTCAATCCGTTCGCGAGATATGGGACTTTGAAGCTAAGAAATGGTTGACAAGACAACAAATTTTTCGCAATTCTGCTGCTCCAATCGCTTAACCAGAATGGCCTAGGGAAAAAATACGCATACCGTTGTAATCGGGCGAGTTTCTACTTTCAGTTACAATAGGAATTTTTGGGTTAGTTCAATCCGTTCGCGAGATATGGGACTTTGAAGCTAAGAAATGGTTGACAAGACAACAAATTTTTCGCACTTCTGCTGCTCCAAACGCTTAACCATAATGGCCTAGGGAAAAAATACACATACCGTTGTAATCGGGCGAGTTTCTACTTTCAGATGCAATAGGAATTTTTGGGTTAGGTCAATCCGTTCGCGAGATATGGGAGTTTGAACTTAGAAATGGTTGAGAAGACAACAAATTTTTCGCACTTCTGCTGCTCCGAACGCTTAACCAGAATGGCGTAGGGAAAAAATACACACAGCGTTGTAATCGGGAGAGTTTCTACTTTCAGACGCAACAGGAATTTTTGGGTTAGGTCAATCCGTTCGCGAGATATGGGAGTTTGAAGCCAAGAAATGGTTGAGGAGGCAAAAAATTTTTCGCAATTCTGATGCTCCAAACGCTTAACCAGTATGGCCTAGGGAAGAAATACACGTACCGTTGTAATCGGGCGAGTTTCTACTTTCAGTTACAATAGGAATTTTTGGGTTTGGTCAATCCGTTCGCGAGATATGGGAGTTTGAAGCTTAGAAATGGTTGAGAAGACAACAAATTTTTCGCACTTCTGCTGCTCCAAACGCTTAACCAGAATGGCCTAGGGAAAAAATATGCATACCGTTGTAATCGGGCGAGTTTCTACTTTCAAAGGCAATAGGAATTTTTGTGTTATGTCAATCCGTTCGCGAGATATGGGAGTTTGAAGCTAAGAAATGCTTGAGAAGAGAACAAATTTTTCGCAATTCTGCTGCTCCAAACGCTTAACCAGAATGGCCTAGGAAAAAAATACGCTTACCGCTGTAATCGGGCGAGTTTCTACTTTCAGACGCAGCAGGAATGTTTGGGTTTGGTCAATCCGTTCGCGAGATATGGGAGTTTGAACTTAGAAATGGTTGAGAAGACAACAAATTTTTCGCACTTCTGCTGCTCCGAACGCTTAACCAGAATGGCGTAGGGAAAAAATACACACAGCGTTGTAATCGGGAGAGTTTCTACTTTCAGACGCAACAGGAATTTTTGGGTTAGGTCAATCCGTTCGCGAGATATGGGAGTTTGAAGCCAAGAAATGGTTGAGGAGGCAAAAAATTTTTCGCAATTCTGATGCTCCAAACGCTTAACCAGTATGGCCTAGGGAAGAAATACACGTACCGTTGTAATCGGGCGAGTTTCTACTTTCAGTTACAATAGGAATTTTTGGGTTTGGTCAATCCGTTCGCGAGATATGGGAGTTTGAAGCTTAGAAATGGTTGAGAAGACAACAAATTTTTCGCACTTCTGCTGCTCCAAACGCTTAACCAGAATGGCCTAGGGAAAAAATATGCATACCGTTGTAATCGGGCGAGTTTCTACTTTCAAAGGCAATAGGAATTTTTGTGTTATGTCAATCCGTTCGCGAGATATGGGAGTTTGAAGCTAAGAAATGCTTGAGAAGAGAACAAATTTTTCGCAATTCTGCTGCTCCAAACGCTTAACCAGAATGGCCTAGGAAAAAAAAACGCTTACCGTTGTAATCGGGCGAGTTTCTACTTTCAGACGCAGCAGGAATGTTTGGGTTTGGTCAATCCGTTCGCGAGATATGGGAGTTTGAACTTAGAAATGGTTGAGAAGACAACAAATTTTTCGCACTTCTGCTGCTCCGAACGCTTAACCAGAATGGCGTAGGGAAAAAATACACACAGCGTTGTAATCGGGAGAGTTTCTACTTTCAGACGCAACAGGAATTTTTGGGTTAGGTCAATCCGTTCGCGAGATATGGGAGTTTGAAGCCAAGAAATGGTTGAGGAGGCAAAAAATTTTTCGCAATTCTGATGCTCCAAACGCTTAACCAGTATGGCCTAGGGAAAAAATACACGTACCGTTGTAATCGGGCGAGTTTCTACTTTCAGTTACAATAGGAATTCTTGGGTTAGTTCAATCCGTTCGCGAGATATGGGACTTTGAAGCTAAGAAATGGTTGACAAGACAACAAATTTTTCGCAATTCTGCTGCTCCAATCGCTTTACCAGAATGGCCTAGGGGAAAAATACACGTACCGTTGTAATCGGGCGAGTTTCTACTTTCAAAGGCAATAGGAATTTTTGTGTTATGTCAATCCGTTCGCGAGATATGGGAGTTTGAAGCTAAGAAATGCTTGAGAAGAGAACAAATTTTTCGCAATTCTGCTGCTCCAAACGCTTAACCAGAATGGCCTAGGAAAAAAATACGCTTACCGTTGTAATCGGGCGAGTTTCTACTTTCAGACGCAGCAGGAATGTTTGGGTTTGGTCAATCCGTTCGCGAGATATGGGAGTTTGAACTTAGAAATGGTTGAGAAGACAACAAATTTTTCGCACTTCTGCTGCTCCGAACGCTTAACCAGAATGGCGTAGGGAAAAAATACACACAGCGTTGTAATCGGGAGAGTTTCTACTTTCAGACGCAACAGGAATTTTTGGGTTAGGTCAATCCGTTCGCGAGATATGGGAGTTTGAAGCCAAGAAATGGTTGAGGAGGCAAAAAATTTTTCGCAATTCTGATGCTCCAAACGCTTAACCAGTATGGCCTAGGGAAAAAATACACGTACCGTTGTAATCGGGCGAGTTTCTACTTTCAGTTACAATAGGAATTTTTGGGTTAGGTCAATACGTTCGCGAGATATGGGACTTTGAAGCTAAGAAATGGTTGACAAGACAACAAATTTTTCGCACTTCTGCTGCTCCAAACGCTTAACCAGAATGGCCTAGGGAAAAAATACACATACCGTTGTAATCGGGCGAGTTTCTACTTTCAGATGCAATAGGAATTTTTGGGTTAGGTCAATCCGTTCGCGAGATATGGGAGTTTGAACTTAGAAATGGTTGAGAAGACAACAAATTTTTCGCACTTCTGCTGCTCCGAACGCTTAACCAGAATGGCGTAGGGAAAAAATACACACAGCGTTGTAATCGGGAGAGTTTCTACTTTCAGACGCAACAGGAATTTTTGGGTTAGGTCAATCCGTTCGCGAGATATGGGAGTTTGAAGCCAAGAAATGGTTGAGGAGGCAAAAAATTTTTCGCAATTCTGATGCTCCAAACGCTTAACCAGTATGGCCTAGGGAAGAAATACACGTACCGTTGTAATCGGGCGAGTTTCTACTTTCAGTTACAATAGGAACTTTTGGGTTAGGTCAATACGTTCGCGAGATATGGGACTTTGAAGCTAAGAAATGGTTGACAAGACAACAAATTTTTCGCACTTCTGCTGCTCCAAACGCTTAACCAGAATGGCCTAGGGAAAAACAACACATACCGTTGTAATCGGGCGAGTTTCTACTTTCAGATGCAATAGGAATTTTTGGGTTAGGTCAATCCGTTCGCGAGATATGGGAGTTTGAAGCTAGGAAATGGTTGAGAAGGCAAAAAATTTTTCGCAATTCTGCTGCTCCGAACGCTTAACCAGAATGGCCTAGGGAAAAAATACACATACCGTTGTAATCGGGCGAGTTTCTACTTTCAGATGCAACAGGAATTTTTGGGCTAGGTCAATCCGTTCGCGAGATATGGTAGCTTGAGTCTAAGAAATGGTTGCGAAGACAACAAATTTTTCGCACTTCTGCTGCTCCAAACGCTTAACCAGAATGGTCCAGGGAAAAAACACACATACCGTTGTAATCGGGTGAGTTTCTACTTTCAGTTACAATAGGAATTTTTGGGTTAGGTCAATCCGTTCCCGAGATATGGGACTTTGAAGCAAAGAAATGGTTGACAAGACAACAAATTTTTCGCACTTCTGCTACTCCAATCGCTTAACCAGAATGGCCTAGGGGAAAAATACAGGTACCGTTGTAATCGGGCGAGTTTCTGCTTTCAAATGCAATAGGAATTTTTGGGTTAGGCCGATCCGGTCGCGAGATATGAGAGTTTGAACCTAAGAAATGGTTGAGAAGAGAACAAATTTTTCGCAATTCTGCTGCTCCAAACGCTTAACCAGAATGGCCTAGGGAAAAAATACACGTACCGTTGTAATCGGGCGAGTTTCTACTTTCAGTTACAATAGGAATTTTTGGGTTCGGTCAATCCGTTCGCGAGATATGGGACTTTGAAGCTAAGAAATGGTTGAGAAGAGAACAAATTTTTCGCAATTCTGCTGCTCCAAACCCTTAACCAGAATGGCCTAGGGAAAAAATACGCATACCGTTGTAATCGGGCGAGTTTCTACTTTCAGTCGCAGCAGGAATGTTTGGGTTTGGTCAATCCGTTCGCGAGATATGGGAGTTTGAAGCTTAGAAATGGTTGAGAAGACAACAAATTTTTCGCACTTCTGCTGCTCCAAACGCTTAACCAGAATGGCCTAGGGAAAAAATATGCATACCGTTGTAATCGGGCGAGTTTCTACTTTCAAAGGCAATAGGAATTTTTGTGTTATGTCAATCCGTTCGCGAGATATGGGAGTTTGAAGCTAAGAAATGCTTGAGAAGAGAACAAATTTTTCGCAATTCTGCTGCTCCAAACGCTTAACCAGAATGGCCTAGGAAAAAAATACGCTTACCGTTGTAATCGGGCGAGTTTCTACTTTCAGACGCAGCAGGAATGTTTGGGTTTGGTCAATCCGTTCGCGAGATATGGGAGTTTGAACTTAGAAATGGTTGAGAAGACAACAAATTTTTCGCACTTCTGCTGCTCCGAACGCTTAACCAGAATGGCGTAGGGAAAAAATACACACAGCGTTGTAATCGGGAGAGTTTCTACTTTCAGACGCAACAGGAATTTTTGGGTTAGGTCAATCCGTTCGCGAGATATGGGAGTTTGAAGCCAAGAAATGGTTGAGGAGGCAAAAAATTTTTCGCAATTCTGATGCTCCAAACGCTTAACCAGTATGGCCTAGGGAAAAAATACACGTACCGTTGTAATCGGGCGAGTTTCTACTTTCAGTTACAATAGGAATTTTTGGGTTAGGTCAATACGTTCGCGAGATATGGGACTTTGAAGCTAAGAAATGGTTGACAAGACAACAAATTTTTCGCACTTCTGCTGCTCCAAACGCTTAACCAGAATGGCCTAGGGAAAAAATACACATACCGTTGTAATCGGGCGAGTTTCTACTTTCAGATGCAATAGGAATTTTTGGGTTAGGTCAATCCGTTCGCGAGATATGGGAGTTTGAACTTAGAAATGGTTGAGAAGACAACAAATTTTTCGCACTTCTGCTGCTCCGAACGCTTAACCAGAATGGCGTAGGGAAAAAATACACACAGCGTTGTAATCGGGAGAGTTTCTACTTTCAGACGCAACAGGAATTTTTGGGTTAGGTCAATCCGTTCGCGAGATATGGGAGTTTGAAGCCAAGAAATGGTTGAGGAGGCAAAAAATTTTTCGCAATTCTGATGCTCCAAACGCTTAACCAGTATGGCCTAGGGAAGAAATACACGTACCGTTGTAATCGGGCGAGTTTCTACTTTCAGTTACAATAGGAATTTTTGGGGTAGGTCAATACGTTCGCGAGATATGGGACTTTGAAGCTAAGAAATGGTTGACAAGACAACAAATTTTTCGCACTTCTGCTGCTCCAAACGCTTAACCAGAATGGCCTAGGGAAAAACAACACATACCGTTGTAATCGGGCGAGTTTCTACTTTCAGATGCAATAGGAATTTTTGGGTTAGGTCAATCCGTTCGCGAGATATGGGAGTTTGAAGCTAGGAAATGGTTGAGAAGGCAAAAAATTTTTCGCAATTCTGCTGCTCCGAACGCTTAACCAGAATGGCCTAGGGAAAAAATACACATACCGTTGTAATCGGGCGAGTTTCTACTTTCAGATGCAACAGGAATTTTTGGGCTAGGTCAATCCGTTCGCGAGATATGGTAGCTTGAGTCTAAGAAATGGTTGCGAAGACAACAAATTTTTCGCACTTCTGCTGCTCCAAACGCTTAACCAGAATGGTCCAGGGAAAAAACACACATACCGTTGTAATCGGGCGAGTTTCTACTTTCAGTCGCAGCAGGAATGTTTGGGTTTGGTCAATCCGTTCGCGAGATATGGGAGTTTGAAGCTTAGAAATGGTTGAGAAGACAACAAATTTTTCGCACTTCTGCTGCTCCAAACGCTTAACCAGAATGGCCTAGGGAAAAAATATGCATACCGTTGTAATCGGGCGAGTTTCTACTTTCAGACGCAGCAGGAATTTTTGGGTTTGGTCAATCCGTTCGCGAGATATGGGACTTTGAAGCTAAGAAATGGTTGAGAAGACAACAAATTTTTCGCAATTCTGCTGCTCCAAACGCTTAACCAGAATGGCCTAGGGAAAAAATACACATACCATTGTAATCGGGCGAGTTTCTACCTTCAGATGCAATAGGAATTTCTTGGTTAGGACAATCCGTTCGCGAGATATGGGAGTTTGAAGCCAGGAAATGTTTGGGAAGGCAAAAAATTTTTCGCAATTCTGCTGCTCCAAACGCTTAACCAGAATGGCCTAGGGAAAAAATACACATACCGTTGTAATCGGGCGAGTTTCTACTTTCAGATGCAATAGGAATTTTGGGTTAGGTCAATCCGTTCGCGAGATAAGGGAGTTTGAAGCCGAGAAATGGTTGAGAAGGCAAAAAATTTTTCGCACTTCTGCTGCTCGAAACGCTTAACCAGAATGGCCTAGGGAAAAAATACACATACCGTTGTAATCGGGCGAGTTTCTGCTTTCAGATGCAATAGGAATTTTTGGGTTAGCTCAATCCGTTCGCGAGATATGGAACTTTGAAGCTAAGAAATGGTTGACAAGACATCAAATTTTTCGCAATTCTGCAGCTCCAATCGCTTAACCAGAATGGCCTAGGGGAAAAATGCACGTACCGTTGTAATCGGGCGAGTTTCTACTTTCAAATGCAATAGGAATTTTTGGGTTAGGTCAATCCGTTCGCGAGATATGGGAGTTTGAAGCTAAGAAATGCTTGAGAAGAGAACAAATTTTTCGCAATTCTGCTGCTCCAAACGCTTAACCAGAATGGCCTAGGGAAAAAATACACATACCGTTGTAATCGGGCGAGTTTCTACTTTCAGATGCAATAGGAATTTTTGGGTTAGGTCACTCCGTTCGCGAGATATGGGAGTTTGAAGCTAAGAAATGGTTGAGAGGACAACAAATTTTTCGCAATTCTGCTGCTCCAAACGCTTAACCAGTATGGCCTAGGGAAAAAATAAGCATACCGTTGTAATCGGGCGAGTTTCTACTTTCAGACGCAGCAGGAATTTTTGGGTTTGGTCAATCCGTTCGCGAGATATGGGACTTTGAAGCTAAGAAATGGTTGAGAAGACAACAAATTTTTCGCAATTCTGCTGCTCCAAACGCTTAACCAGAATGGCCTAGGGAGAAAATACGCATACCGTTGTAATCGGGCGAGTTTCTACTTTCAGTTACAAAAGGAATTTTTCGGTTAGGTCAATCCGTTCGCGAGATATGGGACTTTGAAGCTAAGAAATGGTTGACAAGACAACAAATTTTTCGCAATTCTGCTGCTCCAATCGCTTAACCAGAATGGCCTAGGGAAAAAATACGCATACCGTTGCAATCGGGCGAGTTTCTACTTTCAGTTACAATAGGAATTTTTGGGTTAGTTCAATCCGTTCGCGAGATATGGGACTTTGAAGCTAAGAAATGGTTGACAAGACAACAAATTTTTCGCACTTCTGCTGCTCCAATCGCTTAACCAGAATGACCCAGGGGAAAAATACACGTACCGTTGTAATCGGGCGAGTTTCTACTTTCAAATGCAATAGGAATTTTGGGGTTAGGTCAATCCGTTCGCGAGATATGGGAGTTTGAAGCCAAGAAATGGTTGAGGAGGCAAAAAATTTTTCGCAATTCTGATGCTCCAAACGCTTAACCAGTATGGCCTAGGGAAAAAATACACGTACCGTTGTAATCGGGCGAGTTTCTACTTTCAGTTACAATAGGAATTTTTGGGTTAGTTCAATCCGTTCGCGAGATATGGGACTTTGAAGCTAAGAAATGGTTGACAAGACAACAAATTTTTCGCAATTCTGCTGCTCCAATCGCTTTACCAGAATGGCCTAGGGGTAAAATACACGTACCGTTGTAATCGGGCGAGTTTCTACTTTCAAAGGCAATAGGAATTTTTGTGATATGTCAATCCGTTCGCGAGATATGGGAGTTTGAAGCTAAGAATTGCTTGAGAAGAGAACAAATTTTTCGCAATTCTGCTGCTCCAAACGCTTAACCAGAATGGCCTAGGAAAAAAATACGCTTACCGTTGTAATCGGGCGAGTTTCTACTTTCAGACGCAGCAGGAATGTTTGGGTTTGGTCAATCCGTTCGCGAGATATGGGAGTTTGAACTTAGAAATGGTTGAGAAGACAACAAATTTTTCGCACTTCTGCTGCTCCGAACGCTTAACCAGAATGGCGTAGGGAAAAAATACACACAGCGTTGTAATCGGGAGAGTTTCTACTTTCAGACGCAACACGAATTTTTGGGTTAGGTCAATCCGTTCGCGAGATATGGGAGTTTGAAGCCAAGAAATGGTTGAGGAGGCAAAAAATTTTTCGCAATTCTGCTGCTCCAAGCGCTTAACCAGAATGGCCCAGGGAAAAAACACACATACCGTTGTAATCGGGCGAGTTTCTACTTTCAGTTACAATAGGAATTTTTGGGTCAGGTCAATCCGTTCCCGAGATATGGGACTTTGAAGCAAAGAAATGGTTGACAAGACAACAAATTTTTCGCACTTCTGCTACTCCAATCGCTTAACCAGAATGGCCTAGGGGAAAAATACAGGTACCGTTGTAATCGGGCGAGTTTCTGCTTTCAAATGCAATAGGAATTTTTGGGTTAGGCCGATCCGGTCGCGAGATATGAGAGTTTGAACCTAAGAAATGGTTGAGAAGAGAACAAATTTTTCGCAATTCTGCTGCTCCAAACGCTTAACCAGAATGGCCTAGGGAAAAAATACACGTACCGTTGTAATCGGGCGAGTTTCTACTTTCAGTTACAATAGGAATTTTTGGGTTCGGTCAATCCGTTCGCGAGATATGGGACTTTCAAGCTAAGAAATGGTTGAGAAGAGAACAAATTTTTCGCAATTCTGCTGCTCCAAACGCTTAACCAGAATGGCCTAGGGAAAAAATACGCATACCGTTGTAATCGGGCGAGTTTCTACTTTCAGTCGCAGCAGGAATGTTTGGGTTTGGTCAATCCGTTCGCGAGATATGGGAGTTTGAAGCTTAGAAATGGTTGAGAAGACAACAAATTTTTCGCACTTCTGCTGCTCCAAACGCTTAACCAGAATGGCCTAGGGAAAAAATACACATACCATTGTAATCGGGCGAGTTTCTACTTTCAGACGCAGCAGGAATTTTTGGGTTTGGTCAATCCGTTCGCGAGATATGGGACTTTGAATCTAAGAAATGGTTGAGAAGACAACAAATTTTTCGCAATTCTGCTGCTCCAAACGCTTAACCAGAATGGCCTAGGGAAAAAATGCGCATACTGTTGTAATCGGGCGATTTTCTACTTTCAGTTACAATAGGAACATTTGGGTTAGGTCAATCAGTTCGCGAGATATGGGACTTTGAATCTAAGAAATGGTTGACAAGACAACAAATTTTTCGCACTTCTGCTGCTCCAATCGCTTAACCAGAATGACCCAGGGGAAAAATACACGTACCGTTGTAATCGGGCGAGTTTCTACTTTCAAATGCAATAGGAATTTTTGGGTTAGGTCAATCCGTTCGCGAGATATGGGAGTTTGAAGCTAAGAAATGCTTGAGAAGAGAACAAATTTTTCGCAATTCTGCTGCTCCAAACGCTTAACCAGAATGGCCTAGGGAAAAAATACACATACCGTTGTAATCGGGCGAGTTTCTACTTTCAGATGCAATAGGAATTTTTGGGTTAGGTCACTCCGTTCGCGAGATATGGGAGTTTGAAGCTAAGAAATGGTTGAGAAGACAACAAATTTTTCGCACTTCTGCTGCTCCAAACGCTTAACCAGTATGGCCTAGGGAAAAAATAAGCATACCGTTGTAATCGGGCGAGTTTCTACTTTCAGACGCAGCAGGAATTTTTGGGTTTGGTCAATCCGTTCGCGAGATATGGGACTTTGAAGCTAAGAAATGGTTGAGAAGACAACAAATTTTTCGCAATTCTGCTGCTCCAAACGCTTAACCAGAATGGCCTAGGGAGAAAATACGCATACCGTTGTAATCGGGCGAGTTTCTACTTTCAGTTACAATAGGAATTTTTCGGTTAGGTCAATCCGTTCGCGAGATATGGGACTTTGAAGCTAAGAAATGGTTGACAAGACAACAAATTTTTCGCAATTCTGCTGCTCCAATCGCTTAACCAGAATGGCCTAGGGAAAAAATACGCATACCGTTGTAATCGGGCGAGTTTCTACTTTCAGTTACAATAGGAATTTTTGGGTTAGTTCAATCCGATCGCGAGATATGGGACTTTGAAGCTAAGAAATGGTTGACAAGACAACAAATTTTTCGCACTTCTGCTGCTCCAATCGCTTAACCAGAATGACCCAGGGGAAAAATACACGTACCGTTGTAATCGGGCGAGTTTCTACTTTCAAATGCAATAGGAATTTTTGGGTTAGGTCAATCCGTTCGCGAGATATGGGAGTTTGAAGCCAAGAAATGGTTGAGGAGGCAAAAAATTTTTCGCAATTCTGATGCTCCAAACGCTTAACCAGTATGGCCTAGGGAAAAAATACACGTACCGTTGTAATCGGGCGAGTTTCTACTTTCAGTTACAATAGGAATTTTTGGGTTAGTTCAATCCGTTCGCGAGATATGGGACTTTGAAGCTAAGAAATGGTTGACAAGACAACAAATTTTTCGCAATTCTGCTGCTCCAATCGCTTTACCAGAATGGCCTAGGGGAAAAATACACGTACCGTTGTAATCGGGCGGGTTTCTACTTTCAAAGGCAATAGGAATTTTTGTGTTATGTCAATCCGTTCGCGAGATATGGGAGTTTGAAGCTAAGAAATGCTTGAGAAGAGAACAAATTTTTCGCAATTCTGCTGCTCCAAACGCTTAACCAGAATGGCCTAGGAAAAAAATACGCTTACCGTTGTAATCGGGCGAGTTTCTACTTTCAGACGCAGCAGGAATGTTTGGGTTTGGTCAATCCGTTCGCGAGATATGGGAGTTTGAACTTAGAAATGGTTGAGAAGACAACAAATTTTTCGCACTTCTGCTGCTCCGAACGCTTAACCAGAATGGCGTAGGGAAAAAATACACACAGCGTTGTAATCCGGAGAGTTTCTACTTTCAGACGCAACAGGAATTTTTGGGTTAGGTCAATCCGTTCGCGAGATATGGGAGTTTGAAGCCAAGAAATGGTTGAGGAGGCAAAAAATTTTTCGCAATTCTGATGCTCCAAACGCTTAACCAGTATGGTCTAGGGAAAAAATACACGTACCGTTGTAATCGGGCGAGTTTCTACTTTCAGTTACAATAGGAATTTTTGGGTTAGGTCAATCCGTTCGCGAGATATGGGACTTTGAAGCTAAGAAATGGTTGACAAGACAACAAATTTTTCGCATTTCTGCTGCTCCAAACGCTTAACCAGAATGGCCTAGGGAAAAAATACACATACCGTTGTAATCGGGCGAGTTTCTACTTTCAGATGCAACAGGAATTTTTGGGCTAGGTCAATCCGTTCGCGAGATATGGTAGCTTGAGGCTAAGAAATGGTTGCGAAGACAACAAATTTTTCGCACTTCTGCTGCTCCAAACGCTTAACCAGAATGGCCCAGGGAAAAAACACTCATACCGTTGTAATCGGGCGAGTTTCTACTTTCAGTTACAATAGGAATTTTTGGGTTAGGTCAATCCGTTCCCGAGATATGGGACTTTGAAGCAAAGAAATGGTTGACAAGACAACAAATTCTTCGCACTTCTGCTACTCCAATCGCTTAACCAGAATGGCCTAGGGGAAAAATACAGGTACCGTTGTAATCGGGCGAGTTTCTGCTTTCAAATGCAATAGGAATTTTTGGGTTAGGCCGATCCGGTCGCGAGATATGAGAGTTTGAACCTAAGAAATGGTTGAGAAGAGAACAAATTTTTCGCAATTCTGCTGCTCCAAACGCTTAACCAGAATGGCCTAGGGAAAAAATACACGTACCGTTGTAATCGGGCGAGTTTCTACTTTCAGTTACAATAGGAATTTTTGGGTTCGGTCAATCCGTTCGCGAGATATGGGACTTTGAAGCTAAGAAATGGTTGAGAAGAGAACAAATTTTTCGCAATTCTGCTGCTCCAAACGCTTAACCAGAATGGCCTAGGGAAAAAATACGCATACCGTTGTAATCGGGCGAGTTTCTACTTTCAGTTACAATAGGAATTTTTCGGTTAGGTCAATCCGTTCGCGAGATATGGGACTTTGAAGCTAAGAAATGGTTGACAAGACAACAAATTTTTCGCAATTCTGCTGCTCCAATCGCTTAACCAGAATGGCCTAGGGGAAAAATACGCATACCGTTGTAATCGGGCGAGTTTCTACTTTCAGTTACAATAGGAATTTTTGGGTTAGTTCAATCCGATCGCGAGATATGGGACTTTGAAGCTAAGAAATGGTTGACAAGACAACAAATTTTTCGCACTTCTGCTGCTCCAATCGCTTAACCAGAATGACCCAGGGGAAAAATACACGTACCGTTGTAATCGGGCGAGTTTCTACTTTCAAATGCAATAGGAATTTTTGGGTTAGGTCAATCCGTTCGCGAGATATGGGAGTTTGAAGCCAAGAAATGGTTGAGGAGGCAAAAAATTTTTCGCAATTCTGATGCTCCAAACGCTTAACCAGTATGGCCTAGGGAAAAAATACACGTACCGTTGTAATCGGGCGAGTTTCTACTTTCAGTTACAATAGGAATTTTTGGGTTAGTTCAATCCGTTCGCGAGATATGGGACTTTGAAGCTAAGAAATGGTTGACAAGACAACAAATTTTTCGCAATTCTGCTGCTCCAATCGCTTTACCAGAATGGCCTAGGGGAAAAATACACGTACCGTTGTAATCGGGCGGGTTTCTACTTTCAAAGGCAATAGGAATTTTTGTGTTATGTCAATCCGTTCGCGAGATATGGGAGTTTGAAGCTAAGAAATGCTTGAGAAGAGAACAAATTTTTCGCAATTCTGCTGCTCCAAACGCTTAACCAGAATGGCCTAGGAAAAAAATACGCTTACCGTTGTAATCGGGCGAGTTTCTACTTTCAGACGCAGCAGGAATGTTTGGGTTTGGTCAATCCGTTCGCGAGATATGGGAGTTTGAACTTAGAAATGGTTGAGAAGACAACAAATTTTTCGCACTTCTGCTGCTCCGAACGCTTAACCAGAATGGCGTAGGGAAAAAATACACACAGCGTTGTAATCCGGAGAGTTTCTACTTTCAGACGCAACAGGAATTTTTGGGTTAGGTCAATCCGTTCGCGAGATATGGGAGTTTGAAGCCAAGAAATGGTTGAGGAGGCAAAAAATTTTTCGCAATTCTGATGCTCCAAACGCTTAACCAGTATGGTCTAGGGAAAAAATACACGTACCGTTGTAATCGGGCGAGTTTCTACTTTCAGTTACAATAGGAATTTTTGGGTTAGGTCAATCCGTTCGCGAGATATGGGACTTTGAAGCTAAGAAATGGTTGACAAGACAACAAATTTTTCGCACTTCTGCTGCTCCAAACGCTTAACCAGAATGGCCTAGGGAAAAAATACACATACCGTTGTAATCGGGCGAGTTTCTACTTTCAGATGCAACAGGAATTTTTGGGCTAGGTCAATCCGTTCGCGAGATATGGTAGCTTGAGGCTAAGAAATGGTTGCGAAGACAACAAATTTTTCGCACTTCTGCTGCTCCAAACGCTTAACCAGAATGGCCCAGGGAAAAAACACTCATACCGTTGTAATCGGGCGAGTTTCTACTTTCAGTTACAATAGGAATTTTTGGGTTAGGTCAATCCGTTCCCGAGATATGGGACTTTGAAGCAAAGAAATGGTTGACAAGACAACAAATTTTTCGCACTTCTGCTACTCCAATCGCTTAACCAGAATGGCCTAGGGGAAAAATACAGGTACCGTTGTAATCGGGCGAGTTTCTGCTTTCAAATGCAATAGGAATTTTTGGGTTAGGCCGATCCGGTCGCGAGATATGAGAGTTTGAACCTAAGAAATGGTTGAGAAGAGAACAAATTTTTCGCAATTCTGCTGCTCCAAACGCTTAACCAGAATGGCCTAGGGAAAAAATACACGTACCGTTGTAATCGGGCGAGTTTCTACTTTCAGTTAAAATAGGAATTTTTGGGTTCGGTCAATCCGTTCGCGAGATATGGGACTTTGAAGCTAAGAAATGGTTGAGAAGAGAACAAATTTTTCGCAATTCTGCTGCTCCAAACGCTTAACCAGAATGGCCTAGGGAAAAAATACGCATACCGTTGTAATCGGGCGAGTTTCTACTTTCAGTCGCAGCAGGAATGTTTGGGTTTGGTCAATCCGTTCGCGAGATATGGGAGTTTGAAGCTTAGAAATGGTTGAGAAGACAACAAATTTTTCGCACTTCTGCTGCTCCAAACGCTTAACCAGAATGGCCTAGGGAAAAAATATGCATACCGTTGTAATCGGGCGAGTTTCTACTTTCAGACGCAGCAGGAATTTTTGGGTTTGGTCAATCCGTTCGCGAGATATGGGACTTTGAAGCTAAGAAATGGTTGAGAAGACAACAAATTTTTCGCAATTCTGCTGCTCCAAACGCTTAACCAGAATGGCCTAGGGAAAAAATACACATACCATTGTAATCGGGCGAGTTTCTACTTTCAGACGCAGCAGGAATTTTTGGGTTTGGTCAATCCGTTCGCGAGATATGGGACTTTGAAGCTAAGAAATGGTTGAGAAGACAACAAATTTTTCGCAATTCTGCTGCTCCAAACGCTTAACCAGAATGGCCTAGGGAAAAAATGCGCATACTGTTGTAATCGGGCGATTTTCTACTTTCAGTTACAATAGGAACATTTGGGTTAGGTCAATCAGTTCGCGAGATATGGGACTTTGAAGCTAAGAAATGGTTGACAAGACAACAAATTTTTCGCACTTCTGCTGCTCCAATCGCTTAACCAGAATGACCCAGGGGAAAAATACACGTACCGTTGTAATCAGGCGAGTTTCTACTTTCAAATGCAATAGGAATTTTTGGGTTAGGTCAATCCGTTCGCGAGATATGGGAGTTTGAAGCTAAGAAATGCTTGAGAAGAGAACAAATTTTTCGCAATTCTGCTGCTCCAAACGCTTAACCAGAATGGCCTAGGGAAAAAATACACATACCGTTGTA